>NC_028458.1:56102528-56349645 GCF_000263155.2 Setaria italica | reverse complement strand
GCACCGGGTGGTATGGCACCAACCAATTTTCCGTGGATGTTATCTTCGGCAACAGGATGAAGCAGTACGAGTGCATGACCAAGGACTCGTCCATTGCCGCTGCGGTGTTTGTGCCATTCTATGCTGGCTTCGATATCGCAAGATATCTCTGGGGTTATAATATCTCGACGAGGGACGCCGCGTCGCTTGATTTGGTGGATTGGTTGATGAAGAAGCCTGAGTGGAATGTGATGGGTGGGCGTGACCATTTCTTGGTCGCAGGGAGGATCACTTGGGATTTCAGAAGGCTGACGGAGGAAGAGTCGGATTGGGGCAGCAAGCTGCTTTTCTTGCCGGCTGCAAAGAACATGTCGATGCTTGTGGTGGAGTCGAGCCCGTGGAATTCAAATGATTTTGGAATACCATATCCTACATACTTCCACCCTGCCAAGGATGCTGATGTCTTCCTTTGGCAGGATAGAATGAGGAGCTTGGAACGCCCATGGCTCTTCTCGTTTGCAGGCGCTCCACGTCCTGGTGATCCAATGTCCATCAGGGGACAACTCATAGATCAATGCAGGAGCTCAAGTGTTTGTAAATTGCTGGAGTGTGACCTTGGGGAGAGCAAGTGCCACTCCCCGAGCACAGTCATGAAAATGTTTCAGAGTTCTTTGTTCTGCTTGCAGCCTCAGGGTGACTCCTACACAAGAAGATCTGCCTTTGACTCCATGTTGGCTGGCTGCATACCTGTTTTCTTCCATCCTGGTTCAGCGTACGTCCAATATACATGGCATCTTCCAAAGAACTATACAAGGTACTCTGTCTTCATCCCTGAAGATGACATCCGTACGAGAAATGCCAGCATTGAGGAGAGGCTAAAAAGTTTTCACCCAGATGTGGTCAAGAACATGAGAGAGGAGGTCATCAATCTAATACCAAGGGTGATATATGCTGATCCAAGATCGAAACTGGAAACCTTGAAAGATGCATTTGATGTTTCCATAGAGGCAATCATTAACAAAGTGACGAAGTTGAGAAGAGATATCATCGCAGGCCACGAAGATAAAGATTTTATTGAAGAGAATAGCTGGAAGTATAGTCTGTTAGAAGATGGACAGCACACAATTGGACCTCACGAATGGGATCCATTCTTCTCAAAACCCAAAGAAAAAGGTGGAGATTCTAGCAGTTCATCTGCTGAAGCTGCCAAGAATTCTTGGAAAAGTGAACAAAGAGGACAGAATTAAACCACAAGCCATATCATCTTGGAGATGTGATAAAGGGGGCAGAGTTAGCTACACTCTCTGATGATGCTGTGATGCAAATACATTGCACATAGGTCAAGATCCAGTAGTTATGGTGATCATGAGCATCACTGATGATCTAGTTCACCCTACAGTTGTACGAAGCCATTCCACTAAAAATGCTTCGGGGAAATTTGGCACACACCCTTTGCTTACCTTTATAAATACCATTTTCCACACTAATTTTTGTTTTTGATGTTTTTGCTCAATAATCCTTTGTAAGCTCTTACAGGATTTAGAGGTATATCGATTTTGTTATTGTATTACCTTTTTTGTCGTGTTTAGAGCTATGTCTTGGATCTGTGGATACACTATTACAGTCTGTTCATATGTTCAGTTAGTATGTAATCAATCAAAGAGGGACACATGGAGACAAATTTCCTCATACAAGATGCTCTGATGTTCAGTTAGAAGGAAGTGTTTTGCAAACATGAGATTTGAGATAACTCTGCTTACAAAATGGCAGCTCATTTCTTGTTTGTTTGTAGTAACTTATATCACTATTTATCTTATAATTTTGCCAGCCTGTGTTTTTTTATTCTTATTAATCTTTAACAGGACTAGGGGCCTGCCTGTAGTGTTCTCAGATTGATGATTCTATGCTAGTTCTGTAAGTACTGATGACTTGATCTTATTAATTGGGACTGGTAAGTGGAAAGAGTGGGCAAAATTCCATCATTTGTTGACGAGTTCTTTTGCCTGCTTGGATCATGCAAGATCTATGTGACCATGTTGGACCACGGCTCATCTGAAACTATCTCTATTCGTCAAATTATGCTTTCATCTAACTGAAGAATCAGAAGCATATATAAGTTCCCGTTATCTTGCTGTGAATTGAATTTGTTTCACCAAGACGCCCCTTCTTTCAAATAAGCTGGGTACAAACTTTTAACTCGTCTTTGTCAATGTGTGGTTCGTCAACGAGCACATGATGGCTCCCAGAAGTCAGGAGTGAAGGACGAAGTAGAAGAAAATATGATCCTAAACCTCAGGTACATCATCTCTGAACTTCCTCTACTAAAAGTTACTACACGCAATCTTACTTCAAAGAAATAGTTACAACAGCTGAAATACAGTATCCCGTGAGTTGCCTAGGAGTACATGTATTTGCCATGTATAATGGCAATATTACCTTAATTCTCTTCGACATGGACCACTGACAAGGATATGGTATTTTGAATTTTAATTCTCTATTTACCCATAGTGCAGTATTTGCTGTTGGTTTGTCGGGTGACGTGTTAACTGTCGGTCATCTGTTTCTTCTTTTCTCTTCAATGTGGTCCTTGCTGATATAAATGTGGGTTGGTTTATTTGAAGTTGGTACTGTACACTACTGGCAATCAATTTCTACAGATGATGAATTGACGACGGCATGCTTTCTGTGAAAATTGTTTTTACCGAAATTTCTGTGTAAGGATTGTTGAAGGTTTCACTGTCTAGAAGAATCTAGTGTGTTCATTTATTCAGGAGTACTAGCTAGGCACACCTTTCAACTTTCATGTTGACTGCCGTCCTCCTCCTTCTGTGTCTATCTTCCTCATGCCATGGACTGTACTCTTGCTCTGCAAATAGATGCATGATGTTACATATTGTTTGTTCTTGCAGCAAATGATTATTTTCCTAGTATTGTTATTTTTAATATATGCAAATTGGCGCAGAATCCTTGAGCACATTTTTGGTACCAAAAATTTCAGGTGCCCCGTCTCCTTTCATGAGGAATTTCAGGGTCTGTTGCTGATGAACAACCAGTCATCGGTCGGTGGAGGAGCTCAAGACTCAAGTCAAAAAGGCCACATGGCCGTCGGCATCGCAAGCTAGTAAAGGCAATAATGTCCTCCATGTTGGCAGGTTGCTGCTGAAGTTTGGCACCAAAAAGCACGGCATTGTTCCGATGTTTGTGACTCGAATTTGGACCCATGCAAAGCAAGGGATGGTGTCATCTGAAAGCATGGATCCAACTGAGAACTGACGGCATAAAGCGTAAGGATTATTATTCTATTGTGCATGGTAGTTCTTTTAGGCCAATCATTTGCTTTTAACATTCCTTACTGGTCCAAGTTTGGCTCTAACCTTGAATCTGGATATGTTTTTAAGAGGTTTTGTGATATATATAGTGTTTGCTTCAAGTCCGTAAATTAGGAGGAACAGGAGAACTATGTCACTATGCTGTTGACTGATATATTATCCCACCGCTCTTTTCTATCTTCTTCAGGAGGTGTTTTAGCGTGATGCTTAACAGGTGTACAGTGGAAAAGCAGCAGCTCCCTGTCGCAGCTTGATTCTTTAACTTGTAACTTTGCACGGGCATCGTGATAAGAGAACGGGCTGTAATTGTAGAATACTGACCGTGACAACCCAAGAGGCCTGTAGAGAACAATGGGCCGTTTCCTAAAAAGAATAATGGGCTGAGCCCGTAGGAGAACAGAGCCACCGTGTTACAGCCCATCTAGCGGACCTTCTTCCCCATAAAAGGTTACAACAGTACAGTTTGACATTGCTGATTTTGTTCATGAAAACATGCGCTCCAATGTGGATACTCTGAATATGATTTATGCTGAGTTTGGTAAGCAAGTTTGGCTGTTAAATCCATTTCAAGTGTTTGCAACTCTTATAACTCGAATAAAGAGTTATACCCCCTCAAAAATAAAAGCGAAGGAAAGGAGAAAACGCTGCAGACTGTCTGATGGAGCGAGCATGTTTTCTTGTGGCGGGACGACGAGAGCCCGAGACCCAGCGTCCACCAACAGCAACAGAGCGCAGTAAGTGTTATCGGCTTGTAATCTAAAATGGTTTTTCTATTATTCAAAGGGACCAATTGCTTTACATCCTAAAATTGTAAAAGTATAAACATTGGTTACATTAATCTCCTTTCCCTCTAAACATAACCAAAGTATGAATCAAAACTATGTAAAAGATTGTACAGTGGCATGAACTACATACAGAACATACAAATCCGCTAACGCCAGAGTCGTCTTTGGTCACCGGCTCATCTATAGGTAACCGGAGTCCGGTGAGGTCGTGAACACCGGCTTGTCCTTGTCCACGACGGTGGCGGCCACCGTGGCGCTGCTGCTCTTGCGGCGCGGCTTGGCCTCGCCGAGCATGGTCACCACGTCCCTCATCGTGGGCCGGTCCTTGGGGGACTTGGCCGTGCACAGCACCGCGATGCGCAGCACCAGCAGCATCTCTTCCCGGACGTGGTCGACGCGGCCGCCGACGCCGGCGTCGAGCAGGTCCTCCACGCCGCTGTTGCTGCGCAGCCGCTCCCTGATCCACCCGACGATGTCCGTGCTGTCGCCGTACTCCGGCTCGATCGGCCGCCGCCCCGTGAGGAGCTCCATCAGGACCACCCCGAAGCTGTAGATGTCGCTCTTCTGGTCCACCTTCAGCGTGTACCCGTACTCTGTAACCAGCAGATTAAAATCAGTACGAGCGCGTCGAGGCTAACTTGCTGTTCATGTTGTGGCAATTGCTACTGACCTGGCGCGATGTAGCCGTACGAACCGGCGACGACGGACACGGTCTCGTGGGCGCGCGCCATGACGCGGGCGAGGCCGAAGTCGGCGATCTTGGCGTCCATGTTGGTGTCGAGGAGGACGTTGCTGGACTTGACGTCGCGGTGGATGACCGGCGGCCGGCAGTCGTGGTGGAGGTACGCGAGCCCGGCGGCGACGCCCGCCGCGACGTTGTACCGCGACACCCAGTCCACCAGCATCTTACCCTTCCCCCGCCCGTGCAGCGCTTCCCACAGGCTGCCGTTCACCATGTACTCGTACAGCACCATGGTGTCCAGGTTGTCGCTCACGTAGCCCAGCATGCGCACCACGTTGCGGTGCCGGAGCCGCCCGAGGAGCTTCACCTCGGCGGCGAACTCGCCGCCGGCCTCTACGTCCTGCCGCCCTTCGGCCGTGGAGGCCTCCTCGGGGCACCCGGCCGCGCGCCACAGCTTCTTGACGGCGACGACGGCGTGGTGCCGCGGCATGTCGGCGCGGTAGACCACCCCCGTGCCGCCCATCCCCACGATGTTGTCCTCCTTGATGCAGGCGAGCACCTCGGCGCTGGTGAAGCTCAGCCGCTGGAACGCCGTGAGCCGCCACGGCCATGAACCGCTCCCGTCTTCCTCGAGGGCGGCGTCGTCGCAGCACCCGCCATTGACGTACCACCGCTGGTACAGCTGCTTGCCGATAAAGACGACGCCGCACGCGACGATCAAGGCCGAGATTCCGATCGCCCACCCGGCGGCGATGTGCTTCATGTGTGATCGCCGGAGGCCAGACGTCTCAGACGAAGAAGCCCGCAGGGAGCTAGACCCGCACGGCGGCAGGACGCCACCGCACAGGCCCGGGTTCCCGGCGAGGTCGTCGGGGTTGATTGTCCTCAGAAGACCCGTCGTTGGCACGGGGCCCGTGAGGTTGTTGTACGCCAGGTTGAGCATTTCGAGTGCCGGTGAGGTGCCGAAGTTGCTGGGTATCTCGCCGGAGAAGAAGTTGTTGGAGAGATCGAGCACAGACAATGTCGACATCTTGGCGATCGCCCCCGGGATCTGACCGGTGAACTGGTTGCTCCGGAGGCTTAGAGAGACAAGCCTCTGGCACGACGCGAGGCTAGCCGGAATCGCGCCCGAAAGCCGGTTGCTGGAGAGGTCGAGCGCGGAGAGCGACGGGCAGTCGCCGATCTCGTCTGGCACGCCGCCGGTCAGCTCGTTGTCGGCGGCAGCGAACGTCTGGAGCGTCGGGATGGACAGGATGTTCGACGGCAGCGCGGACCGGAGCTGGTTGTGCGAGAGGTCGATGAAGGAGAGCGAAGTCGAGAGCGCCAGGTCGTCTGGGATCTCCCCGGACAGCTCGTTGCCGGCGAGCTCGAGACGCTGCAGCCGCGGGAGCCGCCCGAGCCCCGCGGGCACCGTGCCGTTGAGCCGGTTGTTGTGCGCGCGCACGCGGACAAGCGACGAGCACGTGGTCAGGCCCGCCGGGATCGGGCCTGTGAAGACATTGTTGAACAGGATCAGCTTGGTCAGGTTGCCGCTGTCGCAGAGTCCGGCGGGCACCGGCCCGGACAACGCGTTCGTCGACACGTCCAGCCACTGCAGCGGCTGCGCGCTGCCGAGCGACGGCGGCAACGGGCCGGTGAGGGAGTTGTTCCACAGCTCCAACACCTCCAGCTTCGGGAGCTCGCCGATGCCCGCCGGGATGCCGCCCTTGAGCCTGTTGCACATGAGGTTGAGCAGCTGCAGGTTAGTGAGGTGCCCGAGCTCCGCCGGGATGGTGCCGGTGAGCGCGTTGTCGGAGACGTCGAGCATGACGAGGGAGGTGAGGTTGCCGAGCTCCTTGGGAATCGGGCCGCCGATGTTGTTCTTGTAGAGGTAGACGGTGTTGAGGTACGGCAGCCGGCCGAGCTCCGGCGGGATGGGCCCCTCCAATTTGCCGATCGCCAGGTCGAGATACTGGAGGTTGGCAAGCTTGCCAATTGCGGCCGGGATGGCGCCGGAGAACTCATTGTAGCCAATGACCAGCTGCTCCAATGCCGACATGTCGAACAGCTCGGCTGGAAGAGCGCCGCCGAGGTTGTTGCCGGAGAGGCCCAAGAACTTGAGCTTCCGGAGCTTGCCGTAGGACTTCGGGATCGTGCCGGAGAAGTAGCCACCCCTGAAGTCGAGCGTCTCGAGCGCGGAGGCATTGGCGATGTCGGCGGGGAGCGGGCCGGCGAAATTGTTTCCCGACGCGTTGAGGTATGTCAATGAGGCGCATGCACCGAGGCCGGCGGGGAAGTGGCCGGCGAAGTTGTTGTCGCTGACGTCGAGCTCCTGGAGCGTCGGGATGGACACGAGCGCCTGCGGCAGCTCGTGCTCGAATGCATTGCTCTGCAGGACGATCGAGGTGAGGCCAGTGAGGCCGAGGATGTCGTCGGGGATGGTGCCGCTCAGGTTCATGCCGGCGAGGTTGAGGCCGGTGACCACGCCCCGGGCATTGCACCGCACGCAATCCCAGGTACAATGTGACGAGCCCGACGCCGAATTCCAGCTCCCGAGCTTCCCCAAGGGGTCGACGAGCGACGCCTTGATGGCAAGCAACGCCGCGGCCTCGTCGCCGGCGGCATTGGACACGGCAATGCAGCACAGGAGGGCCAAGGAGAAGGATAAAGGGAAGAACAAGTCTGAAGTGCTACCAAGCCTTGGTGTAGCACTTGTCATACTCGGTTCTTCAGTTCTTCCCTTCTCCTTCACTCCTCTGCCGTCGTCTCCTGCTCTCCTTCACTAGCAGTATTGTGTTTTCATTGCCGTGTTTGAAGCAATAGAGAAATGGAGGGAAACTTGCAGGAAAGTATATAGCCTGTGTCCATGTCTATGATTAGGATCAGATTAATGGACTAATTTATGTCTTTGGAGAGGGATTGGGTGATTAAAAAAAATACTGCATGGTAGCATGCTACTGCATTGGTATACTGCTGTGTTGCTGTAGTGTTAGGTACATGGTTCAGTAGCCTCTGTGGGGCCTGGGGATAGCACAAGAACAGCTTGGTATGAGAGTGTAAAGGTTGGGAGGAGGCATGGACATAGGCTGGAAATGCTCTTGGAATTATTGAGAGCTTGGGGAGACATGGCCCATGTGGTGAAGGGAATGTGTGAAAGGCAGATTGGTCACTCGTCATTGGAGAGAGAAATTTGTCTTGCTGGGTTAAACAAAGGGGATTGCAATGATTGTGTAACACAGAACATGGGGGCTTCCATTGAAGTTTATTCCCTACTGTGTTCTTGCAGGCATAGTTGTTTTTCAGCTACGAATGCTGTTGAATTGGAGTACTGTGTTCTGCTGAAGATCTGAAGTACACCCCCGAATTTTCAGCAATTATTATTTTACGGAATTTGAGTTTGGTGATTATTCAATTTTTTAAAATTTCATAATGAGACATTACTGGTACGTAATAAAGTAGTTATATTATGTCCTGAATTTGGAACAAACCAATTCTATCAACATTTCAAATACTGATATTGGCAACAAACCAATTCTATCAACATTTCGGAGGAAATTAAGATCTGAAACGAAACTCGATCGGAGCTTTGGAAAAACAAATCTGAACAAGCGTTGTCATCCACATTCTACACTGCCAATCTGAACAATGTGAGTTCACTAAACTGGGCAGGCATGGTTAACGCCAAGATTACTTTAGTTGCCTCTGGGTTAGTATAATGTACTACTCAAAGGAGGCAAAGCTACATAGGAAGAGCAGCAAGCGTGCTGTGGGTGTTTAACAAATCACTGATTCTGAACCTAGTACTTTAATCTCATCTTGCATGTACAATGGAACTTGTGTCAGTGATCCTTGCAGGCTGGAAATCTATAGGCACTGTAAGATTCTGCTCCAGGTGTCATCAGTAGGACATGTTTTTAAATTTTCTGATACAAGCTTACAAGGAGTGAAAAGTGAGCAGGAATCTTCTATCCTTTTCTGGTTAGGCTTGCCTGCTGTCCTGCTGGTAACAAAGAATCACGCTTTATTCTAAATCAATTAATCAGCGATGATACTGAGGTTGTAACGATCCATTGCAGAGCCATTTCAGTGATTCATAACGCATTATATGCAGTAATCTGTGGTCTGTTTCTTTCAACGCCACAACAGTGGTGTGAACTTTTTACAGGTACCTCTCCGAGAAATATTTCTGCACCACCTAATGAAAAAGCACGTTATACAAGGCTTCACTTGTTGCAAACTTGCCCTGTTATATCTGAGCTGTAAAAGTTTTCAAGCGAAATTGCACATATTTGCAAACGATTGAAAAAAAGGTGGCATGGAAGGACATCAGATTTAGGATTTTTTTTTTAGTTAGTCATTGAACGATAAAGGTACAGAAGCATATGCACAACTTGACCAGGCTAAATTATTTCCAGCACATGAAAGCCCTATTCTCTCTTATTGATTAGATTCTTGAGGACATCAGGCTTTAGTTTCCTGTAGCACACAGGTGTGCTACATTGTCAATTTTAGGGAATCTTTACCTTTAATAAGACATTGTCCTGCACTTCGACACTTTTGTTTTCATAAACAGTATTTAAGAAAAGAAGAATTCGCAAAAAAAAGAGAGATTAAAATACTGTTTGACACCTAGGTATTGATTTGATCTTTTCGTGCGTCTTCCAAATACTGGTTATACAGTATGCAAATACTTGATTAATTAGCCAGCCTTCATTAGATTAGCCTCTTTCTTTTTTACATATTTCTATGTATTTATTTTTAGCGTGTGCACTAATTAGTGGTAGCTGCTTTAGATAAGTTCCATATAATTTCAATTGTCACACTCAACAACGTTCCTACGAATGAGACGGCTGTTATCTGCATGAACAGAGCAGTATTTTATCTTGTAAAGTTTATCGTAAATGGTCCTCTCCGGAAAGATCTGAATCCTGGAAATCTGGCATGACGAAGCACTAGGAGTAAATTACTAATGCAGTAACAGGTGTTACATGATGAAGCAAAGCTAGCACCCAAGCAAGTCCAAGAACTTCAATCAGCGTCATCATGTCGTCTATTCCTTTTCATGAGCTGCCTCCTTTTGTGTGCTTGGGGAGTCTAGCTCGGATGACTTGCTTTGATGTTACACACCTGCAATATAAAATATCAATCTCTCGTTCTTGGAATGGGCAATTGCTGAATCATTTTAATTATGCTGATAAAATTTGCTGATTTACTTTGGGTTTTGCAAATAGCAACTGGGTATCTGGGTTACTCTTACTCCTGCACAGAAATCAGCATTGCGCTGTCTGTAATACTTGTATGTCAATTATGATTGCATCAAACAGTTTTGGGCTTTTGGCACAAGTCCATAACATTTTGAGGATGAATCAAAGTGGAAAGAAACTGCAAGAACAATGCAAGAAGATTAAACAAGCCAGGTTATAGTCATCCTTCATCCTGTAGCTACTAACACCATACTACTAGCTAGAGTACTAGTCATCCTTCATCCTGTAGCTAGACATGTAAAAAGTTGCGTCTAGCAGCCATTATTTTGCTCTGGGGAACATCCAGGTTATAAACAAGCCCTGAAAAGTACAGGCAGCAACAGGACCCTTGTCCTCCCTTCAAAAAGTCAGCTCCAACTGACTCAACTGTTTCCACTTTATCAAGTGCACTATCCTGCACAACTAATCCTCCCCCTTTGTAGTTCAATTACGCAACAAATAACATGATCCCTCGTTCCCTAACTCCAATTACTCGCCCACCCTGGCTTCCTCTCAGAACCTTCCCATGTTACAGATGGGCTGCCATTATTGGACCCACCTGGCTGCCGGCGAACATGAACATGATACACCGATGGATCCTCTTACCTAAACATGCACGCTGCATTTCACACCATCCAGCTCCGGTGACTGCCAAGAATTGTCACTCTTACATCTGATTTCAGTTTCACAAGTTCAAGTTCAAGTTTCAGCGAGTTCAGTAATCAAATATCGTGTAAACATAGCTAATTCCTTTGATATGGCACTTCTATTTTCTCGCAGAGTATCATTCAGTCGTAAATTAAGATGCATTTTTTTTTCTAACACAGTGTCATACAGGGACGAGGCCAAGGCCAACTGCCATTCTGCCAAGCATTGTGATGGTGCAGGGAAAGATGGAGGCGGCAAGAAGGTACCTGAACCATACTAGCTGCAAGGCAAGCAATGGCAATCATGCAAGATGCGGCCACCAACTGCAAATGGCAAGCGATTAGCCTCCCTTCCAACTCGGTAACCTCCGCTTCGCTAGCCCACATGCAGGCACACATGGCCTCCACGGTCGCGCTCGCCTGCCTCTCCTCCCCCCTCTTTGTTAATTCTCCCATGGCGAGAGGGCCAGCGTGGGGCTAAGATGGGGGCCATGTGAAGTTGCCCCTCGCTTTGTGTTGCTCCAGCCTCTGAAATTCCCTAGGAGGAGGGTGGATTATTCAGCCATTATTGTGGCATTATTACGCGTCTCTGGATGGGTTTTCCTGGGTGTTTAGATTAACCCACATGGCGCTGGAGAGGACGCACTCTTGATACTCCCTCTCGTGCATCTCTATCATTGAACAAGAGCACGTCCCAACATTGCTCCTCTCTGGAAATTCGAGTTTTGATGGATGTAATGTGGCGTGAAGAAACCAAGTTTGTTATCAGTAAACAAGTTGCAGTTCAATAGCCAACATAAGAGGATCGTGCAGGATTTAGTGGTTGCAGGCTGGCACATTTCCTATGCACTTTCGTGCTGCAATGGCACATGCAGGCATAATGCTTTTTGCTAATTTCTGAATAACTGGCAATGTGAGAAGCCCCTCGCTCGTAGGCTAAAGTTAAACGGCGGGACAGCGTACGTACAAACACTTGCAGCGATGGCTGTGAGCCCTCTTGTTTGGCTATTAGGCACCCCGGTGTATGGATTAAAGTAATCGCGATGCAGCGTAGGAACTAGCGTATCCGGAGGAGAGAATATATGTTCGGTGGTGAAAGCCTGGATGATTTTTTTGGGGGGAACAGTGCCAACTTGGTGTGCACTGGACCGTGAGATGGAATGCTCGGTGGAGACTGGAGAGCGCTGGAGAGACAGAGGCTCGGGCCGGCTCCCAAGCCTCGATGGATGATTGCACATTGCCACCCGTAATTAAACTCGTTTAAGCACATGGTTTGTGTTGACACAAACGCACTCAAACGTGCGGTGCGCTGAGGGGTTCCTTGCACCTCCTCTATGCGGGCCGGTTAGATCGGTGTGGGTAGCCGGTCAGACCAATTTCGTCGACGAGCACGGTGAAGAAAACCAACGAACACTCGCCCGGGAAGGATTCCGTCAGGGCAGGTGCACCTTGGGTTGTTTTAGGATCGGTAGGCCACTTAGAACGTCCTTAGACGTCGTAGAGACGAAGGAAGAACAGCATATGGGGATTGAAAAAGTTACGGCAAAGAGAAAAGGTAAAAAGGTAAAAATAGTAGATTGATAATGTTTTTGATCGATTGGACACCCTCAATCGGCCGTGGCAGTGAGGGGAGCTCTTGCCCCATTAGAAGTCGAAACCCTAATAAATCCCATGTCAAAATACAATTCCTAACTCAGACTACACAGACCAAACCGGTCTGACCGCCCTGGCCAAACCGGTCTGACCGGTTTTACTGGGTGCAGATCTTCCCGAGGTCATAACTCTCTCATCCGAACTTCAAATCGGACATTCTACATATGCATTTTGATCTACTCGACGAGAGCTACACAATGATGAAGTCCAATTTATATTTTGGAGACTTTGGTCAGAATGATCTGACCAGTTTTGTGATCGGTCTGTTCAGATCGTGTCAATTTTGGTCGTCAACAATTTGGTGGTGTAATCACCAGCGCGTACGCACACCTGTCCCTCCCTGGGTATTCGGTACCGACACCGGACTGGCAGTTGGAGTCGGAGCACGCAGCAGTGCGCGACCAGCGGAGCAGAGCACGGCGAAAGGGAACACGTCATCATCCCAATTCCACTGGGGCGCGCCGGCACCTGTGCTTGCACGCGGCGTGCGGCTGCGGGGGCCAAGCGCGCGCCAAGAGTAGGCAAACACGCTGGATCGCGTTCTGCCGCGTGCAAGTCCTTGGCACGATCGCTTCGCGGCTCACCTCAGCCCCTGCCCGCACCTGTTTCATGGTCGCCGCTCGGCAACACGCGCGGAACGAATGCACGGCCTCGGCGGGGGCCACCACCAATTTTTTCCGCTGGAACCCAAGCCGATGGACAGACACTCTCTCTGATGACGAGCGGGCCCTTCGGCTTTCTTGGACCACGCACGAAAGAAGGTAGAAGGCCACCAAACAACGAATTTATATATATATATATATATACACTATATGTATATATATATTTACAATTTTGCAGAAATAAATAGCGGACGAAAAATTAGCAAATATATACGTATGCCGCTAGATGAGACGGTAGCTATTTCAACTGGCGGTAAAAAAAAGTTACCACAGTTTCAGCCGGCGGTACCTATGCGACGAATAAAAAAATCGGAAACGGGACGCCACGTCAGCAACCCTGCGACATCGTGGCGCCAGGTCAGGAGGCAGCGGGGCGAAACCACTTACCGCCGTCTAGAATGGTGAGCAGCACGCGGAATCCTGGCGGCTGAGGAGCGCACGGACTTACCACCGGATGAAACGGCGGTAGCTGGTTACTGCCGCATGAAGCGGCAGTAACAGCCTTCCGCCGATTCAAACGGCGGGAGCGGGAAGATCCCACCGGGTTAGTCGGCGGTAGGCGACCTTTAAAACGCGAAGAAAGGCCGGGGCCGGGCTAGAGGACCACGCCGGTTCATTCGGGGAGAAGAGAAGAGAAAGAGAGGGAGGAGAGGAGAGGAGATGAGAGGAGAGGGAGGGGAGGAGGGTGGAGATTGAAGCGAAGATCTGCCGGATCTGCGCTTCGCTTCAGATATTATTTGAAATCTCGCAGTTTATCTTAACTCGTAGTTAGTAGATGTAGTAGTCGATATGATTTATAAATGGTGTAGTGTTAATTATTATATTAAATCTAGGTGTACCTACAAGACATAGACAAATATTAGTTTGTCGGTATAGTAGATTTAGCTTAGTTATTTTGGTTAAAGTAAATTTAGTTTATTTATTTATTTAGATAACTTTAAGATTAATATTATTGGCAATGCACGAGTTACAATTTTATATAGTGATTCACAATGTAGGTGTTTTTGGGGTTAGTTCAAATTAATAATATTTAGTAATAATGTTTGTTCATGTCGTGTATAACTTTATATAGTTTTTTGGAATGTAGGTGTGATTAGGGTTAGTTAAATTTATTAATATTTAGTAATGATCTCTCTTGATGTCGTGTATATTGATAAGGTAAAGTAAAATTAATTTGATGATATATTTAGATAACTTTAAGATTAATATTATTGGCAATGCACAAGTTATAATTTTATATAGTTATTAAGAATGCAGGTGTTTTTGGGGTTAGTTGAAATTAATAACATTTAGTAATAATGTCTATTCATGTCGTGTATAACTTTATATAGTTTTTTGGAATGTAGGTGTGATTATTTTGTGCCTAACTTGAACTACGTAATTGTTGTCAATACTACATTATTGTAGCAGTTGAGGTGACGGCGTGGACCGGTGCGGAGAACTACATGCACATGAACCCGCATGAGCACAAGTCGATGTACAGGAGGACACAACCTTGTGTGCTAGGTTTTGGCGGGCCGTCAACTACCGTGGTGGTGACGTTGATGTTCTACTTCCACCACGGGCTGCCTACCCCAATTCGTCTTTGAACCACCCACGCAGCACCCCAGTTCGTCTTCTGCTGCACCCACACGGCCAACGTACCATGAGTCGTCTTCTGCAGCATAGGCACATGTAGCCTCCCCCGGGGCGTGTACTCCTCCACGTGCACCATCTTGGGTAGCAGCTCGATCAGGTCCTTCCACTTATGCACCGGGTCCATAGTCTTTCACCCCCACAAGTATGTGTTTCCTTGCTTTCTTATTTTCCATTCACTAATTCTACTCTAATTGATCGTACTAACTTATAATTTCATGATACAGTGTCGCAGCACTTCAGAGGACTTAGTGCAGAAGGACCGTCTTCTTGTGGCCTCCGCGTGGACAACATAGGTGTGTCATCAATGCATGCATTCTATTCCATTACTAATATGGATAGAAATTGACAATAACACTTCTTGGCTCGATCACAGCGTACACAGGCTACGGAGGGACCAATGACAAGTCCGTAGAGGACAATATGCAGAGGACGAGTACAAACTAGGTGGAGTCCTTTTTCAGCTACAACGCTGAGGAGATAGGTCCTTTATAGTTGGGTGAAGCGCTAGGTCCTTCGACACAAGGCTCCACCTAGGAGTTCACGACACCAGTTGCGGACGCACCAGGACGTCCGGCTCGCGAGGTTGCCCCTCTAGAGTCCTTTATGTACGACCAGCTGCGTAGCGGGCCGCGAGACGTGGTGCTGGTGCTCTGCGTCACAAGCGAGGATGCATTTAGTCCATAGGACCTTCTTTATCTTTTTGTAGGCTGGTGCAGGCTATGATGTGTACGATGTTGTAGACTATAATGTATGCTCCTTTGCAGACTATATTATGTAGGTCGGTGCAGACTATTATGTACATGCATGTTCTTTTCCTTTACCATGATGGGACCAGGTTACTAGCGTTCTATATAACAGACGTCTAGGCAACGTTCAAACACACTACTACCACTGTCGAACCCGAATGCAACGCTTATAGTGAGGTTGCTTGTCCCTCTAAGAAATGTCGTTGTGGAGGGATGAATAAAATGGGATTCCACCATAAAATGAGCGCCCCAAATGCCACTGCGGCTTCCGTGCGTGGTTGCAAGTATGGGAGGATCGATTAGCTCGAGAAAAAAAGGGGTATAGGTACTCCAAGTGTCCCGATATTGATGATGATTTCAAGGTCCGCCCGTTCATAAACATTTTAAATATGTTTTCTATGTATCGTTACCTAGAACTAATCACGAATCAACATGCAAGCTTGCACATTTACGGAATGGATCGACACTAGGCCTTTAGGGGAGGTGGGCATAATCCCAGCGAACCAAAGGCCAATACTATGCTAGGCATACAGAGTCTCGAGAGGCGGCACGTCTTGCTCGGCTTGAGCAAGAGCGACGTATCCACCAACAACAGATCCATTTGAAGGGTAAGGAGGATGAACTGCAGACGCGACGCGAGCAGTTAGGTGCTCGAGAGGCAGCACTAAAACGACAGGAGGAAGAATTCAAAACTCGTCAGGCGCAACTCCTCCAGGAAGAAGAGCGACATAAAAACATGAAGAAGCAGGATGGAGAATGTTCCTCCAAAAAAGTGAGGATGGGAAAACTTTGCTGGTTCATCCAGTAGAACATTAGTTGCGATCCAACAATTTACATTACCTAAGTCATTTTATCATAGGCAAGGTGCTCTTTAGGTTTGTCATGTTGGGTGCCTCACATGCCATTGTACTGTTATTTGTATTGTGATAACATTTCGTCTCGATGCTTCAAGTACTTAGATTCCACCCTATTGCCAATATACTGCTTTGCTGCCGGTACAATAACCAAATAGTGCTAATCCACTATTGACGTGAACCGTCACTGAAAAGCCTACACAATAGACTATAAGAACCCTAGACGTGAGCCTTCTTAGGTAGATGGGACTCCATACTGAGCCCTACGTCTCTGCACCTGCAAAGACTATATCTAAGCTTTTTCAAGATGATTGAACACGACGGGGCACTGAACAAATAGGGCACGGTGCATCTTCATATCAACACTCTTTATATGGATCTCTCTCCCCCGTATCCTTCCACACCACTGAGCAGGAGGAAGAACAATGGCATCCGCAAGAGGGAGAGGTCGTGGGAGGAGGGGATGCTCTTATTCCCACCGTCACTTGGTCAGGTTCTTTTGAGCCAACGGAGTATGAGAAACCCCTCGACGACTTCCCTCTATATGATAGGGCTAACTACGCCCCTCCAAACTGCCTTAGGCCTTATGATGACCGTCATGATGCGTGGCCAATGTGTCACCATGGAGTGGCTTGCATCGTGCAGCTGTTTGATGGCTACGGTGATGGAAGTCGGCATTTCTTTCGATGCCCGTATGGCTTGGTGAGTCATGCTATTACTTCCTTACTCTTGCTAACTTTTCCGTGCTACAAACTAACATCATGTTCAGTCTTATCTCGATCAAGGAAACTGCCGCTATGCAAAGTGGGTCAATCCTCCACTTCCTGAGCCAACGCAAGAGTGTATCCACTACCTCAAGTGCAAGATTTTTGACCTCAAGCGTAGGGTGGAGGATCTTCAAGTCAAAGTTGATGCAAATCCTTGGACGGTTAACATCGCAGGTGACTCAATTTGTATCGATCCATGGTGCAAGTGCTCCTACCACCACAACAAGGATCGTCCACCATCACCGTCTTCCTTTGGGAGTGCTGGATACTATGAGGATGGGCTCTCCAAGCTCTCGCAAAGATAGTTCTACTAGAAAGTAGAGATGGCTCTATCCTTGACTATTTCAATTACCTAAGGCGTGTTAGGTATAGCAACGACACATGTTTAGGATAGCCATCCGTGCCGCATATGCCACTGCAATCCATTGTTTAGTCTAGAGTCATCGGTGTTCGTATGTTCTGCACGAATTTTATTTTCATGTGTTGTAATTTTGCTAGAAGCAACTATTGTTCCATGGCCGGGAAGTAATTCAATTTCCAATATGTTCTCGAAGCTCGCTCTCTCTCAAATTTGGAATTTCATATTCAAACCAATAATGACATATTCAAATATTTAGTGCTTCCAATCTAACTTTATATCTTTTTATAACTAAGAAAAAATATTACGAAATAAAAAGTTACACGAAGTTATAGCCGTTTGAAACGGCTATAGGCGTCTCCATCTCCAACATCGAGGCTAGCTGTCGATATTGGCGGCGTGGCCGGCGAAGAAGGGGGGCGGGCACTTGCCGCCGTTTCAAACGGCTATATCTGTTTCAACATGCGGTAACCTCTAGGCCCCTGCCACGTCACATGATACGTAAGCTACTGCCAGTTCAAACGACGGTAACAATTTTAATTATTTTTTGAGTTAATTACCGACGTTGAAATTTCATCCAGCTATATAAGTCTAGATCTGCAATTTTTTGATCCGACATTTATTTTTGCAAAATCGTAAAAAAATAAATATAAAAATAAAAAATTCCCAAACAACATAGCCGTTCACGCCGCCGAGAGAGAGAACGCGACGAGCAGATGATTTCCGTCCAACGAAGCGGACCAAGGCCTAGTATGATCAGTGACAGCCCAACCAATGCAGCAGCATGTTTGGAGCCCATGAGGCCATGTTTGTTTACGCGCGGCAAATGAAAGAAACTTCCATGTGTTTACAGCCCATGACCGATGTTTACGCGGCTTTCCGCAGCCACGTTCCCCCATTGGGGCAGAGCAGCCATATCGTCAGCCACAGGTTTTTCATTCTCACCAGTCACCGGACGGACGGAGCAACGGAGGGACAGTTTTGCTAGTGTGCCAGCGGAAGGCATATAGACCACGCTCTCTTTTCGAGTGCAGAGTTGTATAGATGTGCATAGTATGTCAATATAAGATTGGCTTAAATACTTATGTTGAAGCTTAATTGAGTGGAAACATTTAAATGAAGTGGTTTCATCATGTGGAAACTTCTAAATACAATATTTTAAGTTGTTTTGTCATGTGGTACAAAGATAGATGCTGATTTAGAAGCATAAATCATCAATAATAATAAAGCAACTTACGGTTACTCTACAAACGGTTTAAACACGTTTTCCATTATTTTTTAGATGATACATTTTTGCTTCCCACTAGCACGCATGTTTCCTCCACATAAAAAACCATGTAGTCACACTTTTATCTCGCTTATGTGAACCACTTACGTAACCTAAACAGAAGTTTGTTTTTGTTACTTTTAAAGAACTGAGAGTAGTACATTAATTGACACGCAATTCTCCTGATGATTGAGTAACTACACCAATTCTCCTGATGATTGAGTAACTACACCAATTTATGCTGGTTAGTGATCAGTTAACAATAACAAAAGATGAATGATGATTAGTAAAACCCTGTTTTGCTACGGCAATTTTTGTCTCTCAGTTTGCACTAAAAAATTCCGGATCATCAACTTCTATTAGCTTCTTAGCACACTTACCCTCTTATGAATGTATAAGAAGTTGCCATTTCCACACCACTAAACTGTTTAAGGATTCGCAGCAAATTCTATTTTGTTTTCACACAAAAGAGAGCGCGAGAATAAGCGGTGCAAGAATTTCGCAACCCAGTTGCATTTGGCAATTTTTTGAAATGACTTGCGACATGGGAAACAGCTTCCCATCCGCGAAAATCTCATCTTTTTTTTTTCGATGCCGTGAACATCTCATCTTAAAAACTGGGATACGGATACAGTTGTATTATGATTGTATCGGTGTGAAAAAAGCTTGGACCTCATCTCACGAAATGCATGCGCCGCCGCGGCTTGAATGGGAGCCAGCAGGCTCATCTCCCTTCCGTTTCTGGTTCTTCTCCGCGGCGTGTGCTTAACCCTGAAGCAAACCCTAATGGAGGAGGACCCTTGTTAACCCGGACGTTTTAAGCAGCCGAACAAATCCAAATCGCCCCTAGCCACAGTGCCAGCACGGAGACTTAAGAGCCACCCCACCCCCACGTGAACGCCATGGGGTTATTACCCTCGTTAAAACCTATGGATTTCTAGCATCATCTCAAGAACCCGGACAAAAATCTCGCTTGCTTCAACTTGTGAAACCGCTGAGGTCGGAACAAAAACCTCCCAAAAAAGGGTTCGAAAGGCAGATGATAAAAGGCCCCCGGATCATCTCGATTAGAAGTGTTCAAGTAATCGAATAAAAAATTCCATTTCTTTATCCCTGTGCCGTGACGGCGGCGGCGACCATGGCGGGGGGCGGAGCGGCAGACGAGAACCCGGCGGCGGCGGCGGTGCCTGACGAGCTCGGCGGCGGCGCGGACGCCAGCTTGAATGCCTTCTTTGACCACGCGGTAGCTGTCTCGTTTCTCCTATGGCTGCCGCGGAGGTTGCGTTTGCGATATGGGCGCTGAATTTTTTTTCCCTTTCTTGGGGGTGGTTCTTGCAGGGGTTGGAGTTGGCGGCGGTCGGAGGGGGCCAGGGGCCCGAGGAAGAGGAGGAGTTGGAGTGGCTCTCGAATATGGACGCGTTCCCTTCGGTGGAGACCATGGCGGCGGAGGTGGTGGCGGAGGCGGCGCCGTCGCGTCCGTCGGCCGGGCTGGGCCGCCTGGAGGCGCTGCCCCATGTGGTGGGTCCGAGGACCAAGGGGCTGCGGCGGCGGCGGCGGGTGACGGCGCCGTGGAGCCTCCCGCCGGTGCTGCCCCCGGCGCCCCCGACCGCCGGCGGTGCGGCGCCGCGGCGCCGGTGCACGCACTGCGGGTCGGAGGAGACGCCGCAGTGGCGGCAGGGCCCCGCCGGGCCCAGCACGCTGTGCAACGCGTGCGGCGTGCGGTTCAAGTCCGGGCGGCTCTTCCCGGAGTACCGCCCCATCAACAGCCCCACCTTCTCCCCGCTGCTGCACTCCAACTCCCACCGCCGCGTCCTGGAGATGCGCCGCCACGTGGAGGAGGAGGCCGCCGCCGGGGGCATCCGCGCCGGCGCCAGGGCCCGCCGCGCCGAGCGCGCCGCGGCGCGCGCCGCCGCCTCCTCCGACCAGAGCAAGTGACGGCAGCAACCGCCTCCGACCGAGCGAGAAACGGTCCCTGCTTCGTCGCCGATGGAGGATGGAGATGATTGGAGATCGATCATGATTACCCTCGCTGCATCCTTATCCGCGTAGTTTCGTTTTGCAATTCCGCTAGTTTTGTTAGGACAGTAGGATTAGAGGTTCAAAGCATCTGCAGCGGTGAGAAGAGAGCGCCATCGTGATCAAATTTCCTGCAGCCCAGCAGCTGCTGTAAGTGACTCATGGTGATAAGCTTAAGCTGTGTCTGTCAGACTCAAATGGGGATAAGGGCTTTATCAGGTCGCCTGTTCCTGCTAGCCTAGGGGAGTCGTCAATCAGAGAGCATGGGGCTCGGCATCATACGGAGAGTGACATGTCCGCCACTCGCCGGGCTAGATGCCGCTGGATCATACGATTTTGACGGGGTTTCCTTCCATTTCGCCGTGATTGAGGCCGGCAGATCACACTCATCCATGTCACCATTCTTCTTTCCCGGAAGTGGCAACCTGCTCTCGTAGCCTGCCGAAGCCAGGAAGGCTGTCTAGTCCAAACTAGGCAAAACCTTGTTGCTGCATCCTCACACGGCGTTGCATCGCGAGCAACACCAGTCAGTGTCACGGATACTACTCCTAGCGAACGGTGGATTCTGGCTGTACGGGGCAGGCTCGCCGTCGTTGCAGCGCACGGCCGGACGGCACTGACATTACTTTTGCGAGCAGTGCTCGGATCAAAGGGGGGTCTTTATGGCGGCAGAAGAGGTACGGCCGAGGGGCATGTGGATGCGGGGGTGGGCTCGCCACCGTTTGGATTGAGGATTGTGCACTGCCACTGCCAGGACATCACCGGGTCGACTTCCATTGTCCGGTGGAAGAACTTTGGACTAGGTTTCCATGCCTCCTAAATAATAATGTCGGGGTACACATATATTTTGCTTTGCTTGGCATAACGAAATTGTCCAGTGGATATTTTTCTTTTCAGATTACATAGAATGCAACACTAGTATTAGCCTTTTCCAACAACTAATGCCTTCGTGCCATACAGAGACAATGATGGAACATATAAATCCAGCTAAAGCTTTCAATAAAAAAACTGTAAATATGTATAAAAACAACGCCGACCTAGTATTATACAATCTTCTTGATGGTTGGAACTGACAAAGTCGTAGTATTTGATTTTTAGCTTAGGATGCAAAATAAACAAGTGAATATTTCATGCACAATGGATGCAAAATTTAACCAAAGCAAAGTTTGTTTATCAAGCAAATGCAGTAAATCAACCTGTTCCTAGGCACGCACTATCATCTGATTAGGAATGGAAATTAAACCGATCAAATATTTTGAACCATGAGAAACAAAATATAGACACAGATAATATTTCATGCAAGAGAAAAGGGTCTTGAACCCAAGGGAAGATAAAGGAGCTTTGTTTAGATTTCGGGTTTTGCACGTAAAGGACTGATGCCAAACTCACCGAAAGATCATATGCACCAAACGAAGGACAGAGCCCGAGTCTCATCAGTTTCACGCCAGTGCACCAGCCGCTCACCAAACTCGTCAGACTTTCCTCTCTTCCCCGTCCGCGCGAGATCCCTCGCTCCCTCCCTCCCCCGCCGCGCGGAGCAGAGAGCACCAGCCCAGGAATTTATCCTCTCCCCCCAAATGCAACCCGCCGCGCCGGCCGCGCCCTCCGCCCTGCCGCTCAGCGTCTTCCCCAAGGACTCCCGCCCGCTCCCCTGCCTCCTCCTCGCTTCCCTCCTCCTGCTTCTGCTCCTGCACCTCTCCTCCTCCTCCTCCTCCCCCGCCCCCTCGCCGCCGCCGCCGCCGCCGCCCCGCCTCGCGCCGCTCCCGACCACCGCCGCGGCCGTCTCCTCCGCCGGCCCGGCCCCGCCGACGCTCGCGTTCCTCCTCACGGGATCCGCGGGCGACGCCGACCGCCTCCAGCGGCTGCTCCTCGCCACGTACCACCCGCGCAACACCTACCTCCTCCTGCTCGACCGCGCCGCCTCGCCCGCCGATCGAGAGTGGCTCGCGCGGAAGGCGCGGGCAGCACCCGGCCACGACAACGTACATGTCGTCGGGGACCCCGGGTTCGCCAACCCGCGCGGCGCGTCCGCGCTCGCCGCCACGCTGCACGGCGCCGCGCTGCTGCTGAGGATCGGCCAGGGATGGGACTGGTTCGTGCACCTCGACGCCGCGGACTACCCGCTCGTCACACCCGATGGTGATTCCTCTCTGCAGCTATTCGAATACCTTTTGGTGCATGTGATGTGATAGACGCTAGCATGGTTTAGGTATTCTTAATAGATCTAGGTATTTCGGTAATTAGAAGAGTATTCGTCTATGTCTACTTTGTTTTTGATTGACCTAAATGTTTGAATGAAATGTAGCTTGGGTAGGGTGTTTGTGTTTATCATTGATAGATCTGTCTGGAACTCTGGGTTTACTATTATAGACAGGTGAATCAGTTTATTGCTACACAACAGTCCCCTTTCGGATTATCGTCCTAAATGCATTAGAATGGAAATAGAAAAAATTAAAATAATGGGGCTAGGCTGCCTTTAATGAATATATAATGCCTTTTTCGGTTGTGGTCTCCAAAGGAACAAGTTCGCGAACTGTATAATTACTGTTGTGCTTTCAAATTTTCGTATTATCTTATGCCAGTAGCCAGTTTACCTAGAAAAAAATGCCACTCCATCTCTTTCAAAAAACAAGTTTGGAAATGGACTCGATATACCATCTAAATTCCAGAGAGTATTGGGTAGTGAGGAGTTAGTCTTGTAACTGAATCAACACTTCCAACGAGTGTCGCATTAGAGTCTGGAAATAAGTTCTGTAACATAGCTAGATTTACACCTGGCCACTATTTTCTGCTCTCCAACCCCTGCAAGTAAAGTAGTCTAAAGCAGTTTGCAAAATTTTTGTTGTGTGGAATATTGTAAATATTATGTGCGAATGGTAAACGGATTTGTCCCATTTAGAATATTTTGTTCTCAGTCAACCAATGCTTTCCTTTTGCATCGGTCTGGAGAGAATTGGTTTTCGTTGAGCATGGAGAGAATTAGCTTTGGTAGGGTGTTTAGCATTGATAGATCTGTCTGGAACTCTGGATTCACCATTATAAACAGGTGAATCAGTTTATTGCTACACAACAGTCCCCTTTCGGATTATCATCCTAAATGCATCAGAATGGAAATAGATAAAAAAAATTAAAACAATGGGGCTGGGCTGCCTTTAAGGAATACAATGCCTTTTTTGGTTGTGGTCTCCAAAGGAACAAGTTTGCGAACTATATAATTACTGTTGTGTTTTCGTATTATCTTATGCCTGTTAACCTAGAAAAAAAATGTCACTTCATCTCTTTCAAAAAATTGGCATACGCAAGTTAGTCTTGTAACTAATCAATACTTCCAACGAGTGTCACGTTAGAGTCTGGAAATAAGTTTATATTTTCTGTAACATAGTTAGGTTTACACCCGGCCGCTATTTTCTGCTTTCCAACCCTGCAAATAAAGTAATCTAAAGCACTTTGCAATTTTTTTTGTTGTGTGGAATAGTGCAAATATTATGTGAGAACGGTAAACGAATTTGTCCCATTTAGAATATTTTGTTCTCAGTCAACCAGTGTTTTGCTTTTGCATGGTGTGGAGAGAATTGGTTTTTGTTGAGCATGGGTAGCAGATTAAGTTTTCTAACCTTATGTTGTATTGCCTAGTTGAGTACTATGAACATCACATTGAATTTATGTATTGAGGTCAAACCTGCTGGAACTTGCTACTTTAATCTAATGGTTTTGTAATAGCTCATAGTTAGAAAATGGTCAGGATAGTAGCAGCTGCTTCATTCTGTGCTTCCACGTAAACTGTGGACAGCTAGTGGAGAGGTATTAATTTATGAATGTAACTTGATTTTCAAATTGTTTGCAGATCTTCTGCATGTTTTATCATACCTACCAAAGGATCTCAACTTCATTCAACATACCAGCTACATTGGTTGGAAGGAGTAAGGGCATTTCATCATTTTTTTAATTTCTAGTTTCTCTCTTTCGAATTTAGGGTGGGAAGTTATTGACATTGTCTGTCTCTGCATCCAGGTCAAGACAAATAAGGCCAATTATTGTTGATCCTGGTCTATATCTCTCATCCAGGAATGACATTTTTTATGCCACCCAAAAGCGTGATCTACCAAATGCTTATAAACTATTTACAGGTGAGGGAGTATTGGCTTGTATAATGTTAGAACAATAAAAATGAAATGCCTTTTGATGCTAATGTTCAAGTGATGGACAGTTGATCCTGAATATTGGTGAAAATCTCTAACTATATAATGTGTGATGGGTTTATTGGTCCGATGCATGTTATAGGATTATTAAAGTGGAGCATATGCTTTCGTGAACATGGAAAAAATAGACTAGCTCGTTGTCACCTAGAATGCTTGCCATCATCTTTTTAAAACTTTGCTGCAAATATACATAAGAGATATTTAGGTTTATCATCTGGAAATGACATCAATAAATTGTTCACCGAGTAATGGTCTTAAGTTTGTATTGTCCATAACTATAAGTAAATGAAGATGTGGACATTACCGCTCTTACACCTACCAGCCAGCAAGCCTTTTGGTGGTGGGCATGGTTGTGTATTACCAGTTTACTTTCTTACATTCGTATTCTATTGATTACAGCTAAGATAGCCAAGGTTCTGCTTGAACATCCTTGTTAGCTACCAAGATCCTTTATCTTCTTAATATTTTTATTGAATTAAACTGTGACCACTTATTCACTTAAGTTATGATTTGAAGGGTGAACATCCAAATTTAAGTTTTTTCTTCTGGTGTTATTTTTTTAGTTTCAAATATAAGCAACTTTTCTCTTCTCTACAAGACCTTAACAGAATGCTTCTGTGATCTGCCTATAGATATTGAGTGTCATGCTTTTAAGATTGAATTTCTTGGCTTGTGCCACATAAGTATATATTTTGGTTGTATGGTTTTAAAAAATGCACCACCCTATCCCAAGTACACCAAGAATGGTGTGGCAATCCCCCTGCAGCGCTACTGTGTCCTAGTCGCTAAAATTTTGGTGACTAGTATGCGGATGTCAAGATGATGAGGCAGGTTGGATCGTCATACCTGGCTTGGGGTACTTGGGTTACGACCGCGTTATAGAGCTGTATCACCATAAGACCTTGGGCTGTGTACTATAAGTCAGGAAATCCACCAATTTCTGCAAGACTTGAACTACAACCATAGAACCTGGAATTCTTCTGAAATATTCTCTATGTTTGGTGCCATCATTAACTATATATTCCATTGACACAAAATGTTCCATACTTTTCTTATTTTCAGTATATTGCTTGTGTATCTGAGTTTTTTCTGGTGTTGTTATTTTTTTAAGTCTGAATCTAAGCAACTTTTCTCTTCTTTACAAGAACTTACCAGAATGCTACTTTCTATAGATACTGAGTATTCAGCTTTTAAGATTATATTTCTTGGCTCGTGGCAAGTAAACTTGGAGTTTATGGTCTTATGGTTTGAAAAATGCCCCACCGTATCCTAAGAATGCCAAGACTGGTGTGGTAGTCCCACCTGCTGCGATGCTCTGTCCTAGTCGCTAAATTTTGGTGACTAGCCAATGTGGACGACAAAATGATGATGTGAGTCGGAATGTCATACTGGCTTGGTGTACTTGGGTTATGGCCGGGTTTTAGAACTGTATGACCATGACCTTGGGCTAAGTAATATAAGTCAGGAAACCCACCACTTTCCGCAAGACTTCAACTAGAACCATAAAATCTGAAGTTCTTCTGAACTATATGCTATGTTCAATGCTATCATCAACTACAATTTATGTGTTCCCTTGACACAAAATGCCCATTACTTTTCTTGTAATCCATATATGCTTGTGTATTTGAGTTTTTTCTTGTCTTGTTATTTTTTAGTTTCAAATCTAAGCAATTTTTCTATTCTCTACAAGACCTTAACAAAATGCTACTGTTTATGGACATTGTATATCATGCTTTTAAGATTAAATGTCTTGCCTTTGTGCCGTGCAACCCTGGAATTCATGGTTGTATGATTTGAAAAACGCCCTGCCCTATCCTAAGCACACTAAGACTGGTGTGGCAATCCCACCTGCAGTGCCACCCTGCCCTAGTTGCTAAAATTTCGTTGACTAGTCACTGTGGATGACAAAATGATTACACGGTTTGGAATGTCATACGTGCCTTGGTGTACTTGGGTTACGGCCAGTTTTTGGAACTGTATGACCCTAAGGCCTTGGGATAAGTGGCAGAAGTAAGTGAAACCCACCAATTTCTGCAAGACTTCAACTACTGCCATTAATTATACGCTATGTTTGATGGCATTGTTAACTAACATATATTTATTCCCTTGACACGAAATGTTCTGTACTTTTCTAATTTTCCATATATTGCTTGTGTATTTGAGTTTGTTCTGGTGGTGTTTTCTTTGTTCAAATCTAAGCAACTTCTCTTCTCTACAAAACCTTACCAGAATGCTACTGTCTATAGATATTGGGTATCGTCTTTTAAGATAAGTTTTTTTGGCTTCTGACACATAACACTGGAATTTAGTCTTATGGTTTGAAAAATGCCCCACTGTATCCTAAGTATGCCAAGACTGGTGTGGCAGTCCCACGCCTGGGTGCAAAATTTTTAGTGTAAGGATTCCAAAACATAAATCAGCAAAGAAATCTTCTACTTATTCATTAAATGACATTGACCACTATATAGCTGCTATGCATAATTGTTTATTGCTTCTTGACCTGCTTCTCATCAGTTATGTTGGTAGTTTAAGCTGTTTTTATATATGTCTACTTCTTCCTTGCAGGCTCTTCGTCTGTTATCCTTTCTCGGAAATTCATTGAATATTGTATCGTTGGCATGGATAATCTGCCAAGAACTCTGCTGATGTACTACACTAACATGCCCTTGCCACACAGGAAGTATTTCCAGACAGTTCTTTGCAACTCCCCTGAATTCAACAGGACTGTAGTTAACCATGACCTGCACTATTCAACGTGGGATGCACCTTCCAAGAATGAGCCACGCCTACTGACTATGGCTGATGTAGAAAATATGACCGAAAGTGGTGCAGCCTTTGGGACTAGATTTCCCAAGGATGATCCTGTTCTCGATCACATTGATGCGGAAATTTTACACCGCCTGCCTGGAGAGCTCGTTACAGGAGGATGGTGTATAGGTGTTGGGCATGACAGTCCATGCGATGTTTCAGGTAACCTGGATGTTCTTAGACCAGGGCCTGCAGCCACAAAAGTTGCTAAGTTCCTTGCTGAAAGGCTGTCATACCGGAGCTTTTATTCCCAACAATGTATATGGGATTGATGATTGTAATTTACAACAATCTTCAGGTACGTGTTTGCCTTGCAATATGGTGCATCATGTTCCGCGCAATTCTTTCTCTAACCCTGTGCAGTTGCGCTGAATCCACGCTAGTTGGCGTTTTGTGTTAACATAGGCGTTAATTACTTGCCCACTCAGATAAGTCAGCCATATAAGCTGAAATGTTGCACGATTAAGCAACAACACAACAATCTGTGGTATGCTGGAGAGTGGAGACGAAACCACTTGGGAGCCTAAAAAAGGTTGAGGTAATATATGTAGCTAAAATCTTCAGGTTAATGTCATTCAATCATTCAACCTAGAGTTTGCCCGGGAATGTCACTATATATCAGAAGACAACCAGATCGGAACAGGGACGGTAGGACCAACTGAACCTGAAAAGATCTACACAGGCTAGCTAGGTCAAGACTGACAGTGCCATCTGCGCGTAATTTACGGCATCGACGAAGTCGCTCGTAGGCATAACTTATCATGGCTTGGCGTGTCTTGTTTTTACCACCTGACCGAACAATCGGATTTTCTGCGTTAGCAATAGATAGTGCATATATAATCCAAAATTTCAGAGAGTTCTTCGTACGTGCAAACTGCACGAGTGCATCTCAGACCATTGGCAGTTTGGCATTTTGCCACGCTGCACCGCACAAACGCCAAGCGTAACAGCATAGGGAGCACGCAAGCGCCAAACGGCACAGGCGACGTCATGGGTGCGTGTCTATATACACGTAGTCAGCCTGTAAGGATGTAACAGACTCAACAAAGCATACCAAGCCTGTTCCACACTAGGACAAGCTGCTCACCCTCGCCCTGTCCGCCCGCCATGGGTCACGAGCAAGAGCGCGGCGGCCGCGGCGCCGGCCACCTCCTCCTCTTCCCGTTCCTGGCGCAAGGCCACCTCATCCCGTTCCTCAACCTGGCCAAGCGCCTCGAGAGCCTCGGGCAGCGTGGCGGCAGCGGCCAGCGCCGTCTCGAGGTCACAATCGTCAGCACGCCCCGCAACGTGGCCAACCTCCAGCGTGCGGTACCGGCCGGATCGTCCATCGGCTTCGCCGAGCTGCCGTTCTCGCCGTCGGACCATGGCCTTCCTGCCGACGCCGAGAGCGCCGACGCCGTCCCACTGCGTGCCTTCCCCGCCTTCTACTGCGCCACGGAGCTGCTCCGGCCGTCGTTCGAGGAGCTCGTGGCGGAGGTCGCGGGGAGACAAGGGCGCGAGAACGTGTGCGTCCTCGCGGACATCTTCCTGGGCTGGACGGCCGAGAGCGCCCGCGCGCTTGGCGTCCGGCACCGCGTGTTCCTCACCTCCGGCGCCTACGCCTCCGCCGTCACCTTCTCCATCTGGCTCCGCCCGCCGACGTTCCCGCGCCCCGTCGGCCCCAGCGACGAGCAGGCGCTGCACGACTTCCCCGACGTGCGCGTCCGGTACACGGAGTTCCTGAACGTGATCGTCACGGAGGACCACGCGACGAACCCCATGTTGGCGTACCTGTGCCGGATGATCAGCCTCCACTTCCGCCACTCGGGCGGTCTCGTCATCAACACCTCGGAAGAGATCGAGCCGAAAGGTCTCCACCTCATCCGGAAGCTCTCCGGGCTGCCGACGTTCGCCGTCGGTCCCCTCATCGGCGGCCGAACACGAGCACCTTCGGATGACGCACGGGACGAAGACGCCCGCATCATCAAGTTCCTGGACTCCAAGCCGCCGGCGTCCGTGCTGTACGTGTCGTTCGGGTCGCAGAACACGATCCCGGCGTCGCAGATGATGGAGCTGGCGCGGGGGCTGGAGGCCAGCGGGCGGCCGTTCATCTGGGCGGTGCGGCCGCCGGCGGAGTTCGACGGGGCGGAGGCGTTCCGCGCTGAGTGGCTCCCCGATGGGTTCGAGGACCGCGCCGCGGCGGCGGGGCGGGGCGTGGTGGTGCGGCGGTGGGCGCCGCAGGTGGCGATCCTGGCGCACGCGTCGACGGGCGCGTTCCTGAGCCACTGCGGGTGGAACTCGGTGCTGGAGAGCCTGTGGCACGGCGTGCCGGTGGTGGGGTGGCCGCTCATCGCCGACCAGGTGTTCGACGCCCGCTTGCTGGAGGAGCTCGGCGTCGGCGTCGAGGTGGCGTCCGGGAGGGTGTTCGGCGGGCTGGGCAAGGGGTGGGAGCACGTGAGGGACGTCGTGGAGGCGGTGCTCGGGGACGGCGAGAAGGCCAGGGACATGCGGCGGAAGGCCGCGGAGCTCAAGCAGTTGGCGCGCGCGGCGGTAGGTGTCGGCGGAGCGGACGACGAGGTGAAGGGCTCGTCCGTGCTCGCCATGGAGCGCCTCCTCGATAGCGCCTTCGGTTGACCATGGCAAATTCTCCCGTTCGGGGCACAATAATCGATCAAACCAGACTGCCGATCCTCATGACCTCATCTGTGACGAACAAGTACACAACTTGTTCTCTCTCGAAAAATCGGGCGTTTGCTGACTGCTAGCTCTTCTCTATTTATATATGCCTGGCAAAACCCTCGTCTGCTGTTTTCCTTTTTTTTAAAAAAAGAAGTTGCTGCTAGCTGCTGATATCATCCAGGCTGAGGTCAGGCAGCTCGTCAGAACAGTAACACCTCGTTCTGCTGTTTACCTAGGCTTGCGGTTTTCCGTTCTGCATTCATATTTCATAAACATTTTGAAAAAGAATAAGCAACTACATGATTTATATCCATATATCAATTTGAGTTTCTTTCGACGATTTCCGTTGAGCAGTACTCTAACAACGATAATATCGCGGTTTCCCATTTTACATTATGTCTAGATGAAATGCTGCTGTTCGAAACGTTTTTTGGGTTTATATTGTGGATTAATTATTTTTCTCAAAAGCATATATAAACCTTTTGAACTTCTGGACGGAAGTAGAATCAAACAAGCAAGCAAGCGCAAGCGCGCACACAGAATGTACCCATAATATGTTTATTTCACTTTCACACAACAAGGAATGCAGTGATACAGAATTAACAGAAACAATACGCATGAGACACAGAGAGATACTACGTATGCAAATACCGTGGAATCAAAGTGGATAAATCACAAATTCACAATGCACCCCGAAGTATATGACTGGAGCAGGGGAGACACCGGCCGTGGCTGCTTGCTTTTTCAGCGTACAAGATGAGGATTTGTGACGTGTCAGCCTCGCCTCATCACCTCCCTGGCGGTCTCGACGAGCGAGCAGACACCGACGGCGCGGCGGTTGAGCCCGACACTGCCGGAGAAGACGTTGAAGCACTCGAGCCCGGAGGTGGTCTCCGCGACGCGCCTTAGCTCGCCCTCCAGCCCGAGCTCCACGAAGAGCGCCACGAACCGCGCGTCCTCCTCCGACCGCATCAGCGCGATGGCGAGCTCGAGCGTGTACAACCGGATGCGCGGCACCACCAAGGACGGGCGGCCGTACTCCCGCAGGACCAGCACCAGCGTCCGCGCCAGCGCCGCCTCCGTGACGCCCGCCGCGGCGAGGGTCCCCCGGAGCTCCCCGGGCTCCATGAACCGGAGCATCTGCGCCGCCAGGCTGAGGGAGATGTTGAGGAGCTTGGTCTTCTCCACCATGATATTTCGCAGCACCTGCTCGAGTCATCGGGAAAGAGATTCAGGGAATGGTTGGCCAATGACCTCCAGCTGCGACGATACACATGCACAGATCAGTGGACAGAAACTACTTACCTTGGTGGCGCCGGCGGTGACTCCTCTCAGTGCGAGCTGCCACTCTTCGCCGGCGTAGGTGCACAGGTTGCGCAGGATCCTTGCGGCGCCGATGATGACGACGGGATCACCCAGCGCCTCGATGAGCCGCGCCACCCCGCCGCCGCACGCCGTGATGATCGCGCCGCAGTTCGCCCGGCTGTCGAGCGCCAGCATCGCCAGAGCCTCGCCGGCCTCCACCCGGACCGCGTCCTTCCGCCGGTCGGGCGCTGCGGCATCCTTTCCCGGCAAGAACATCGCGAGGAGCACGCTGACCACACCCCCCGTCCCGCCGATCATCTCCCTCGCCTCCTCATCCATGGCGAGGCTCGTCAGAATCTCGATCGCCAGCAGGTGCAGCTCCGACATGTCCTTCTCGTCGTGCTGCTGCAGCACCTCCCTGATGTTACTCACCGTGAACACGATGTCAGAGAGCTCCCCACGAAGTAGCTTTCCGGTGGTCCCCGTCGTGGTCGCCAGCCTCTTCACAACTCGGAGCGACTGCTTCACTGCCTTGAGTCGCGTGTCTGTCGGCGGCGCCGCCGCCGCCGGCCCGCTGGCTATGCTCGAGTACGAGATGATCTTGTCGAGAAGGCCCCTGGTCTTGCCGATCTTGTCGCAGTTGTCGTGGTCGTGCGCGAGCTTGTTGAGGATGGACAGCCCCAGGAGGTTGAGCTCGTCGAGGTCGGCGTACAGCAAGGATGCCACGGACTCGATCCCGCCGGGGATGCCGGTGACGCGGAGCGCGTTGAGCTTCCTCCCCGTGAGCATGAACACGACGACCGCGGCGGAGCGGCGCACGTCCTTCTCCGACGCGTTCTTCCAGCTGAGCATCTCGATGAGGCGCTCGACGGTGGGCGCGGACGTGCCGATCCTGCGGAGCGTGGCGTCGGCGAAGCGGTCAGACTCGACGAGCGCCACGAGGATGTTGGCGCCGAGGCGCTGCTCGTCGTGCGAGCCCGCGGTGAGCAGGTCGTCGGCGTAGGACACGAGGTCCATGTGCAGGCCGTCGAAGATGCTGCCGTTGAGGCAGCGCGAGTAGGAGTCGTAGAAGAAGCGGCGGACGGCGACGGTGCCGCAGGCGGTAGCGAGGTGGCACTCGACGGCGACGCGCTCGAGGAGGCGGTGGTAGCCGAGCCTCCACTGCCACAGCGCCTTCTCGAGGAGGAAGAGCAGGGCCTCGGCGAGCGCGAGGCCGTAAAAGATGTCGAGCGCGGAGCGGCGGTTGGTGCGGGCCTCCGGGCTGCCGCCGTAGTGCTGGTGGGCGAGGCGGACGAGGGAGAGCGCGACGCAGGCGGAGGCGGAGAGCAGCTGCAGCCAGTGGAAGACGCGGCCGGCGGCCCAGGAGACGGGGGGCGCGCGGCCCGTGGCCTCGTGCTGCCACTCCAGCTCGTGGCTGCGGCCCAGGATGCGGGCGCCCTCCACCAGCAGCAGCGCGGTGACGCACCAGAAGTCGGTCTGGCCCAGGGTGATGGCGAAGCCGCCGAGGAGGACGACGGTGGCCCAGATGAAGCCCAGCGTGCCCAGCCGGCTGGCCGCCTTCTCGAGCAACGCGAGCTGGAGCGCCAGCACGGTGAGCCTGCGCTCCGGCGGCGCCGCGTCGTCGTCGTCGGTGCTCGCGCGGATGTGCGGGGTCATCACCGCCTTCTGCGGTTCGAACAGCGTCGGCAGCTGGTCGGGGATCTGCACGCGCACGCTCCGGGTGGCCAGGCTCACGCAACGATCCATTGCGGATTACCGCTCTGTTCTTGTCAAGAACTGTTCTTATCTTGACAGAGCTTTGCTAGTGACACACTGACACGAGTCTGCTGGGCTTGCTTATCACAGTAGCATGTGCCGACTATTTATATGCACGCATGCGCAGGTGCAGATATTTAGAAGCGCATTTCTGTGCACGTTGACACGGCCGATTTCTTGCGTGCATTGGAGGAGAGGTTTCAGGCCTTGAGGGGAAGGAATTTTTCTCATCTTTTTTCTTGTTACAAGAAGAGGTTGCTGCCTGGGGCAACATGGCCGAACGCATGCCCAGCGCGTTGGATCCCTGGTTGCCATCTCCTAGTCTGTTTGTCCTTGCTTGCGCGACCTGGCATGGTCTCCCGCTCCTAAAACAGCAAAGGTTTGGAACCAGATAAGAATGTGAAGCTCGAGTTTGGATGAGAATCAGATGACATCACTTTGATTTCCAATGATCACCAGGCTGTAGTCCAATGATGATGATCCGTGTGCGTTGTCACGATCAGTCATGCCGCAGTTGTGATTGCCCAAAGGTTGGGTGAGAGGTTAACAGACCGTTGCACGGCCGCTGCAGATATTACTAGATTTCATGCTACTTGTGCCCTTGCTTGCTGTCCTAGCCATCGGCTCTCGTTTTAGTCCTTTCGAAAAGGAAGTATTCTGAACCGAAACAGCGGGCCGTTTCGGCCGTTCGGCGGAGCCGAGGCTGTTATATCTTCTTCAGTTCTCATGCTACGCCGGCCAAGCAGCTGGCCGGATTTATGACAACACAACTGTTTAGTTTTTGCCATGAATATGAACTTATAGACGTAGGTTGCACTAGGGTGTCTACGTGTTTTTTCTGCTTTAGGGCACCTGTTGGCAATGGATTTTGCAGTGTGAGTTACATGATCGAGTTCATGAAGTCATCTCAGATTCTTATTTGGTCTGAAAGATGAAATGACTTTGGTCTATCCCCACCTCATTCCTCATATGCATGTTACTAGTACAAACATGAGAAATAGAATCGTCCATCAAACCAAACACATCTATTCATTCAAACACCCTTTTCAAATGCCTTTGAAGAATAGTAAACCACCAAAACTTGTTGCCGTGATGATAGGCAGATCCGGTCATACCATTCATTGAAGTGCTTTACAATCAATTGGCCTTGAAAGTAACTCACCCTAACTGCAGAACGCACACCAAAACTTATCCCCGTTCTTGTGCATCAGTAACTGAAATCATAATTTACAGAATTGAATCAGGGACACGAACTACAATGAATAAGCTCATCCTATATACATGGTTCTTCTTTTCACTATATGCGCTCATTAGTATTACAAAGAAAAACGATAACTGGAACAGAAGCCCCAACTATATTCAGCATTTCTTTTTTTCTTCCACACCATATGTACCTCATCCCGTTTAGAAGACCAGGTTGCATCAGTTTCCTATAACCTGACAGTACAGAGTATTCTTACATCGCAGACATGCCTGGATATTTCTAACAGAACCTTTTAACTGCCGTGACTTCACATCATCCACACTTCGCCTATGTCCCTTGTTTTTATCCTCCCATTGCCAGAACATTGGAATGACATGTAAAAATAGCACCAGGAAGCAGACACAACAAGGACAGGGAGGATCACTGTGTTTGATCTCCAGCTTGAACAATGCCATTATGTCCGTTCATTTTCAAAACTGTACAGTCGAGAATCTGATAGAACAGAAAACATCTGTGTCTCCACAAAGAGCTGCACAATGTTAACAATTATGAGGATATGCAGGCAAAATAGTGACACACAACAGCATAAAAAAAAGCCAGTTCCATTGAATACATGCATAGTGTGATAGGGTCATAGATTCATTGGAGTTTCAACAAGAAAATTACAATCAATGAGGCTTAGTTTATGTTTTGATGCTTTGCATCTCGACCAGAAGGAACTCTATGGGGCATACTCTGAATTACCAATTTAATGTTTGCTAGTTTCATCAAGTATGTGTTTTTTTTAAAGAAAATAAACATAGGAATCCGCTGTGTAAAACAAATAGACAAGTACCTTTACAAATGGGTGATCTTTTGAGGGGAACGAATCAATGAAACTGTCTTTCAGAAGCAAAGAAACCTGATCATACAGAAGAGCAACATTACTCATTAGATTTTATGATTTTTCCGATAAGTGACAAGCAGCATCATTGCCAAGTGTAAAGAACAACTTTGGCATTGCTAACCCTGTCATTGTTGGACTGAACATTTGTGATGGTATGAAAGCGCAAGTCAGAGCAAAGTGATTCCAAGTAGGATCTCATTACATTTAAGAACTGCCAAGCTGCTTCAGCCTGCAATGATATCCATATGCATGTTTATCATTCAAAAACTTGCTTGGACAATCAAGAGAAGTTTAAATGATCAAGTGCAGAGACAACTTTTTCTCAAGAACGAATAGTTTAAAAAATACGATACATCCACACAGTGCGATAAATTAGCACCTGAACTTCATTGCATTTATAGATGGGATGCCTCTTAGCCAAAGCATTCTCACACGATAGTCTGGCATGAATTGGACCGAGATCAGAAACAAGCTCCTTGTAACGTGGAAGTTGAGGCAATGAACATGCCTTCACCTGTGTATTTTTAAACAAAAATAACATTTACCTTGAATCTTTTCAGACAATAACACCACATAATCTCGCACCAATAGATTCATGATTGGCTGAAGTAAAAGGACACTAGTGGGAAAATCTACCCCTAGTCTCTACTTTCCCTAATCACATTCAGTTGATTTTACTTTTGATTTGCACACATTTACATACCAACAATATTGTATTAAGAACACAATCCACAAGCATAGAGCAAAACCAAGATTCTGCTTGACCAAAAAAGTTTAGACGTTCCTTCTCAAGACGTCTTTTCACTAAAAGCAAATAGCATGTAATACTTGCCTGATCTTTCTGTACATTGATTCTGACAAGACTAGATCCTTTCATCTTCATATCAGGGGGTTTATGTTGTACACCAGCCTATAGAAGAAATTGGATTATCATTCGCACTTCAGCGATTACTGAGAATCAATGATAATATAGTTCAAAATTACTAAAATTTGACAACTATGGTCACTGTAAATTAAATAAAGAATAGCAACCAAACAAATGAGCTTCAAGGGCCAGAGAAGCTTACAATGAAAGGTACAGGGGCATCAAGAAAATCAATCAATTTCCTTGGTAGAACCTGAAAAGCAAGACACAAAATGAGCTAATTTGATCGCAATATGAGCTGATGCATTGAGTAAACCTAAAGGACTAATGTTTCACAATTTGCAATTACATTACTTCAACAAAATATTTGTGAGACACTGTGTTATGCAATAAGCTGTCATAACAGGCGTACCCAGTGCTGATGAAAGCTCCCACATTAGGTGGGTTCTGGGAAGGGGGATTCTAGGCAGCCTGACCATGTCTGCAAAGGAGGCTGATTCGAACACAGAACCTCCAGGATACAAGTGGATATACCCCAGTACTAAGCCAGGCCTGCCATTCTATAAGTTTTAAAAAAAGAAACAACACACCTACTGAGCAACTCTAGAAATCCCCTAGTTCATGCAGTAGTCTATTCTAATTGCTGAAAAGATTCATCTACAAACTGATAGAAACATGAAGATAAAAATAAATACATAGACAACTCTTAAAAAACTAGATCGGGCGATATAATACTCACAGGTTTATATAATTATATAGTCACATAAAGACAGACAATTTTAAGCTTATGGCAAATGATATGATTCAATAAATATGAGCAGTGTGATCCCCTCAAAAAACATGGCAAAATGCAAAACCAAGAAGATCAAAAGGTCAAGTTCTTGTGATCCAATACCCAAGTAAACTACAGTTACTAATACAGTATTCCTAGAAAATGGAATTAATGCAGTTATTAAGAGGCAAATTTGGATGCTTATTTTTTTCTTAATAAAAGCCACCCGCCTAGTTCCACCTGATTTGGTCTGTTTTAAGATAGAAACTTCAATCTTACAGGAAATAGTAAAACTTACGGGAAGTAACAAACTTTGCCACTGGAATGGCCTTATCATTGGTATAATTGATAAAACAATTGCGGACAGGACACCCTGCAGTTAAGCATTTGATATAAGTGCTAGTATCAGCGGGAAGAAGGATAGCATGAGACCAAAGAACATTGTTACAACGCTGAAATAAAACCATACCAGATTTGGGCATATTACCACAGTTTGCTTCTCCAGCAGAACTCCAGCAAATAATCCTAGCACCTTCAGGAGAAAATAATAAATTTATGCGGAAATAAACAAACCAAGATAGTATCACTTGTATAATGTGCAGTCAGTGTACGCCTACCAATAGAGAGGGGGTCTTGTCAGAAGAAGAAAAATAAGTCAGAGAGATACAACTTGTTATTATTCCACCAACTAGAATGTCCCTCGATACGAGATGGGTGGTCTTAAAATGGGCTAGTAATTGATCAAACAAGCAGAAGTGCAAAGATGGGACCTATATTCAGCGCAGTGGTAAATACCTACATTTTACACAGCAAAAGCTACCATTTTTGGTAGTTCAAGAGCTAACCTGTAGATTAAGAAGAACAAGTGCATGCTAAAGCGTAAAGGACTTGGATAATCTTGAGAAAAGGTCTCGACTAAGATAATCCTAGCAATTGAAGAGCAAAGTTTCTGCCCATATAAGAAATCCTGAGTTCAAGAATATATACATTTAATATTCTTTCCAAAAGAACAAAATACTTAAATCTGAATCCTTGTATCGCCCAAGAAGTAGTTATCTTTATTAGCTATCAGAATTTCTTGATCGTGACTATTATTTGAGCTGTATAAGGCTGAGATTGTAGTTGTTTCAATTCAGTGCTGAATCAATGGGCTGCTTCCATTTTGTTGTGTTTTGTGAACCTTTTTACAGGATTTATTTTAGTCTTCGTAGCGTAATACTCCCTCTGTCCATTCTGGCTATGTATCTGCAAGTACTCGTCTAGGTACATAGCAAGAATGCTTTATAGTTCAGGACAGAGGGAGTATTTGTTTTAACATAATAATAGTATTAAAGCCTTCCATAATGTTACCATTAACTGAAAAACTGGTAGTAATATAACATACACTTTCCAGAGATAGAGCACGACAAAGTGTAGCTGTAGTCCATATCGATAATGCAAGAGCTTCTTCTGCAGCCGCCAAACGTGCATTGACCTACAATCAAATTTCATGATTAGGGAAGTAGGGGAACAATACTACAGAATACAGTTGCGATAGGCAAAGCATCTACCTTATTTGTTTCTGCCAAAGTCAAACCATTGTCTAAAATTGTCTCCCCAAAACCCAACAAGGATAATCCTGCCCGGGAGTATTTCACAGGTTGGAGATGTTCAAGGGGGCGGAATACAAGTTCACCACCACGAGGTGGCAGAGGAAGAGCATGGTAACCACAAACAATTTGTAGAGGCTCATTATTGTGTGCCTAAAATAATACATTATGTATATGATCAATAAGAACCAGAGCCATCTGGTAGTATTTGTGAAGCTTGAATATGTATGACAAACCTTAGCCCATCCTATAACTTTTTCATCATCAACAATCATTTCATGCTTCAAACTTACTTCATCTTCGTCATCTGACCGAGCAACTTTGACTGAACTGTCATACAAGACGTGTCACCGTTCACAACAATATGTATTCTACCATAATCAGTAACAGTTTCAGAGAAAGAGCAGATTTAATTTCACATAATTCCTACCAGACATGATTAATGCCAAATTGCACTTCACAATAGCAGGAAATCTTTGTTTTCAGGTTTACCTGTCTAAAAAAGACTCCACGCTTTGTGCACGCTCTAATCTTCTAGAGATAGGAGAGTGCATGGACAGAAGATCTGGGGAAGTTTGTCCATTATCATGTATGTAATTTTCCCTCCCAAAGCTATCACACCGGGATTCCAAGTTCTCCGATAGACAGTCTTCATATTGCTGGAAACTATGCCTTCCCTCCTTATCAACTTCTCTGACATAACTAGAATCTGAAATCTCACTAGCAGATATACTTTCAGGAGAATTAGGTCCGCAGCTCCTGAACAAATATGAAGGCATGTCCCTTTCTGATGGAACACCGGATGAAGAAATGAGACCTGATATACTGTTGGCAGGTACAGCATATTCTGTCCAGTCAATGTATGGAATCCCATTTGAGGAATCAAAATCCCCTTTTACTCCATCTTGTTCTTTCACAGAACGAGGAACTGGTTCAGCTAGAGCAATTTCACTAGCAAACTGTGTTATCCTGTCAAGCCTCTCCTGTGCAATTATGCTGTCCATAGAATAGACACACCAACATATCCTTAGAACTGAATTGAAGAAATATCAGATCAAAATATATTAAATATATGTTAGATCCGAAAACAAACCTGTTTAACATCTCATAGTGTAGCTCAAAAAAGGGTACCTTTGTGAGTAAACAGTAACAACGTGGTGCAGAAACCAAGAAACGACTTGGCTTATAGGAAGTGGGGTTTAGGGGTGAGACCACGCCTAGTATACCTGGTGCCTTTTGAACTATCTCCTGGACATGCAGACAAACACCATATAGTGGTGCATTGTCTGATACCTGGTTCATAAACAGCCATAAAAAACATCAAAGGAGAGTTGTAATAAGACTCACAAGCTTGTAGATAGGAAAATGCAATATCAGTACATAGTAACTGGAATAATCTGGAACCAAGTACTAACATCCAGGAAAGGAAGAGATAAACAAACCTTAAGGGAGAAGATAAAAGACAGATCATCTCGAGACAAATGTTCCTATGTAAAAATCATTGTATAAGTTAGAAAGTTGAAAATTGAAATACTGCTAACCTATCACTATTTGAGGATAATAGTCACAAACCTACAACATTTTGTGCCCATTTTATAAATCAACCACCATTTTGGGATGGCTTATCATAGAACTACAACAAACAGTTGGGCCCACATGTCAGCCAGTGGCGGAGGTTAGTTGTGGCTAGGGTGGACCATGCCACCCCCCCCCCCCCCCCCGCCAAACTAAAATCTCCATTGATTCAGCTACTATTCAGTGATACTGAGGATTTATTTAGTGCTGCCCCTCTACTTCTCTGTTCAAGCTCCGCCACTGATATCAGCAACATATTCATGGAAGTTAATATGTGGGCCAAGCCCATTCATGAATTTATCCCTGACAGGGCTTGGTCCGTCATGAAGTCACAAAGTTGCTGTTCTGTGAGGAACTAGCTCAAAATAGTGGTGGATTTGTGAAATGGGTACAAAATGTGTAGAATTGTGACTATAAGCCCAAAATATTGGTAGGTTTGTGAAATTTAATCAAACAATTGACATGGCAACTTCTAGTAAGTATGGCAATTGAGAAAAAAAAGGTACGAAAATTGACACTCTCAAGCTGGAATCTCATGTTCAATAGGGCAGAAGAAGTACACTCATTCAGTGATAAAAATCAGGAATGCTAGTTCTCCACATGAGCATTACATTCCAAAGGATATATTCTAGCTGTTAGATTGTTCTTTGAACAGCAAATGCTATTTTTCTTCACGTATTTTATCAAAAGAATGCTGTGGAGTATACTTTTGTTTGCAGGGGAGGAGGGGGGATGTAAAATTTAGGCAGAATTGTCATTAGTCATTAGCTCAACACAAGCCTAAAGCCTAAATTGGTTTATTAAATACCACTGGCGGCCAGTAAAACAGACAACCACCAATAACCAGGACTCCAGGATGTTTTATGAATCCTGCTAGAATTAATTCTCACCTGCCCAAATATCATTTCATTCAGGTCACTCATGGATGGAGTCCTCTCTATTAAGCGAGCCTGAAATTTTAAATTAGAGAAGAATCATAAAAATTGCTGTGGAACGTATCATAACAGAACAAAAGGCAAAGGAAAGAAGAAATTTGGAATACAAAATAAAGTACTAAATGGAACCGTGTGGGGGGGGGGGGGATCAATAAGAGGGTTTCTAAAGCTAATTAATACATGAACAAAAACATCCATGTAAGTAGGTAGCAGAACACCAGCTGCCATCAATATTATCATGAAGTGAGGACAGAGAGTGGCTAGTCCCTTTTTCTATAAAGAAATAGCACCACAGCTTATATATGCAATCATATGCAAAGTCCCCACAATAATGGACAAGCACTGTTGTATAGAAATAGTATTTAATGCTACTAGTAACAACTAGTTTACTTAGAAATACATTACTCGGATTCTGAGAAAAGAATTACAACATGCGGGCTCATCACATTACCCTTTACTGAACACATTGTGAAAACTAACATTAAAAGAAAATTCCACTAGAAGGTGGATCAACAACATCTTCAGATAGCTCAATGAACACATCATGGCATGTAAAAGAGTTGGAAAACTATTCATACACCGATACACCCAAGAAATTAATATGTAACTAACCTTTACACCTTCAGGAAAACAAAATGAGGGCAAATCATTCTCCCTAACTTCCGCTCTCTTTCCAGGTGGATACTTGAAAAGAATCTGCAAGTAAGTTAAAATTGGATCAGTTTTTCTCAAAGAAAAAAGAGTAAGAAAGGAATATACAAGATAGAGTGATAATGGTCACTACTCACTACCATCACAAGGATCACTAAGTTCAGAACTAATATCCAATGTCACCAACATGTGGCTCTGGTTCCACTTGTCAGCCTTATATTGGACAGAATTTTACAATTTGTAAGTCTATGCAAAAGTAATAATAAAAATTATTCTAAATATCATTTATCAAAACAAGCAAATCAGTCTAGAGGCCAAGGCCCTAGGTCCAAATAAGGATTCATCTTAATGCAATGATACACAGCTATCCTGCGTACTTGAGAAAGAAAAGGTCCAAATAAGGATACACTTTCCTGTGTACAAGCATAATATACGAGATTGATGCCCTGGAAGACCATGAAATCAGAACTGTCTGTATTCAAGCATGTCTAGCTAGGTTTCACCAGATGGAAACTAAATACTAGGGCACGGGAGAAGGACTTCAACATGAGATCAGATGGAGGTGCTAAAAGGCAACTTTACTGACAACTAGAATTAAATTTGTAATTGAGAAACTCAGATGTTACTATGAAATTTGTGTTCAACCCTTATTTCATGATTTACTCCTAAAAGAAGGCTTAAGCATGAAGAGTCAATAAAAGCACCATAGTAAGCTTTTTCTGCTCAACTGAATTGAGTAGAACTAGCTGTTGAATCCCTCCCTCCCATAAATAAAGTTGTACGTTTTTTACCATAGGGATAGTCTGCATCTGTCAGAAAAATACAAATCTGAACACAAGCGGCATCTAATGCAAAAAGGACGAATTCATTTTCTTCAAATAAGTGATACTGTATGCCTATAGATTTTACAATACTGCAGATAGTACGGGTGCTCTATAAGCATTGCCATACACATAAAGGGAATCAACAATGTACAATGATAACAACAAAGTAACGTGAACTAGTGATGATCCATGGAATTCCTTTTTACTCAATAAACTAAAATATTTGTATATAATCATGCCCACAGACCAGCAAATTTGCATGCATCATGAATACATGCAGTATTTCAGTCTTACTAATTAGTACCTGAACATCAGGAAAAAATCGTCTATAGACGTTTTTGTGATGTGCTATCACACTTAAGGATCAAATATTTAGAAACAAAAACAAATATGTCGCAATTCTCAGCTACCTGACAACAAAATAAAAGCACCTAGACAACAAAATAAAAACAGCCTCATCTGTAAAGGAAAAAGGCCAACAGTTAGAGACTGGTTATCTAGATTTGTAGATGAGGCAAGACTTCAAGCTCACAGAATCAAGGAAAGCAAAAAAACAGGATTTCCTCTCATGGGTCACCAATGTACAGCATTAGTTTTAGCCATAGCTCTTAGCCTCCTTTGAGGTCTTTCTGAAGTCTTTTTTCCTTTTCGGGCATTGCGGTGCCCTTTGGACTTTTGTCCTTGTACAGTTTTATTTTACCCTTTTAATATATCTTACCACAGCGGGGGCCTCTCCCGCTGTATAGTCTTCGAAAAAATAAAAGCACCTCTTATTATGGACCACAACCTAATCAACTTCAAAAATCACCTAAGGTTATGGTGGCATCTAAAGGCAAGTGCACTTGAACTAAAGTTTGGTACCACAAAATAACATAGATAACACTACTGCATCTGAAACTGGAAGACATTTACCTCTCAAGATCAAAGCAGCATACCTGGGGTTCCATTGATGGAATAGGTCCATGATACTGGATTTTTCTAAGATCTACTATCTCTGAGCGTGCTACATTAGATTCCCAAGCTTTCTTTTTCGCAAAAGCATCCTCAATTACTCCAACATTTGCATAAGAGTGGAGACCAACTACAAAAAAATGTTCAAAGAGCGATGCTGGTTCCTTATATTGCCAGTGATCCTGCAGAGATGGAAGAAATAGCTTATTGACAAGGGCAACTTGATACTGCATACATATCAAAACACTGCAAGAGGAGCTAAACGATGAGCATTGGAAGCTAAAACAGTGTTATGCAAACTCTGTCAGAATAGGAAGCTAAACAATGAGCAACTACGAAATGGCACCAATAAGAACTTATGTATTCTGCCAAAAAAATTTTTTGAAAACTATTCTGCCAATTTCAAGGCAAAGCTCAAACTCGCAAGCTATTTGCACTAATTTATCCCTTTAGTTTTAAAATTAGTCTTGAGTCATCCCACTAAGGAAAAGTTGGCATACAAATGCACAATTATCATACCTACGATTGAGCAAAAAGGCGAGCTCTATACCTGCGCCTTGGAGTGGATTTGATACCACTGCCGCTTCTGATTCGCCATGGCCTCAATGTTCAGAGACGTCCGCAGCAACTGTTCCCTGGGGCTCCTCTCTCCGCCTCCTCCGCCTCCAATCGGCCCCCACTTCCAAGCGCGCTGCATCTGCTGCCGGAACCGCTGGAAGCTGCCTGTTCGAACATGCCGCGCCTGCTGCTTGATCTGCGACAGCGGCGAAGACGACGTCGACGTGGCTGAGCGCGCCGGGGACGATGGCGCCGAGTGCATACTCGACTCCGTCTCCTCCCTCAACGGCGATCCTGCCCTTGGCGTGGCCATCGGACTCTCATGCTCCTCCGCTCCTCTCGCGAGCTGCTCCGAGGGAGACGCGGCGCTTCCCGTATCCACGCTCCCCGGCTCCTCTCGCGATTCAACAACCGACGGGGACTCCTCCCCCTCCATCGCCGCGCACCCCGATGATGAAGCCGAAGGCGAGTCGTACGTTTCCACTTCCTCCGCAGCGGCCGGCCCGTCGCCCTGCGATCTCCACGCTGAGGGCGACGAAGACGGCGAGGCCTCCGCGGCGGCCTCGCTATCGCCCTCGCGGCACGCGACCGGCGACGCTGAGGCGGTCGACGCCTCCTCCATTGCGTCCTCGAACGCCGGTTCCCGCGGCGACCTCCCGTCCTCATCCGCCCGCCTGCGCGGCTCCGGCGGTTCCCGCGGCGACCTCCCGTCCTCATCCGCCCGCCCGCGCGGCTCCGGTGCCAGCGAGGCGGTGGCCTCGCCGGAGAGCTCCTCCATGCGCGCAAGAGATCGAAGCTCTCAACCGCGAAATGGGAATTCGGAGGGTCGCAGCAATCTGGTGCGAAGGATCAAACGCCAACGGAACGGAAGGGGGAAGAGGAGGCGGCCGAGATCGTTGAAGGAATAATAAATGGCCAAAAATGAGCGGAAATTAGAGACGGAAAAAATAGTTTAAAATGGAGTAGTACGGCAGAAAGGAACTGAGAAAGGGCCGCACGTGGTAGGAGGTGCGGGCCCCGGGACCACCTGTCAGTTATAAATTCATGTTGCTTATCGCCACTGACAGGTGGGTTGGGGTCCACAGTTCGGTAGGATTTGAGTTGCTTCCGTGTGCGCGCGGATGAATTTGCTTGGCCTTTTCTGCGGAGGGAACGGGATGCGTTCTTGCCGGTCAAACGAAATGCTACCTCACTTTTTATGGGATCTTTTGCACAAATTATGGTAAATTTTTTTTGATAGACCGCGTAAGAGCAAAGAGACGGCCTTAAGGGGAACAATCACAAAGCTCCAGAGCGATTGCCATTTTAAGACATTGTTTAGCTCAGTGTGGTAGGAGAAGGGCTGCTTGTCGACCAAGGATCGTGCTGGGACCTTGCCATTGGTGTCCGTCCCGTGGAATATGGCCGGCCGGGATCACGTGAAACAGCGGTCGCACCAAACCAAAAGAGGCGATGGTCACGTTAATTCTCTTCAGCTGCCGCGCGCGGTTGGTTGTCGTGGTCTTCACGGGCGGAGGAGACCGGAGAAATGGAAGGTTCGAGCCAGGTACAGCTGCCTGCGCCCTGCAGGTTGCAGCCGTGTGAACGAAACTGGAGCGCTTCGTGCCGACGACCACCACGACCGACAGAGACCTCGCTGCCCCGCTAATTTGCCCGGACCTCGGGTCACCCGGGCAGGGTCGTGCATGGCAGGCAGGCCGGCGCGTCGTCCTGCTGCGCTTACAACTCACGCAGCAGAACTGTAATCGATAACAAATCAGAGAAATTACCGCGATCGGTGGTGATCAGTGAGACAGTGATCACGGTCGGAGCATCTTCTTGCCAATTTGCCACCAACAACCGGACAAGGGGTTAGTAGCAAACTGGTAATAACGTCAACTAGCACCGTCCACTTCAGACGTGTCTGTGTTTGGTGAACCTTTTAACGAGCCACTGTGGTCGAATCTCACTTTCGGCTGCTGCCATCAGCCAAACGCGCAGGGACTCGACTGTCAGCCGATGCCTACTCCACACGTAGCAATTCTGCAAACGTAGGTGGTGGTAACAGATCGTAAGGTAGTGGTGGCAAAAACTAACTTCTAGTCTTCTACCCTTCCTCCAAGATAATGTATCTGATCACATCACGCAAAAGTTGGCTGGGATTTGGATGGCAAGAACTCTTACAATGTAAATGCAAATGCAAGAGGTGGTGGCGAAAACTCGCTGCCAGCGCCACCGAGACAATTTTATCTGATCACATCGCTCAGAGCAAAAGCTAACTCAACAACCTGGTCGAAAGGATATCGAAGTACATTTTGTTGTTGTGTTTATGCGTTACTGCTTTAGAGTTGTGCTCCTCTCTTACTCGCTGAGACTGAGAGGATGAGTGGTGCTTCTCTTGTAACAGTAGCACTAGCCGTCGACCGTCGTCTTTCCAGTTCTATACAAGGGAAAAAAGGAAAACAATTCGCTCTCCTAGAGAACATCTGGCGCATACTGTGGGTCAAAAAAGCCCATAGGCAAGCACAACGGAGTTAGCTTGGGCCAGAAAAAAGGATAGCCATCGCATCCATTATCAGCAATTCAGCAATGTGGTGTACTAACGTCACAAAGTTTGTAAAATTGCTGAACTAGTGGGTTTAATGAGCTTGCATAAGCTCCTATAAATGAAATTTGGTGGGGACTCTTCTCTCCCCCCCGTTACACCTCAAAAAAAAAAACCGTCACAAAGTCCAAAAATAACCGTAACATCTCTGTTGTTTCTCATTAAGACAGTAACAAGCAGAGGATCAACTTGCTGGGTCTTACATACACACCGGCTTACAAGCAAATATTGGCAGTAGTGATTGTTCGCCTCAAAAGATTATGCACAGGTACAGTCCAAACTTTCAAATAATTCATGCTTCAGCTTCAGCGCGTGGCGTCCACTTCACCACTCTGACCTCGCCGGACGCATCTCCGGTGAAGACGACGCCGGGCGACCTGAGGTATACGGTCCTGGCCTCGCCGCTGCAGCGAATCTGCCCTCTGTTCTTCATCGACGGGAGGTCGTAGACACGCACAACGCCATCGCCGCGCGACACCATCAGGACGGGCTTCTTGTCCGGATCGTACGTTCCATCGATGGCGGCCACGCGTTCCCCTTCGCTGTGGACGTAGTGCACCTCGAGGTCGAGGTCGTCGCGGTCCGGCTTCGCGCGCCAGACCTTAACGGTGCCGTCATCGGACGACGAGAGCAGGAACTGTTCCCAGCACAGCAACGCGATCACTGCCGAGGCGTGGGCGGTGAGGGTGCAGACGCACCGGCGGCTCTCGAGGTCCCAGGCCCTAATGCTGCCGTCTGCCGAGCCGGTGTTAAGCGTGCCCTTTCCTTGCGCCAGCGACGCCACGGCCTTCTCGTGCCCCCGGAACGCGGCGACCTCGTCCAAGCATTGCTGGGCTTGGTTCATCCTCCACATGTAGATGACGCCGTCCTCCGTGCCGGCGAAGAGGTGCTCGTCGTCCTCGACGAGCAAGGCGGTGACCAGCGTGGAGGCAGCGGGTCCTCGCAGAAGGAGCTCCTTCCCGGTTCCGGTGTGGAGGGCCTTGACGGCGCCGCGCACCCCGACGACCACCCACGGGCCGACGGAAACCAGGCTCGCCACCTCCCCTTCTTGCATCGGCGCGACGTGGACGCACTGCCCGGTGCTGCCGTCCCAGACGCGCACAGTGCCGTCCATGCTGCCGGAGAATAGCTTGTCAGACCCTTCCGGCACAGCGACGCCGGTGACCGCCTTGGCGTGGCCCTTGAGCTGCGCGACGCCACGGAAGCCGTCGCCGACGCACCAACCCGCGAGCTCCTCGCCGCCGCAGAGGCGCTTGGGTGGCAGCACCGACGGCGGCGGCGGCACCGCATCTAGTGGAAGCTTGGGCTTGGCGACGCAGGACGGGTTGACCCAGGTGTTGTTGGGCTTCTTAGCTGTCCGCGCCGGCGGCGGGGGCACGTCCGCATGGAGGAACCGGCAGGGGTTCCGGCTGCAGTGACCGGACTTCCAGTAGCGGCAGACCTGCGGCGGAATGTCGCGGCGAGGACCGTGGCTGCCCCGGCGCGGATGGGGTGGAGCGACCGGGAAGGAGAGGCGCTGGTGCACCGCCGCCATGATCGCGATCGGGAGAGTGGCGACCTAAAGTCGGTGACAAGGTGGTGGAAGGGAGGGTGAACGGAAGAGATGCGGGACGCGATCATTTGTCGATGGATTGTTCGCGTTATAACGACGCCAACGGGGGCCGACTCCGACTCTGGCTCCAACCCTCCTATACGAGAAACTGTGTCCGAGACGGCGAGACGCCATCGGAGCTGCACAGAGAAAACACGCTTTCATTTGACTTGCTTCGGAACTGCAACTGGCAGATCGGACGCGCTCCGGCCTCCGGGAGCATTTCCGATGGATGATACCTATTGCGACCCACAAGTTCCTACCAAAATGATAACTATTTCCACCAAGCAACAGTCCAAGCAGTAATCTACTAATCTGTAATCTTATGAATCACACATCACATTACTTGAAATCAATTTAATCTAACCCATTACGACTTAGTTACATTCCAGTAAGTAACAAAGCAATTCAACTTTAGTCATGGTGTAAGAAATATATTTCGTTCTCAAAGAAACTTAGAAGACGCTGTGGAACAATCAAGGAATACAACAACAAAATCAACGGGTGTTCAAATATATCTTTCATATAATGCAACAATATGGAAAAGGAGCATCGATCATGTAACTAATCCCTCCATTAAAATTCTGGCTACAATATTACTCCAGGTTTGATGAAGATTGGATAGCGGATAAGACAGCGGTATATTACGACTACTACTCCACACTACCAGTTTCAACTAAGGATTCCACAGACTTAATCATCACTCATGTGTGTGCTTGCCTCAATTTGCTTGGCAGTCAACAGGCCTCGGACTTCAGTGTCTTGGTCAGCCATATCAGCGGGTGTCTGCCCATACGTGTTCTCCTTCTTGGGGGATGCCCCGGCCTCGAGCAAAAGCTTGACAACATCCAAATGTTCCCCTCTAGCAGCATGGTGGAGCGGCTGCATAAGGTAGATGCAGAATTTTAATTTTCATGTTGATGGTGTATAACTGAAAATATCAGTCGGAAAGGTTCACGAATTTACTGTATCGCCTTCAGAATCCACAGTGTTGAGCATTCGCACTACGCAACCATCCTTGTTAGCAGCAAAGTTCAGAATATATTGGACCATCTCAGTGAAGCCTGTACCCCAAAAATATAGCTCAATAAGAAAACAAAATAGCATGATGACTACAAGCATGGAGATCCTTGTATGTCCACAAATACATACCTCCAGCACAAGCATCGTGAAGAGGGATTGCACCTTCTTCATCTTTGCATTCCAAGCTAGCTCCACGTTCCAACAGTAGCTGACAAGGTGGCCACAGTTAGTTACAAATCAAATCAACAATTGAAGGGAGCAAGAAACAAGATAAAAAATGCAACCTGCACACAAGGGAGATGACCGTATAAGCATGCTAGGTGAAGCAAAGTATCACCATCTTCAACTGGAACATCAATACTGCCATCATGATTATCTGCATAAATAAAAAACATTCCAGTCTAAGTGAAGAGCTCCACAGACAGTAAGAACCAAATATACACAGATTTTTTTCTGTTGCCATGTACACTTAAGTAAATGGATGAAAACACTAGAAGACAGAGCAGCCAACTTTGATACAGCGAAGGAAAGTTGAGTGTAGGAATACATTGGATTTAGGAACAAGACTTCTGAATAAATACAGCTAACATGTACTGACACACTCTGATGTTTAGCATATATATAGCATGGTAACTCAAATGGTGAGATTTGACCATCTGAAAATTATAACAGTATAATATTATGTTAAGAGGGTAGATGGAGAGATATTAAATGACCGAATCAGGACTAATCATGCATTCGTGGAAGTTCTGAAGCAAAGCATACAGAGATCGAACAAAACAAAATAAGAACCAGAGCTATCCAACAGAGACGATAAAAAGAAGTCCATGGAGATGCCTATAGCATGTCAACCAAACAAGTACATAACAAACATCAAGGCAATAGATACACAAACAAGCTATACCCGTTCAACATTTTTATTGGCTGGCAAAGAACCTAAACCAACGGCAAGGACCCTTCAAATATAAATGCAATTTTAGTCACACACTTGCACAAAACGAAGCTGCAATTTTTTCCCTGGATAGGATGATAGTATGATAAAAGAGAGAGAGAGAGAGAGAGAGAGGTATGCTTAGCTTCACCAGCATTACACTAAGCATGTAACCATGTAGTGCTTCTATATGCAGAGCTGCATTCAATTCAAGTGCTGTGGAACCACAATAGCATTTTGCTCTGACCTCTGAGATAACCCAAAGATGAATAGTCATGGAACACAAACAAATGAACAGAAGTGCATTTCCCAAGCCCCAAAGGCTCATCTCAAACTCATTCATCGCAGCAATGATATGCAGCATTTGAGAAAATTCAGGCAACACACAAGCTGGTCCACATAGACACATTGGGAAATTTGCACGCACAAGCCTCATCCACGTCTGTACATGCCACATGGCTATCAGGCTATACACTCATACAGCAGTAAGCGAACTGTACAAAAAAAGCACCAAATTTGAAGCTATACCACGCAAACTGAGACCTGAGTAGTGAAAATAAATGCAATTTCACGGATGCGATGTGATTCCGGAAGCACAACTCAGCAACTTGAAATTCCTAAACTACGCGTCCATAATAAACAACCTATGCAAAAACGTGTACACAAATCTAATCAAGTGTCCACAGAGCCCTAGAAGTTTTCCAGTATTCAAGGATCGCAAGAGAACGGGCCGGATCAAGCCAGTACCGAGGGCGGCAAGGAGCGCGGCGACGTCACCGGTCTGGGCGGCGTTGGCGAGGGCGCGGAGGTGGGGAGGCACCTCCTCGTCATCGGAGACGCCACCGAAGGCCTCGGCGTGCTCAGCGATGTCGTCGTCGTCATCCCTGAGGCCGTTGCGGCCGCCGGGAACTGCCATCTGCGGCGAGGACTGCTTGGGATTGGGCCGGCGAGCGTCCGACTCCGAGATGGTGAGCAAAAGAGAAACCCTCTTGGCGGCGGCTTTGGGTCGAGGGCTACAAGCTGGGCGGAAAAAAACCTAGCCCGCAGCCGGGTGACCACGGTCGCAAAAAAGCATCACGGTGGAAACTGTATTGTGCATGAACCCACAGCGTTGGATCGAAAACTGATGGCCGATATCGTGTCCAAGGAGGATATATTCACCCGTGCCATGTAGATGTCATTTTTTTTTCCTTTTCGCAACAAAGAAGAGGAAAATGTGCGTGGCAAATTGAACCATTGGCATAATATTAGCACGAATTTGATGCAAGCTCATGCCGTTCAAGGACTTGTTTGATAACATTCCAGAATCTAGGGTAATTCGCTAATTCTAATTTCTAATAAGCTATGCTATTGACAGTTTGTAAGCGATTCCATGAGATGACATGAACTAAGATGCTTGAGCAGAGAAAATAAACTGGCTTATAATCCGATTAACTTCCTGTATAAAAATCATGTTCTCAATACAAGATTAACCTAGAGAACCACAATAACATTTGGCAACCGAAATAACTCAATGGAATATTTTCAAGTTTTTCGAGCAAGTGGACTCTTACGAGACTAACGGTTTGTTCGACTTTGACGAGCCGAGGTGATTGTGGGCATCGAGATTGTTGTGATGTCGATATGATTTTATTAGAGCTGAAATCCTATATTTTTTTAGAAAAAAATAGTAATATTAAATATTATAACCTTTGTCCATTGCAATCATTTTCGAAATGGCACACATTTTTTTCAGGTAATAACGGTGGGCACAACAAATACATACTGTTTTACAGAAACTATGGTCCATCTTGATCTACTGTGCGCTCTTACGATTTATATTCCTCCTGTCTATTCTCACCATGATATGGCGCTGTCAAGTTTGGTTTACCCATAAGCCACCCTGCAACCCGCGTTAATTGTTTACGGTGAAACCGGCACCAGCTTGATCGAATTTGAAATGCCTCGTGCCTCAACTCTTTGAGCCGGTCAGTCAAACATTGGATATAGTCTCAAGTAACACGAGGACAAGGGAAATGCGAGGCGGGCAACGCATTCCTTTCACGCTGTCTCCAATCTACGACCTAGAACAGGGTTAACAAATCGCAAAAGCTTATCGAGTTGGTCCGAGAGCATGTCAAGTGCACGTTCTCAGGACCTGGCGGTAGATTTGGATCCGCTGGTTCGCGGGTCAAAATAAAGCTTAATTAGGCCGCTCGTGTGTTGATTAAGATGAAGCTGCCTCTAGCTCTACGAGAGAAAACGTACGTGCACGTCGCTTCCGCTGCCCGAAAGCAAAGAGTTGCTTCTCTCGGCGAGGAAAAAGACTGGCTAAGAACAGTGATGCTCAAGATAAAGCATGGTCAAAGGTGCCCCTAATGTATGAGATAATCTTTGGTTAAGTGTTTGCATGTTAGCACGGAGGTGCCCGTCTCCCTGGTACCCGCGCGCGCGGCCACTTCCCGTACTCTCTTTATATTACTGAGTCACATAAAGGTCAAGCCCCACCGAGAGCGACGCAACCGCAACGCCCCCGCTGTTTCTTTGAGGCGCCGAGGCAAACCTTGCACGCCTGCCTATTTAAAGCTTCACCTTGTCTGCCGTGCCGTGCGTGCGGAGTGACATTGGCAGCACGGCGGCTCGGGAAGCCTTCACCGAAGAGCAAGGAACCGCCTGGGAGGGGGACGCGTCGGTGCCGCCGCCCCTGCTCGTGCTAGGCCGGTGGTCACGCAGGTACGGGTGGAATTATCGTTGCGTTGCGCGTGGGACGGTGCCTCGTGTGCCTGCAAAGTGTTCGTGAATCGTGTGACCTTGTGCGCACGCACGGACATGGCTTTATTTTGTTGTTTCTTTCTCTCCGGCTTCTCGAGCGGTGGAGGTGCGAACGGCTGCTCCCGCTCTGCTCTGCCCCGGCGCCTCTCCTTCTATCTCTCTCTCTCTGCTCGTCTTCCTTCAGTGTCTCATCCATCTCGTGCTTGGTGCTCGGCGACGCCGACGACGCGGTCGTGAAGTTGACGCAGACAAGGTGAAGCTCCGAGAAGACCGAAGAGAAGCAGAGCTTGGAATTTGTTGGCGAACCTTTTGTCTGAGGTAAAACAGAGAGGAAAAGGCAGCACGGAATGGACGCGGACACCGGCCCAGTGCAATACGGGTAACCCCCAACGTTCTCATGGCTCTGTTCTCTTTCTCTGCGATCGATCCATTTAAGTTGCTTGCGATCATTTTCTTTCTTGTTTATTTGTTCCCCTGGACGCCAGGTGCGTGCACTACAAGAGGAAATGCAAGATAAGGGCGCCGTGCTGTGGCGAGATATTTGATTGCAGGCACTGTCACAATGAAGCCAAGGTCAGGACTTCGCACTGTATTCGCTGAATTCTGCTCTGTTTCGAGTTGATTCATGCAGAATTCAAGTGTCATTCACCCTCTGTCGTGTTGGCCTGATTTCCTCTTTGCAGGATTCACTGGAGGTCAATAACCACGAACGCCACGTGGTTCCTCGCCACGAGATCAAGCTGGTCAGTGACATGGTTCTTAGCCTGGTCTACTAAAGGAGACTGCAAAACAACCTATATTCGCATTATAAACCAAAAAATAATATGGTGTAAGCCTAGCGTAAACCAATTTGCACGAGTAGATACAGATATAGTTTGTTCTTCGACACATTTGGATTATGGATATGGAATTATCAATCACTGTCCCTTTGTTTGCACTCTAAATCGTCTGAATCACTCCTCTGGCATATATAGTGATATTACTCCTACTACTCTACCTTTTCTCTTGGACATGACAGGTTATCTGCTCTCTCTGCAATAAAGAACAGGATGTAAGTGCACCAGACAAAGCAGGAATAGTGTTTTTCAGGTGCCGTCAGCGTCAGCTGTGCATCACATGGAAATCATTTCCTTTGTTGACAGGTACATCAAGATTGTTCAAATTGTGGAGCATGTTTTGGTAAATACTTCTGTGCAAAATGCAACTTCTTTGATGACGATGTAAGCTTATAATTTGAATTCTGTCAAGTTGATGAAAAAACAGAAGCTATTTTGAATATGCCATTTCAGAAGTATTTCTTCCCTGGTGTTTCAGGTATCAAAGAACCAATTTCACTGTGATGGATGTGGCATATGTAGGCAAGTAGTGTAACATCTGCATAGACGCAACAAGCTTTCTGAAATATTCGCCTTTTGTTTTCTCCTATCAGTCTTAAGCTATCATTATTTTACAGAACTGGTGGTGCAGAGAACTTCTATCACTGTGGGAAATGCGGTACAATTGGTTTGAACTAAGCATTTTGACAAGTCCTGATTTAATGTTCATATTAAATTGTGTACTATTTGTGGGGCTGGTTCTATGATAGGATGTTGCTATACCTATCAGCTGAAGGATTCTCATCGTTGCGTGGACGGAGCAATGCATCATAACTGCCCTGTATGCTTTGAGGTGAACATTCGTAATCCAAAAATCTTCGCAAAAGAATGTTTTTTTTCAAAGAGAGCGTCTTTAGTACTCTACAAACTGTGCAGATAAATCATCCCTAACCAGTTTCTATCACACACAGTATCTATTCGACTCGACGAAAGCTGTCAGCGTGCTCCATTGTGGACACACGATTCATCTGCAATGCCTGTACGAGATGAGAGCTCATCAGCAGTAAGCCCCCGCTCCACTTCAGACAAGGACTTACCTGATGCATTTCCGAAACCTGATGTACTACGACGCCAACCTGCTGATTTTCCCAGGTTCTCGTGCCCGGTTTGCTTGAGGTCTGCTTGCGACATGTCTGACATATGGCGAAAGCTTGATCAAGAGGTACAGCTTCCTGCCCTCCATGACGCAGCTTATCCCGTAATGTAATATAGCACCATCCAAGTGACCCCTCGTTCAGGTTGCAGCCTCCCCGATGCCGGCAATTTGTCAGAAGAAGATGGTAAGGGCACTTCCTTCTCAGAGAGAGGAGGCTCTCTGTCCCCTTGGGTTCTTCTTTCAGATCAACCAGCCGCGCTCATCAGTTTTGTTCGGCCCTTTTCCCCTTCAGATATGGATCCTCTGCAACGATTGTGGAATGACATCGAACGTGCAGTTCCACATTTTGGCGCACAAGTGCCCGGGTTGCAGTTCCTACAACACCCGGCAGACGAGGGGCGGTCCAGCTGCATGCTCCAGAGTTTGAGAACAAGCCAAGAGGGAAACCGGAAGCAAATAAACCATGCTGCACAGGAGCTGGTGTGATCAATAAGCTATAGGCCTGTAGACAGCGTCCATGTACTCTCCTGATCTCCTTCCCCAGAGAACAGCTAGTTGACCTCACCGTCGTTTGCGTTGCTGTGCCTGGAATAGTGGAATTGTATATGCTCGGCCCTTCTCGTATTGGGTTATCGACATGATGGGCCACTAAGCTGCTTTTCGCTTTCAGCCCATAAGTGATGTCTGCTTGCAAAAATGGTTTCGCCTGAAGAAGAGAGAGAAGGTTATTAACTTGCGCAAGAAAATTAATACTAGCTCGGATCAAACTTTGATCGATGTCCTGGACTCCTGGGGTTAGATTAGACATCGACCCCGATTGATCGGTGTCCTGCCGCGACGAACACTCGAGTTCTGCAGCAGATTCCTGCTCGGCCGTTTGCCCACGTCCCCGTGAGTCCGTGACTAGCGGCTAGCCCGGTGCCGAGCGGGGCGGTGGCCGAGTGAGACAATGCGGCACTCCACTCCCACATGCCACAGGCGCCGCCGTCGTACCCCGTATCGGAACGTGGCGCATCCGGGCATCGCGGCGCGGCGCGGCACGCAGAACACTCGCGTCCTTGGGACATTCGGAGCGTATTCCGTTGCGGCCGCCCAGCTCGGTCGGCCGCCGCGCCCGCAGGCCGCAGCCTCTCGCGACGTCGCGCCGCGCGGTGGCGCCACGCCAGGACAAGCACCGAAGCGCGGGCGAGACTGCGCGGCGCGGCGATCCGCTCGACGGCTCCAGTGCCCCACCACCCCCGGCGCGCGCCATGTGGCCCTTTGCCCCGCGCCGCTGTCCGCCACGCAGCCCGCCCGGCTCCCTCCGCCTAGGCGTCAACCGTAACTGAAAGGAGTCCACCTGACGCCGCTCCCCTCGCCCGCCACCCCCGTTTCGCTTTCGCGTTTCGCTTCGCCTTCCCTTCCGCCATCGATCGATCCCTTCCCCTCCCTCTCCCTCCCTTTATTCCTATCGGCGTTCGGCCACCTTCCCCTTCCCGCACCAACCCACCCGCCCCCGCCATTCCCGGGTGCTTTGCTTTGCTTCGCCCGCGATTCGATCCAAGCTCTCTGGTCACCGCGCTGTCGTCGGAGGCATGGCGTCGTCGCCGGCGAGCAGCTACGACTGCTCCTTCAAGGTCCTGCTCATCGGGGACTCGGCTGTCGGCAAGAGCAGCCTCCTCGTCAGCTTCGTCTCCGCGGCCCACATCGACGAGGACATCACGCCCACCATAGGTACGTGCGCGTCGGCTCCTCCGTCGTTCCTGCCCCCCGATGGATCTCGCCGTTGCGTGACCCCTGTAAGAAGCACGGTCGCTTCCTTGCTTGTCCCGATTAGAGAACACGACAGCAGCATGTTTTGTCTCAAGCGTAGATCAGGAGGTTACTGTTGGGGCGTGTCGCTGCTTACAGAATAATGTAATGTGTTTGCGTTCGTTGTGAATAGCTATTTCAATTTTATTTCGGGACGGGGGGTAGAGGGATCACCACACACTGAAACATCCATCTGTGGAAGTAGCTTTTCTGTGTTATTGTGCACAACATAAAACAAGGCTAATATACTGCTTGCTGGTTCCACCTGCATCTGTGTTTCCACTGATCCATTTAGAGGAACAAGTGCGGGTATCTAAGTTGGAACTTTGAAAGTATGGTCTGGGTGGAACCATCAACCAAGCATACAAATCTGCTCCGTTTTCAGGGGCTAGTAATAATGAGGAAAACTGTGGGGATTATAGAACAGAAGTCTGATAATGACTTGTTTTTTTTTGCGAGTCTGATAATGACTCGATCACTAGCTGACAAGAAAAATAACCAATTGCTTCTAAATGCTCCTCGGGATGGATTATCTCCTGTAGTTTCCAAAAGCATGAATTGTGAACAAGGTTGAAATGCATGTCTGATGGGGTTTTTTCCCACATGGATTAAAAAAAAGCCAAAATGCTTTTGAAGTTGATAATGCAGGCAAACCTCCTATATCTTCACTCAGAATACAGTAGAGCGTATGGTTTTTCACTTAAGTAGTTTGAAGAAAAAAGCGATTCCTAATTCTTTTTTCCTAACAGCTACATGTTTATCCTATCAATACAAGTTGTGGATACTCCTTAAACATCTGGTAAATAGTCCAGAATTCAACACAGTTCAATTGATGCTCTTTAAAAGGTGTAGCACAAACTACCTTGCTAGAAAAGCCCCTTCACATGACAGTACATTTTTAGCCATAAAGGTAGTCCAGTCATAGCAGCCCCTGATCTTTTTGTTCTGCTTTTCTGAATTTAGTTTTCCTTTTTACTTTTTGGCAGGGGTGGATTTTAAAATCAAATTTCTTACTGTGGGTGGGAAGAAACTGAAACTGACAATATGGGACACTGGTAAGTTTTGTTCCTGTTTCTGATAATGGTCCTAACATGTTTGTTAGTTGCTACCTTGTGCAGCAAGGGCAACCGTTTCTTTCTTTTCAAAGCATCCTGATATTATGGATGTATTGATTGTCGATCTTATCCTATTCAAGTTCTCTAGAGATATTTTATTTCACTGATTTTGCAGCTGGCCAGGAGAGGTTTAGGACAATTACCAGTTCTTACTACAGGGGTGCTCATGGGATCATTCTAGGTAACTTGATCTCTCTCAAGATACATATACAACAGTGCACAGTGCATCACTGATTAAAAAGCTTCAACCATTTATCATTTCTGAAGTTAGAGTTTAGAGTGTTTTTATGCCCATTTTCCAGTAAGTTTATTGTCTGTTTAGGTTAGTCACATGATTAAATTGTGCCATAAAATGCTAGATCATGTTTACCGCTCAAATTTTGTGCACACTCTGATCTCGTGCAATTACTATGGTTAATATATATGTAACTGACAAGACTATCAAATTTCAAGGGGATCCCTCAAAATATGTTGCTATCTAGGATCTTTCGGTGCCAAATCTCAGTGACTTTGTACCACAAATTTATTTGCCGAACATCTCAACTTGAGCTCTTGTCTTGAACTTCAATGTTAGCCAGCATATGGGTGGATCCTTTCCAGTATTGTGATAAGTGATACTATTCCTGATTAGCTATAACTTAGCTTGCAAACAGGACCATAAAAAAAACCTTGTAAACAGCCCATTCCTAACGTTGATTCATGTAAATATTTTCTTATAGGAGCACTGTAAACTTTTCCATGTCATCGGTCATCGCCAGACTATTAAATTTGTCTTACAGCTTGGGTGGCACCTCACTTCGATAATGTGTCAACTAAGCATTTGGTGGCTATATTTAGGGAATTGGATATGGTTTAACTTTTCAAGATCAGCGCTTAAATGCAATATTATGATCAGTAGCAATGAAAATCCAAGGAATCATTAATGTGTTTGAACCTTATAACCATCGTTATTTTATTCTGCGAAACCAAAATGTTGCATGATGACTTAAAAGAATGTTAACTTCTGATAGTTTACGACGTCACCAAGAGGGAGAGTTTCACGAATTTGGCTGATGTGTGGACCAAGGAAATAGAGATGCACTCAACAAATAAAGATTGCGTCAAAATGCTTGTTGGAAATAAAGTGGACAAGGTATACATTTTCCTCTTCATAAATCATTCTTATTTCATGTAAACACTGTTCCCTTTCAGTAAGCGAAAGTTTTTTATTGTTCTACCTATCCCAGTAGGTAACATTTGTTGTAATAATAGAATGTTGGTAGTATTGGGTAATAAAACCATATGACTTATGCACCATTGGGGCAACATTACACTTTTTGAAAGAATCAGTATACAAGATGAAGTGACAAAGGTTGATGATTCTACCTTGTAGGATGAGGACAGAGTGGTGACAAGAGAAGAAGGTCTTGCCTTAGCACAAGAATACGGCTGTCTGTTTCTCGAAAGTAGTGCCAAAACAAGAGAGAACGTGGAGAAATGTTTTGAAGAGCTTGCATTAAAGGTATATCTGCACAAACCAGAAAGATACTTAATACCAAAAGCTTACATCTTGGCCCTTGATACCTTTCAAGATTCACCTTCTAAGAATTCCGGTAGACTTGTAAAATTATGATTTATGAATCAATTATGTGCACTAGTATCTAGTGCAATAAAACCTTACTCTTTCATAAAAAAAGGCAAAGCTATTATGGCCATATGCTTCTGAATTGCATCCTTTTGGCATTTAGCATTCCTTTATCAAATACAACAGATGACCTGTTATCCAACCATCCTATTGCCAGGTTCTGGAAAATGTAGAATTACTCCTGTTGCAGCGATTTAACTTCATTTGTTTCTGTTATCAGATGTTTCTTCCTGAAATGGTTGGATTTCTAAATTTGCTATTGCTTGTGACATTCGTCGGATATGCTCATTGCAGTAGTAATCACCGTATTTGCAGTGACTGGTTATCCATTCCTGTGTTCTTTTAGGAGCAGTGTGCACCATAGGTCCCCGGATTTGCACAGGGCATAGGTCTAGTATTGAGTACCTAAACTTGAGGAGCTGTGACTTTATACCTCCAAGTTTGCATAATCAATGGAGGTCCAATTTTAAGGGGTAGTAAGAAGAATCAATGATCTGCGTTGTTCTGAACAAATATTTTCTCTTTTCTTCTCTGCCTTCTCTTTTATCAGAATTTTTTCCATTTCTCAGGGATGACTCGTTTGTTTATTTGTTATGGATCATAATGTTTCATGTAGGAATATGAAGTCTTAGTTTCTCACCTGCTGAGTTTCGATCAACCAATTAATTGTGCATAACTTATGTATGGCACTGGGCAGCACTGTTGCACCAACAAGGAACATACTTAAGGGAACCTCCCAGATGATTTGACTAGATGTGGTATAATTATTCCTTATGGATGCAAGTGCACTGTGCAAGCTCTGCACATGGTTGCTTGTGCTTTGCTTATGTCTTCAGTTACATAGAGTACCGTTTTCATATAAAAAAATGTTGGTTATGCCGCATAAACGCATGGGTGCATGCGCTATATCTTTGAAGCACGGAGATGCACTGCTTTCTGCCCACGGTATTGTTTGAAGAAACCCACAGATTATGTGCCTTAATCCTTAATAATGTATCATTTGTTTGCTGGATTCATGACTTTATGCAACGCAGTTCTTCTGATGTACTCCCAGAGGAAAAGCTCCAATGCTTGAAGAGTTATTTATTTGATTATCAACAGTGTGCTAGGAATCTCATTTAGCTCCTTCTGAATATGTAGTATTTTTATTAAAAACAATCATTTTACTCAATTTTAAGCAAGATACAAGTATGCAGTCTGATTAGTATGTTGAATGTCAGATTATCATTTTGCTTAAACAGTGTTTTGCAGTACATCATTTACTTGTTGGTGGAAATTGTCTTTGTTACCTCTTCATTGTTGGTGCAATGGTGCAACGGTGCTGCCACTTTTGGGAAATGTAAATTCCTTGTGCTGATCTAATGCAGATTCTTGAGGTTCCAAGCCTCTTGGAGGAAGGTTCTTCAGTTGTCAAGAGGAACACTCTAAAGCAGAAGCAGGAGAATGCAAACCAAAGTGGAGGATGCTGTCAGTAGATCCACCGGTTATTGTATGCAAGCTGCTCATGGTATCTTAGGTTTTAGCTGCCCTTGAATTGGGATGTAGATGAGTTGTATCTAAATGCTCAAATGGCGCAACCAATCCGAGTAAAGGGAGAATTAACCACGAGGTTTTGGTGTGAATTGGTCTGTACAAAAGAAAGGCCTTGTTTTTCCCGTTTCCTGACGTGGCAATTTGGTTTGCTGCTTGCAGTGAGATCCATCCAGCTGATCACTTCCTTAATTGTATGTGTGGAAGTGTATGCGGGTACATAATTCAGGGCTTGTAGTTAGCTATGGAAGCTCTGCAACCATGTGAAGTATCAAGCTGACTGATCCATGTGCTGAATGTACAGTCGGTTCTTGTCTCAACTGGATTGAGTTTAACATGTCCAGTTTGTTTGAGCTGTGAAATTGCCTTCAGTTATCAAAACTGGAGTGATTTACTCTTTGTTCAGTTTTCTCTGAGTTTGAGGCTTTATGGCACATCTGCATTTGATGCTTTCTCCCTCTAATGAGTATGATTCTTTTCCAGGATCACTTGGCTACCTGACGATAGAGATCATTGACTCCAAGCTACAGCGGCTGCGTGTTGCTGTCGAGCAGTGAGTCGGATTTCATTCACGTGATATTTCAACTCGGCACGCATTGGCACGATTCACATGATGGTTGCGTTTGCTCATGGCTTCATGCACTTTGCCTCCCCTTTCGCTTTTCACCAACTGTGTGTTGCTGGTTCTTGTGAGCAACGACATGACAAGCATATGGCCTCCCTGTCCCAGAGAAATGCATGTGACGAACCGATGCATGCATCCACCATTTCTTTTTGCACGGACGAGCCCTGGAAAGGACGATCTCGTATCTTTCACCGGATCAAGTTGACCCTAACCCTCGCATCGAGGCCTCGTCCAGTGGATGATTGCGTACCTTCTGATTCGTCTTAGTCGCCTGAACATACTCCGTTTCAAAGGACTGAGATCATCCACTCATTCAGCAAGAAACCCATGGGGTGCGCAGAACGCAGCTGTTGGCCATTGTGCGGGAAAAATCGATGGGAAAATTAATTCTATAGCATCGAGAGATCATCATATCTGAAAAATACCATAAAAAATTTGTCATTATGTGAAATAGCATCTAAGGAGGAACCGTTACTTTAAACTACCACTCCGTCATGCCTGCCATTCACGCCGCCTGTCCGTACATCCAAACGCAACTTTCTCGGCCTCCCGAACGGCCATGGCAACTTACGCCAGGTGCTGGCCGCGCTCGCCGCGCTCCTGCCCGAGACGTGGGCCGTGCTGCGCTACGGGCGAGGCCGCGAGGCTGACGCCGCATCTGCGCCTCCGCCCACGTTGAGGACTTGAGGCTGCCTCTACGTCGTGACCTCCCCTGCGAAGCTGAAAGCTCGACACGGATCTGCGGCGAAGCTCGAAGCTCTACACGGCCACCGCAGCCGCGAGTGTCGCGGAACTAGCTGCAACTAGAGTGTTGCGACCTGACCCAAGGGACCACGGTGAGGGGCGCATGCTGCGCGCGTGCGTCGGCAAGCTCGGCGTGGGCCTCGTAGTCATTGACTTGCTTCTGTGGCTGGCAGCTGACGCCGGCGCAGCCTCACACGAGCGTAGCTTTAGACGGCGGCACATCAAGTAGCAAGAATTTATCACCCAACTACAGCTCCTCTGCACCCGAGCTCCCCCTTCTTTCTATCTCTCTACACCAACACTAGGGTGTTCGATGAAATGCCGGACCTGACACTCGCGCTCTACCTCCGCGCATGCCCTCGACCACACCACGGCCGCAGGTAATCACACTGCTAGAACACTGGAATGTGGAAGAGAGTGATGAACAAGCTAACTGGTTGCTAGAGAGAGGAGAACGGGCGAATGTCGCGGAAGCCAGGACCTTGCCAAACACGGAGTGCATGGCGGCCGCGAACGACGAGCGCGACTTGCGAGCCGATGTGCGGCCGGGACGCCAGACTCGCGGGGTCTCCGCAGGGCAGCGCGCGTGTCGGCCTGTACAGCGCCGGGCGGAAGCTACCATGGCCGTTTCGATGCGGAGGAAGTCATCCAGCAACAAGCAAGTGCTTGGACGGACGAATGGACGGCGTTAACTGCAAAAGTGATAGAATGGTAGTTTAAGATAACGGTTCATTCTTTCAATGCTATTTTAGGGGACGATGAACTTTCAATAGTATTTTCCGAATATGGTGATCTTTAACTAATTTTCCCCAATCAAACTTTGTCATCTTCATTCGTTCTCTGGAAATTTGATACCAAATCATCCAAACATAGAAAAGAAACAGCCTGCCTGTCCACTGAATTGAGGGGCAAGGTGACTGATATGCGACTCGTTCCTTGCTCATCAAATCACTCCTAGGCAAATGGAGCGTCGCCACGAAACCGCTTTTGCAAATGCACTAGCCTGCATACAAGAAAAGGAGCATTTAGCCAAAACTGAAGGGACAGGAAAGCTCCAAGCAAAAAACGCCCAAATGGCCGTCTGGCCATGGCTAGCAGCCAAGTTGCCGCGACGCAACGCAAGAAAGGTCAGGATCCATTTGTACATGCCAAGAGAACAGTGACCTGGCTGATGCATCAGCAATTCAGCAGTCAGTGCTGTGCTGATTCTGCACTGTCGTTTCCCCGTTCTACCGAACAGGTCCAGATTTCACCGAGGCCAGGTCCGATCAGGAGGGCCCTCCCGGAGTAGGCGGCAGAATTATGGCGACGCTTGTGTTTGGACAGTGATCTGCAGCATCGGGGCAGGGAATCATGGATGGCCATGCGGGTGTGGGCCTTGCGGCCACGCTGGTCCGCCCATAATTTCCGCGGATGCCCCGGCGCGGGAGCGGGATCCACTGGTCCAGCGGCGCATGCGAGCCCGGTCGTCTCAGGCAAGGGCGGTAGAGCTGCTGGTTGCTGCATCATCCATGTGGTGAAGAACACGACGAGTCTCAGTAACTGCAGAGAGACTCGATCACTGCCGTGTGGGTCTAATGGCCATCGGGCCTAGTTGAGTGGCAATTGCACGTACATAAGAGTATCTCCAACAGACTATTCATTTTTTTTCTTCATTTAACTCTCTATTCAAGTCGGTAAAAAGATTCCTCTCCATATTGATTTTCTCATTCCAACAGACTATTCATTTCCTCCTCTCCAACTCCCAACAATCAGGTTCCTCTCTAAAAATATACACTCTTCATTTCGCATTGCAACAGCCTCTCCATTTCGCACTACAAGAGCCTCTCCATTCTGACAATTATTGTCCATGGGACCTACATTTTGGCAAGGCAGATTGACTTGCCAAAGGCTTGCCAAGTTTGACAAGTGTGAAGAAAAGTTTGACAAGTCTGATGGGATAGAGAGCCGGATAACAACTCTATTAGACCTTAATTTTCTTAATGCCTTGCTAAATTTTAGCTTGGCAAACACCTCTCGATCGCCCGGTGCCCCGGTGGGCTGGACTAGTAACCGGCGAGGTGCCAGCGGTCAGATGAAATTTGCCACAGTGGCTTGGCCAGCAGGACATGTGATCCATATACCTTCCAGTTCAAAAAAAAAGTATTCGATATATTTGCATCGGAGGTATTCTGATTCAGGGTGGTGCTTCAAGTGGTTACCCTTACGTTACCACTGGCAGGGCTAACCTGCCGTACTAATATATCCACAGGAGGGGGGGAAATGACCGAGGGAATGTTACAGGGAACATAGAATAGTTGTGGACCTTTATCCATCCATGCGAATTCCGTGGTTGCCTCCATCGGTCCATCATATGAATCACCCGATATATAGTACTAGTAAATACACGGATATCGTCTCCGGTTCTGTTTTTCTGCCATCACATAATATCTTCGTATCTTGGTAAGCAGATCGAGGGACTCTGAATGCAAGATAACGACACCCTCCATATCCGTTGCAAGCCATTACCTGGTTGGTCCAACGTCTCCGCAAGGGTTGTTGCTAAAACGAGCACTCGTACTAGCGCGAGCGTAGCGCGTTCGTCCCAGGCGTTTCCAGTGGCAAATCGCTCAAAACACCAGAGCGGCCCGGGCGCGTGAAAATCCTTAGACTCTCGTCAGGTTTCAGAGGGGTTGTTCGTTGGTTCTGGCCGTCACGCGCACGGTGGCGGCGGGCCATCAGGAAATGGTGAGGCCGATGGGTCGGGAGCCCAGGCGGACCGGGGCGGCCGGTGCGCGGGAGCAAATCAGAGCCAGCGCCGCGCGAGAGCGACTCGTCGCCGAGGGCGGCTCGGAGCCACTCGTTTCCTCTACTCCTCTTCTCCCGGACGCCAACGTGAATCAGGGCGAGTACTGTTACGTTTCGGTCTCGCGCCATCGCCTCGTCAACGTACTTTGCGATGCGTGTGATTGTTTCCATCTCAATCGAGCCTCATTTGCCATCGATCACATCTCGATTTGTCGACGGAAAGCTATTCCCGCCAAAAAGAAGCTAGCACTGTCAAGGTCAGGAAGACTCTAGAAATCAGCTTCATACCAACACACACCGATTCGAGCGGGTCTCGATCGAGGGGTGAGGTAGCCAAGCAAGGACAGCTTGAGAAGGAGATGATGCTGGGCTATGCTTTGCTATGCAGAGGCAATGATTGATGTGGTCCTGCAAGCCTCCTACAAAAATATCCAAACGTGGGAGAGCCTCCCTCATTGGTTAGGAGGCTAATAATTCCCGGACAAGCTTAGCTAGCGAGGATCATATCAACATACCATTCTGCCCGAGATTCCAAACAAGCTCAGGCTGGCATGATTTTGCATGTATCGAAATCTGAATTATGTGTGGTGTGTGGGCGCCTAATAAGTGCAACACACAAGAAGATAAGAAAACAAGACATTTTTGCGGTCCACCCTGATCGGACCAGCTCCACACTCTGGTTTAACTTTCTAACCACATGCGCAGGAAGGATGTTAGGACAAGTGCATTGGTGTCGTCTAATAGGCGGTCTCATGTATTGACACGTAATCTTGAGACGATTCAACAGGCAATCCGTACAATGGGTTGTCCTATAAGTTGTCTGATAGTGGTATATAATTCCTTAATTTGTGCATAAGAAAAATAAAACATTATGAGTTGCATGGCAACAATAACTCGTACAATGGTTGTTAAGTTGTCTCATAATCCTACAATTTAGCTCATGAGGTGGTTGTTTCGCGAAGCAACGACCTCTTTCTCTCTCCTCGCTCTTTCTTCTCCACATCATAAAAAATCCTACGTGGCACTGCATGAGACGACCTATGAGACCGCTGACGTGTAGTAATGTACTTGCCCTTACGGAAACTGCGGCCTCACAGGCGCGGCACAAGGGACAAACTCGTTGACTTAGCTTTCTACATGCACGTACATGTGGCACAAGCGCAACAACCTCACCGGGTCCTTAGTTTATGGCAGGGAACCAACGGTAGTTAGGAGATAGTTAAGGCCGATTAAGGATAAGAGAAGATGAGAGAAGGTGACCGATGGGCGTGGGGGTGCAGTATCTGCTCTTGTCTGTCGTCTCGGAGTTAGTCGTGGGGCAGGCGTCAGGCTGGCAGAAAGCGGCACGAGGCCTCTGGACGCATCTCGCCGGCGCCGCGACCAGCCACTGTACCCTGCCTGCCTCTTGTAGGAGCCCGTGGGGAGGCATATTCCGCGGACCCGGAGGAGAACCTGAAAGCTGCGTCCGGCTCGACGGAGTTGTTGCTTGATGCTGATCTGAGCCGAGCTATAGTTTTTGGTCCCTGCTAGTTTCAGTAGCTAACAACCACCAAGTGCCACCAATACACCACAAGGATGTTAACACTTAACAGTACTTGTTACCACTTCAAAAATTTGCACGAGACACCACTACGTAAGCTTGCACACGGCTCTGTAGTCTGCACACTGTGGCTTGATCGGATCATAATATGCCATGCCATTGCCATTGCCATTGCCAACCACCCACGCCAGATGCCTGGCATGGAGGACCAGGCCTGGCACCCTGCATTAGTGTTCACTGTCCAGTGCGTGGGGGGGGGGGGGGGGGGGGGGGGGGTTAAATTCCCCCTTCTATTGGTACCGGGGGAATTGTACTTTTTTTCTTCCCCCTTCCGAACCCAGGAAAAAAAAACCCGGGGGGGGGAAAAAAAAAAGGGTGCCTTTTTCTCTTCGGCCCCCCCCCCCAAAGGGGGGGGGGGTTCAAGCTCGCGTGCTTATGGTACGCGGCGGACTGCACGTCTGTCCGTCCCGCGTCGCGACGCATGCAACACGAGCCCGGTCAGGCCGACAAGCACAGGTCAGCCTTATCACTACTGCCCCCACTCCGACGTGGCGCGCGTACCACCCCGTCCGGCCGCACATGCCGCCGCATTATTGCGCTGCACGCCTCGGCGCCGCGCCACCTCCCCGCGGATCATCGACGACGACGATTCCCAGTCGAAATCATCCCGATTCGAACAAAATCGTCGCAGATCCTCAAGCACATGACATGGAGACATCGAGTAGAGATCATAGAGATAGCTACTACGTGGGTACTTGGATGATAAATACTCGCGGCCAAATGCACAAATTTTAGAGAAGCAAACTGGGTCCGGAATTCACGGCGGTGATTACAGTTCCAACTTGATGCGACTGATCGAAGCAAACCATGCGAGCGGGCGCAGCGGCGGAGTTCGGTTCATGACTACACGGTGATGATGATGGGCGGCGATGCAAAGCACGCGATGCGAGAAAACTAATCAAACGGCGGCGAGCACTGATCAAACGGACGGAACCGGCCGCTGCGCGCGACGTCGTCGACGGCGGCTACCGAAGCCTCAGCTTAGTAGTCGGTGGTGGGTAGCTGCTCGTGGGTGTGGGAGATGAAGAGCACCTCGTAGATGACGCCGGCGAGGCCGCCGCCGATGAGAGGGCCGACCCAGTACACCCACTGGTATCCCCAGGACCAGCTGACGAGGGCGGGGCCGAAGGACACGGCGGGGTTCATGGACGCGCCGTCGAAGGCGCCGCCGACCAGGATGTTGGCGCCCACGATGAAGCCGATGGCGATGGGGGCGATGGTGCCCAGGCTGCCCTTCTTCGGGTCCACGGCGGTCGCGTACACGGTGTACACGAGGCCGAAGGTCATCACGATCTCGAGGACCAGGGCCTCCCACACGGAGATGCCGGTCAGGCCGAAGGTGCCGGTGGGGAGTCCGCCGGTGGAGAAGCGGAGGAGGAAGCACGCCACGGTGGAGCCCAGCAGCTGGGCGATCCAGTACAGGATGCCGCGGAAGAGGGTGATGTTGCCGCCGACGAAGGCGCCGAAGGTCACGGCGGGGTTCACGTGGCCGCCGGAGATGTTGGCGCCGACGGACACGGCAACGAACAGGGCGAAGGCGTGGGCAATAGCCGCGGCGATCAGGCCCGTGGGGGTCGAGCCGCCTGGGGACAGCTTGCCTGCGAGAGGGGAGCACGGGGTGATTAGTAACACAAGTCAGATCTGACCACCAGGTGACTCGTCCACCACGTAACACGCTCAGATACTGACAAGCAAGTAAAAACTGCTCAGGATTTTTTTTCACTGCCTTATGCTTGATTTGAGTGGTTTTATTTACTACTTTCACTTTTTACACTAGCCTGTTTACTAATAAGTATGTTTCTTTTTCGGGATGCAGAACGTGTCAGTAGAGGATTATGCTAGTTCTTGGCAGAAGCAGCACATGGAGGCTCTGCAAAGACTGAATAGAAGGTACTGATTCTGCCCAGGATTCCTCTACTGCTCTACTGCATGATCACAGGGCTAAACATGCCATTTGCACTAATCATGTCACCTAAAAGACTTCCCTTCCCCTCACTTTTGACTTTTTTAAAAAAGAACTTCTCTGAGCTTCTAGTAACACCTTGTGCTAAACAAAAAAGGTTCTGCCAAAGAAAAGGACCTCATCTTTTCTTCATTTCAGTGATGAACTCATCAGAGAACGACCATGAACTTAATTTTGTGCTAGTGCATCCCTGATTTACCGTACAGACTAACTAATCAGATTATCTATGTTATTATGTTCTAGTCAGTATTGTGCGAGTGAGTGGAAGATATCAAGATACTGAGTGAGGACTAGTAAGCAAGATGAGGACGCGTGTTGTGAGGAGGGCACTCACTGAAGGCCATGCCGGAGCCCTGGCCGGCGAAGACGAAGATGAGGGTGGAGATGAACTCAGCGAACGCCGCCTTGAGGGCACCCGGGTGGTACACCTCCTCATGGCTCCCGACGGCGATCCTGTTGATCGGCATTTTCACTGCCCTCTAGCTCTCTCACTCTCTAACCACAGAAGAAGACGACTGTGCTTGGAGGATGAGATGCGGTGGTGAGGAAGAGATGCCATGGAGGTGGTATATATACACAGGCGCGGGGGGCCCTGCCGCGGCCGGGCAGGGCCACCGGGAGTGGCCGGTCTCCCCGCGCCTATCCGGTTGGAGCGCTCATCCCCGGTGGAACGCGAGGGCCAAATTTTTTAGCGGCGAAATGAGCTGTTTGAGCGTGACACTGTGACACCTACAGCCGGAGTTGTCATATTTTGCGCCGCTTGCTGGTTTTCCTGTGCGATGAAGTTTCTAGATGTCAAGCGAGTGTGCTTGTGATTTCTAAAAAAAGTTAAGAGTATTTTATATGTACAAGAATAGCGTTGCTCTGTAGTTCGGGAGATCGACGAGGAAATGGTACAGATAGAGGCGAATGGGTGATAAGATATGATAACATAAAGAATCCTGGGAAGAAGAACAAGAGAAACTTTTTTTTTTTAAAAAAGGAGTACAAGATAAACTTTTTTTTCTCTTGATAGATCATCAAATAGGAAAAGGAAATATTTTCAGATGAAAATTTCGACCATCGCTCTTACTATTTGTGTTATTCTCTGGCAGATGAATAAATGTATTTTATTTTCTTTTTCGCGGCGTCATGGTCGGTAACAACGTTGTCCACAGGAGGTACGCTCTACTTTTGTTAACCCTCTCGTAAGCTCGGATGCTGGGGTCTGCAATGATTCCGGCGCTGTGGCGAGACAGCGACCGGGGGAGCGTTTCCACTTTCGTGGCTGAGTCGCTTGCGGCGCCAGCTCAGGCAAAGAGCCGCCCGGGGTGCTGTCAGCGAGCCACGCGTGCAGGCAGGCAGCGTTCGTGGCTCGTGTGGATTAGGAGGCGCCGCCGACGTGACCCCTCGCTGCTAATTGGGCCGCCGGGATCAGCGGATTGGTCCCTCTCCATCCGGTGTCTCTGGCGCTGCGGCGGTGAGCCGGTGGCGATGGAACACGGGGTTGGCCGTGCGTGGCTGGAGTCGTCGCTTCTGTTCCTGCGCTCGTTGCCATCACAACATGTGCTCCACGATGCTGATGAGGCTAGTGATCCGTATTTATCTTCCTCCTGCAGCTGCTACAAGATGTTTTCGACCAATTTAGCTGTATCGGCGACCTCCGAAAACTATCATACGAAATTGTGCGAATTATAAATACCTAGCTGTATTTTGTTTTCCTTTCGCAATTTTTTTCAGGTTTCTACAGGGCCGTTCCTTTGTATGAGTTGTCCTGCTCACCCTCGTTATCTGTCTCATTCAAAAATGATCTTTTTGAAAGATACCTGCAGAGTCCAAAGGAGATATCTTTTTGTCTAATCTCCTTGAAACGAGAGCATCGTGCCTTCGAGGTTCTTCTCAGGATATATGCACAGCACCACACATCAAGGATCAAGCCAGAGTTACTTCAAGGACGGCGAATACGATGAGATGGTTCAACGCGCCACTCGCCCACTCCGGCAGCGGCAGCGGCACCGGCCGTGGACAAAAACAACCATCATGTCCACTCCATGTCTTCGCTGCCTACTCGGCTCGTACGATGGGGACACGTCGTCTGCCCTGCTCGCCGTTGGGCGCGCCACGGGCGGCATCCTCTCGATCCCCTGGGGCTCTCGAAGCGTGCTCCATGCGCCTAGCACAGCACGTGTTACATTGAATGTTTGATCCTAATTAGGAGTATTAAATATAGATTAATTATAAAATTAATTGCACAGATGGAGTCTAATTCGTTAGACGAATCTATTAAGCTTAATTAGTCCATGAGTTGATAATGTGATGCCACAGTAACCATTTACTTAATAATGAATTAATTAGTTTAATAAAATCGTCTCGCGAATTAGCATAGGGTTCTGCAATTAGTTTTATAATTAGCTCATATCTAGACATCCGAACATTATTGCTAAAGTTTGGTACCAGTATCTAAACACCCCTGCACTGATGTCTGATGATGAGTACGACCTGGAGTAGTCTGCTACTACTACGAGCTGAGCTCCATGATTAGGAGAGAACTGCTTTCTTTTTTGCGAGGATTAGGAGAGCCTCTAATTACATTAGAATTATCTTGACCACTACTCGTATACTAATTAGCAGAGGCACATCCATATCCACAAGATTTCTTTAAGCAGCGGCTGCTGCTCCACTATTCTGCGGCTTTTTGTTTCCTTCCTGCCCCTGTTGCTGCCGTCCGTATGATGCTGCTGCGCCTCATCACATGCATCACCACGTTGCAGAACCTTTCAGATCTGCACCACCAGTCACCGGAACTGCTAAAAGCATATGCCAATTTAGTGGTGGCTGCATGTATGCACTATATACAGTAAGCTTGGAATTTTGCATACATCCAGCTCTAACAGCGCAAACGTCATCAAGACTTTCTACTATCAGAGCGCTACTAGGGTTAAGATAAGCATCTTGTTGTTAACTGGTAAAACATGGGTTGTTCTGCCTTTGCTTGTGGATCAGTGGACATCACAGCAGGCAAGACGATGCTTCAATATCGCCTGATCCCATCGCAGATCGATCCTAACATGCTTGAGCAGTAGCAGTCGACCTCATCGTAGTCGTTGCCTTGCTGGACGTGGAGCCCATTTTATCCGGGAGAATCGATTTGCCTCTCTGCCAAGCTTGATCTGGTAGGGAACGATAATTTTTGATATCCATCGACTGTGTATTAGAGATTTAGAATGCCCTGATCAAGCTTGAAAACTTGCAAATTCCCGCGAATTATGAGCTGGCACTCCTGGTCAAATATTTGGATGTGCTTCGTGAGCTGGAGCACTTAGCTTGTGGGGACATTAACAAATTCATGTGGCAATTCGTCCTCCAGAAAAAGAATTGAGGCAACTCGGGTAGGTTGCGGGCTTGCAGTACCAAGTCTACCTGTAAACTAACAAGCATTAGGCCCTCTGTTGCCATCACGGAAAATGTAAAGAATCCTTGGAGAGAAAAATGGACATTGCTCTTTTCCCTTTTGGGTTAATATAAGGGATCACATGAATTGGCACGGCACGACACTTCTTTAGACTTTGATGAAACTAAAACCTCCATTCGTGAAGTATATTACGAAAGAGAGAAATAAAATGAAATGCCATCATTTGTCAGTTTGTTTACTGCCCCTCACACTTGGCTCTGATTGGCTTCGTCCCAGGATTTGCTTCACGATTTCTGATGCGTCGCAGCCGCATCGCTCCTCTTAAAGCTTTGTGCGATTGATAAAAACGCAAGTTTTTTGCCTCATTTTTTGTTCTTTCGCTAGTTTTCACGAAGAAAATGTTGCAGAACTTCCCTGTCTCGGTTGTGTGAGCGGAGGCAGAGCGTTATGCGCAGGCTCGGCCCAAATGAAGGCGTTGGGCTGAACCGCTGAAGCGACAGCAGCAGTCTGGGACAGGCAAATTGGGCCGGTGCATGCGGAACTTCTCTATCACACATGCTGATGGACTGGGCCCAGACTGAAGACCGGATTTTGAAGGTCTTTCTGCCTCCTTTCTGGCTTCTTGCGGAAGTTTCTCAGAACGTTGGAGTGTGTAGGAGTGCAGGACTGTAGGTTGCTTCCTGTGGAAGATACTAACGGGTAACGGCACCAAAGAACTTCATTCCCATCTCAAATCTTGTAACCCTTTATGGCAGGAATCATATTCGAGTTCGTGGAGCAGTAGGAACAACGGGCAAATCAACTATAGTAATATTTTACTCGCGCCAGTCCTCGATTTCAAAATTCAAAACTCCCTCCCATCCACGTTCTCAACACGTTTCCGCTGATTTGAACGCGAGTCCAGCCGACGCCGCCCTTGAATCCGGCGGTGGCGATCCGCAACGACTACTTGCCCTATCCGCCCGGGGCCATCTCGCCCGTCCATCTCCGCACCAACGGTCGCGGCCCTCCGTTTCCTTTTTAAATACGCTCCCCAAACCCATCCCACCACCACCGTCTCCTCCAAGACGCTCCTTTCGCTGCGGCTCTTGTCTCAGCTCCTCGCACCAACCGCATCCGCTCCGCTCCGCTCCGAGGTATGCGCGCCGCCTCCCTCCAAATCCGTCGATTTCTCGTGTTTCCTGAGGAATGTTAACCTGTGAATCGTGGTTTTGTTCTGGTTGCTGCGCGATTCGGTTGTCTTTTTGGGGTTTTCCGCTGAAATTTTGGGGATTTTTCTGTAGAGAGGTTGATCGAGAAGTGGTGGTGGACATGGGCCAGATCCAGTACTCCGAGAAGTACTTTGACGACACCTACGAGTACAGGTAGATGGGAAACCCTAGCTTCCTGATCTTCGCCCCCTTTCCATCTCTTTGGCTTGCCGTGGTTGGCAAAACCCTAACCCGATCCCCTTTGTCCGGCGCAGGCACGTCGTCCTCCCGCCCGAGGTCGCCAAGCTTCTCCCCAAGAACCGCCTCCTCTCCGAGGTAAACGCGAAGAATTTCACCTGCATTCGTGTAGATCGCCTTCTTGCCCCGCTGTCTTGGTGGTCTAATGTTGGGGTTTTGTTGGGAATTTTCTTTTTTTTTTTCAGAACGAGTGGCGTGCGATCGGCGTTCAGCAGAGCCGCGGGTGGGTGCACTACGCGATCCACCGGCCGGAGCCGCACATCATGCTGTTCCGCCGCCCGCTCAACTACCAGCAGCAGCAGGAGGCGGCTGCCGCAGCGGCGGCGCAGATGCTGCCCAAGTGAGCCCTCCGGTGAGGGAGGCGGCGACCGTGGGTTTGGAGTGTTTAAACCATAAGCCCCTTTTCCTCTCTAAAAGGGGCGTCGCTATGCTTCCGATTAATTTCTCCTCCTGTTGGTTGGAATCAAGTGACTGGTCTTGGTGGTGTCCACTTTGTGTTCGTTGAAATGCCTATGAAGGAACTGGCATGTACTAGGCTGTGTTATGATGAGTACTCTTAATTACACTACCATGTGTTGCGATTCTGGTTTACATTCCTGTTCCTGATGGTGTTATTCTGGTTTGTAGTACTGGGCTAATTAATCTGTTATGTGATGATCTGGTTGTGCTTATGTTTGTCTATGAACTTCGGTGCTTGTCTAGCAGCTAAGAGATTGCAAGATGATTCCTTGTGTGCTCCGTATGCGTTTTTGAAGTGCATATGTGATGAATGACTTGCCCTACATAGTTTGTGTGAAAATTATGCATTTCAAACATTGTATAAACATTAACATCTAGCTATAGTGAAATGGGCCCTGGAATGTTGGCAGTGATTGTGGGGGCGTGAGGAGGCAAAAGTCCTGATGAATGATGATTGCTTGTCTGATGCTGATGCGTACTAGTTTTGGTTTAGCGACTATGATGCTAAGTGGAAGGTGATTTTTTGTTTATTTTTCTGTTGCACTGTGTGATATGGAATGGATTTGTGATAATTTCGCGGCGCTGATGATGTCGGTATTTCTGATACCGTGTAGCAGCTGTCATTTTCCCTGACGAGCAGTTGGTATGCAGGTTGCATGAACCAAATCGCAATTAAATTTGATTTGAATCGTTCTGTGAAGCCTGGTAGTTGTCGAACGTTTCAGATTCGAGGTTCAGTGTTCGTTTGTCTGGTGCTGCAAACAATGGGCGGGATGCGCCACCGCGGGTCGGTTTGTGTCGTTCTCGCCGGTCAGGTCTCGGGCCCTCGGCTCGCGTTCGTGTCCCGGTCGGGGGCTGGCTGGCTGGCCAAAGCTCCACCACACGAACGCCGCAAAAAGCCATGCGTGCTCCCGCATATCTTCCATCCTCGCCTCCCTCCCTCCCCTGCCGTCACGCAACCTCACACCCCCTCCTCCCCGTTTGTAAAGTGTACTCCCTCTAGTCGTGGCAGTAGTTCTTCAGCTCTTGTTCACTTCTCGGCGGTGAGAACGTGAGAAAATTCTCGACCAGCCACTGTTTTTTTCCGCCAAAAACAGGAGGTTTCTCCCCTTGGCGTGCCAGAACTCTGTTCTTGCCGAGTCTAGAAGCACTGCACTGCTTGAGTGCTCCCACCCATCCACAGCGACCGCAGGCGCATAAAACCCGGCGCGGCGAGGACCTCCGACGCGAAGCCAAAACCTCTCCGCTTGACACGAGTCGGCGAAAATGCGCGCGACGATCCCAACCCCCTCCCTCCTCGTCACACCGAGGCCGCCGCGGCTCCACGCCCTCCCCTCGGCCTTGGCCTCGGCCTCCCGCCACCACGCCGCCCGCGGCGTGGGCCGTCCTCGCACCCGCTTGCGCGTGGCGGCGCCGCCGTCCGCCCCCGGGGAGGCGGCGGAGCAGGCGGAGCCGAGCACGTCGGCGCCCGACTCCGGGGAGAAGTTCTCGTGGAGGGATCACTGGTACCCGGTCTCCCTCGTCGAGGACCTCGACCCCAGCCGCCCCACCCCGTTCCAGCTCCTCAACCGCGACCTCGTCATCTGGAAGGACCCCAAGTCCGGCGAGTGGGTCGCGCTCGATGACCGCTGCCCCCACCGCCTTGCCCCGCTCTCGGTATGGTGACCGCATCTCTTCCACGCATCATCTGTGTCCTATCCGATCCCATCCTCGTATCGGACTAATTTTGATCCGATATCCTTGCAGGAGGGGAGGATCGATGAGACGGGGTGCTTGCAGTGCTCGTACCACGGCTGGTCATTCGACGGCTCCGGCGCCTGCACCAGGATCCCGCAGGCCATGCCCGAGGGTCCCGAGGCCCGGGCGGTGCAGTCGCCGAAGGCATGCGCAACCAAATTCCCCACCCTTGTCTCCCAAGGGCTGCTCTTCGTGTGGCCCGACGAGAATGGGTGGGAGAAAGCCACTGCCACCAAGCCTCCAATGTGCGTAGAGTCTGGCTTGTAACAATGGCTATCGATTGAATTAGGTTCTGCATTCCTGTGACTAAATTTGATCTTGCTTTGGTTTCAGGTTGCCGAAAGAGTTTGATGACCCGGCCTTCTCCACGGTGACGATCCAGAGAGACTTGTACTATGGTTATGATACGTTGATGGAGAACGTCTCTGATCCGTCTCATATAGAATTTGCTCACCACAAGGTAACTTATTACGGAGTCTTTGTTTGAGAATGTTTAGATAGTGTTTGGTTCGTGCAAAGGTAACGTAAACGCAAAGGGAATCAGATTACAGTGTTTTTGGCGGCGGAATGGGTGATTACCCTCTTTGTTTGGTTGCACTCTAGTAACGTAATCAGATTACGGTGTGGGTGTTGTATCTGATTACGATGGGGGAGGAGGGGTAACAAGCTTGTATAGATATTATATTATTTAGGTAAGAGATTCGATTACAGTGTCAATTGATTACAAACCACCGCAACCAAACATATGTAATGGGATTCGTTATCTTCATCAATCAGATTACGTTACATTTTAGCTAACCAAACACCACCTTAGTTGCTGACCACATTGGAACCTCATGCTTAGTCATGACTCGTGATTAATTTGCAGTTGAAAGATTGTGATTTGAGGAAATACATTTTTATTGTAATAAATTGTACTCCCTCCATCCCAAATTATAAGTCATTCCAAGAATCTTGGAGAGTCAAAGTATATCAAGTTTGACCAAATTTGTATGATAATATAATAACATTTATGATGTCAACTAAGTATCATTAGATTCTTCATCAATTATATTTTCATAGTATACCTGTTTGATGTCGTAATCTTTATAATTTTCTCTATAATTTTGGTCAAACTTGAGATGCTTTGACTCTCCAAGATTCTTGGAATGACTTATAATTTGGAATGGAGGGAGTATTTAGTTTGCCAATAAAACCCAACTCAATTTAGTTTAAGTAATACATTGAATTCCTTAGAAATGGCTTCTGATGGGAAAAAATGTGGAATGATCTGAGTCTGACCTCTTATCTTTTCCTGTTGCCAGTGTGAAATATTAACTAATTGTTGCACCTTAACTATGAATATACTGATATTTTATTGCATAATAGTTTGTTCTATTTACTTCTGCTACTTGCTTATTCTGAATGGACAGTAAATAACTGGATTGACTTAACTAGGCTATCTGTCTGTCATTTGCTGACAAATGATATACTTTGTTTTCTGGAGATGCATGGTTTCAGCCAATCTACTCATGTTTCAGAGCTTAACTCCTTACTCCTCTCATAGGTTACTGGACGGAGAGATAGGGCCAGGCCTCTGACATTCAAGATGGAATCAAGTGGTGCCTGGGGTTACTCAGGGGCAAATTCCGGTAATCCTCGCATCACTGCAACTTTTGAGGCCCCATGCTATGCATTAAACAAGTAAGTTTCAGCAAAGTGCCTGGTTGTCTTTCCCATCCTTTTTATTGTTTCACTTGCCATCATTGTGGTGTAGTGGTTCTTATTTATCGGTCAGCAATTCAGTTGTTGCATGGTTCTGAACTTTGTTGGCCGGTTTGTGCAGAATAGAGATAGACACAAAGTTACCCATTTTTGGAGACCAGAAATGGGTCATATGGATTTGCTCGTTTAACATTCCAATGGCCCCAGGGAAGACTCGTTCTATTGTCTGCAGTGCTCGGAACTTTTTCCAGTTTACAATGCCAGGAAAAGCATGGTGGCAGGTACATGCTTGTATAGTGTTTCCCTTGTGCTTTATTTTCTGGTTATGCTGTCAACGTTATCTTATGCTTGATATTTTTCCTTTTTAACTGTTAAAATGAACTTCTTGTCATACTTTTGTGGGGAAACAACATGGAAGGTCCCTACTGTAAACATTTATTATTGACGGACTTTATTGTTTCACCATATTTGAATTTATATGTTTACAGTCAAATCCTGATACCTTCCTTTTCTCTTTGCTTTTTCGTATTTTTGGTGCAGCTTGTTCCTCGATGGTATGAACATTGGACTTCAAATTTGGTCTATGATGGTGATATGATCGTTCTTCAAGGCCAGGAGAAGATTTTCTTAGCTGCATCCAAGGAATCTTCTGCAGATGTTAACCAGCAGTACACAAAGATCACATTCACACCCACTCAGGCTGACCGATTTGTTTTAGCATTCCGGACATGGCTAAGGAAATTTGGCAATAGCCAACCTGAGTGGTTTGGAAATGCTAGCCAAGAAACATTGCCTTCCACTGTCCTTTCAAAGCGCGAGGTAAAAGTTATCTGGGTTACCTAGGAATCTCAGTTTTTTTTTTGCCTTCAGACTTAACATGGCAATCCTTTTGGTGGTCAAGGATTTGTTTTGCTTACATACTTAATACTCTACACGACTACGCATTAAAAATTGATTGCAATTATCCTTTTCTTACTTGTATGTTTTTTCTTTCTGGGGAGAATGTGACATCATGTCTTCGTTGTTAGCACACTTCATCTTTATAATAGACAATCTATGTTTTGAATTAGCATCTGTCATATGTACTGGTGTCTTCACTGCAACCTGCTTAATAGAATGGGCAAAATTCAGTGATAGATTTCAAATCTCTTTGGAAAGTTGCTAGCATCGGACTACTCTTACGGTTAGGCATCCAAGAATATTTGCTTAACTGTAATGGTTCCATTTTACTAGAAGTCTAGAACAGCAAAGTTTACCTTCTGTTTTCTCTAATACCCAGTGAATCTGAAACCATATCATCTACCTAATTTACGTCAGTTGTGTTTTTGCATTCCATTAATTCTTGTATTCTTATGATTGGCTTTGTGTCATGCAGATGCTAGACAGATACGAGCAGCACACATTGAAATGCTCATCTTGCAAAGGAGCATATGATGCATTCCAGACTCTGCAGAAGGTCTTCATGGGAGCGACAGTAGTGTGCTGTGCTACCGCAGGGATTCCTGCTGAAGTTCAGCTCAGAATATTGATTGGTGCAGCTGCTTTGGTCAGCGCTGCTCTAGCATACGCATTCCATGATCTCCAGAAGAATTTTGTATTCGTAGATTACGTGCACGCTGACATTGATTAAAATTTTTGCGAGCATCTGGTGTAGCGACATCACATGTTCATTTCTGTAACGTGTAACCTAGGCCGCCTAGCTAGGGAATGTAACTTTTTACCGGATATAAAGCTCAATACCAATTTGTGTATAATAGGCAGTAGGATGTAGCGATGTAAAGCGGAAACATAATTTTGCATATATTATCCATTGGATAAAAAACTCTCCGAATCATTGGTTCAGATATGAATTTGGTTCTCACAAGTTTTATAGCAATTCAAGAGCTAGCTTACTGCTCCCTCCGTTTTATCCTCCAGTTCAATTGTGATTTTATTGATATCCTATCTTAGCACCACAAGCTCGTTTCATCACTAAAACCTACTATGTGAAAAAGGATTATATTAATATATTTAGATGCATAATAAAAGTTATATATTTTAAAAATGTTTTATAATTTAAAGTTGAGGGAGTACCATATAATAATATGTTCTCTATATTTGCAGATTCAATCGATCACAATCTGCGATGAGAAACAGACATGACCATTATTAAGGAGGTGTTTGGTTACACGGACTAAAATTTAGTCCCTATCAGATCGAATGTTTAGATACTAATTAGAAGTATTAAATATAAACTAATTACAAAACCAATTATATAGATGGAGGTTAATTCGCGAGACGAATCTATTAAGCCTATTTAATTCATGATTAGCACATATTTACTGTAGCATCACATTGCCAAATCGTGTACTAATTAGGCTTAATAGATTCATCTAGGGAATTACCCTCCATCTGTGCAATTGGTTTATAATTAGCTCATGTTCAAACCTTCTATCTAAATATTTGATACGACAAACCCCTCTAAATCTCGGTTGAGAACCGAGCTATGGTAAGCGGAGGTGGTGATAAACATCAGGTTCAACACTTTGTTACAGAGGCGCCTATGATCCTCTAGTTTGAAGCGGGTGGGTGGAGCATACGTCAACACTGGATTTTGAAAAAGATAAAACTTTACTAAAACACGTGAGAACTTGCATGACTCGTGTCCTACGCTTCCGGGCTCCGGCCCCATCCTCCTCCAGCAAGCTACGGAAATTTGACAATGACAGGTCCCCTGGCCCACCCTGGAACTTGGAGTCGCGAGGTCCACTCCATCATAACGCTAGATCCCCTTCCCACTCCATCTTATCCGTCCAATGAGCAAGAAGATCGAGACCTCCATTTCCTAGCTCAGCACGGTCCCCCGGGGGAAGCAACCGCCCGCAGCCACTCACCGGCGACCGACGCCGGCCACGCACGCGACACAGTCACACAGCGCGCGCCCAAATGGCTGCGTCCCTCCGCTCGCCGCCCCCGGTCCCCGCCGCGTTCCGCCGCTCCCGCGCCGTCGTCCGCGCCTCCTCGCAGTCGTCGTCGTCGTCGTCATCCGCCGTCTCCTCCTCTTCGTCCGCCCCCAAGGCGCGGTTCGTCGCCCGCCGCTCAGAGTCCGTCTCCGTCCAGCAGCTAGCCCGCCCCCTCGGTACTCAGAGCCTTCCTCCCTTGCTCTCCCCAAACTTCATGGTCGCCTTGTTCGATTGAGATATGTGTCTGCTTGCTGCTGCAGCGGAGTACATGAGCTTGCCGGCGAGCCAGTACTCGGTGCTGGACGCGGAGCGCATCGAGCGCGTCGACGACTCTACCTTCCGATGCTACGTATACCGCTTCCGCTTCTTCGCGCTTGAGGTCTGCCCCGTCCTGCTCGTCCGCGTCGACGAGGAGCCCAACGGCTGCTGTATTCGCCTCCTCTCCTGTAAGGTACCGTCATGCTTCAATAATGGCGGCAGTTGTTTATTTTGACCCAAATAATCCGCTCGCTAAATAATGGGTTTCGTTGATACGCTTATTTGGGTTTGCTTGCAGCTGGAGGGATCGCCACTTGTGGAGGCGCAGAATGATAAGTTCTCAGGTTAGGTTCGTTCTTGACATTAGTGTTGTTTCGGCTGTTCGACTTTACTTGCCTGATTGCTGCTCGTTGTTAGTCATTGGCTCAGTCGACAGGAGTCCTAAGGCTAGTCTCAGCAGGGTGTCATGGAGAGTTTCATGGGCATTAAATCATATGCCACTTCAGCAGTTTTACTGGTGTGGCAACCTAATTATGAGGAGAGAGGAGAGGGGAGTTTCATCCCCATGAAACCCATCTTACTTAGTCCCATGAAACCCAATAAAACTTGTACCGAGGATGTTATAGTTTCATCGCAAGACACATTTGATCATAACTCCACGTAAAAATTAAATGCTACAGGTTGTCTATGAAACTGTGCAATGAAACTATGCACTGAGAGTGATAGTTTCATTTCATTGAAAAGATGACATGCTTGGTAACAGTGTGATGAAACTATGCATTGAGACTGGCCTAAATAATGAACTAATAAATGCTCAAAGTAGCTGCTATTTTCATTCCATGTTTGATAAAGTGGTGGATGCTAAATTGCTGAGTACGAGCTTGGCCACAATTGTATGAAATATAAACTGGGAATCCACTCACAAAAACTGTAGTTTGAAACAATGCTTACAATGTTTTGATTATGATGCTCACAGCACATTGATTTCTGTTTTTAGTAATGGCCAATCTTTAACTGATGTGATAACAGCAAAATTGATGAACCCCAAAATTTTGTTTGAAAAGAATATCCTTCCTATTCCATTTGCTGATAAGCTGTAAAGTCATTGTTAAACTGCTGCTCTGTTTCCTCTTATAAATTTTCATCCTACTATGGCAGTCTTTGTGACCTTACCACTGGACCCATGAAAAATTAAAGTTTAATCTTTCTGCATAGGCCTGAAGGTACCCTTTTCTGCTTATTTTAGAAAGGGCAAAAAAAGTAAACATAATACTTTGGCTATATCCTAGTAGATATTAGCTAACTTCTTGACAATGTTGTTATTGATTCTAAATCGTTTTTGTGATATACATACTTTTCTTGTGCTGCATAACTTCTTTAACTCAATAATTTGTTGAGAAGTTCATATGGTTTGGATAGACAGAGAGAGGCGAATTTGGTTGTAGTGACATAACCAAGGATTGTAGGAAGAATAGATTGCGTATAATAGATGGATTGTATTGCATTGAGGCTTGGGCCGGTATATATAGAGTACAAAGACTTGGGGGGCAAGGCTCCCCCGGATACATATGGCAGTCTACGATACGTATATCTACAACTACCAAATATACTCTAATATCCCCCCGCAATCACAGCGGGAGCATTGCGACGGTGAGACTAGAGAAGAAGCCGAAGGCAAAAGCCGACGGACTGACATCCCCCCTTAGTGATAACGTCGGTGCGGTGCGGATGCTGCAACTGAAGAGAAAATCGGGGAGTAACTCATGCAGATGATAGCCCTTTGTGCCGATGTCGAGGTAGCCGAGCATGAGGACGAGTAGCTGTGGTCGAGGATGCCGTGCTTAGAGTAGCCGTGCTCGACGTAGCTGTCGAGGTTGCCGAAGATGAGGGAGCCGCACATGAAACTGCGGGCGCACGAGGAGGCGCCGTGAGGATGGTGGCGCGTAGGGGAAGACGCCAAAGATGAAGACGGTGGCGCGTCGAGGCAATCGTAGAGGAGGGGGTCAATGCCAAAGTCAATGCAGTCAAGCCATCGGGCAAGACATTCCTGGGTTTGCCAGGCCCGGGAACGCATCGGGGACGATGGCACGCACTGGCGTTGCCAATACCAGACGTGCAAGGGAGAGTGCACAACCAGGTGCCGTTGTCTGAGGGACCAGCAGAGAAGGCCTCCACGGCGGTCGCAGGCGCAAAAGAATGGCGAGGTAGAAGATGCCGATGTAGCTCGCGGTTGCTAGAGTAGACGAACGAGGTGGAGATTAGACGGCGACACTGGCGACGAGGTGGTGCTGGACGAAGCGAGGAGGTAGACCCGGACGATCTGATGCAAGGCCTGATGATCTGGATGACGCGGCAGCGGAGCTCGAAGGAGACGGTGAAAAACTCGAATAGCCTGATGAAGACCATGCGCGCAAGGCTCAACGACTCGTAGTCGACGACGAGGTCGTTGATGTGGTCGGCGAAACGACCACGGGTGGCGCCACTGCTGCCCGAAGAGGCGATGCAGCGGCAGCCCTCCATACTCGGGGAAGAGGCGCGCAATACGAGGATGAACGTCACGGGAGTTGGGTGGATTACGCACATCGGCTGATCAGACCGAGTATGCGCGAGGCGAGACGACGACTGGCGAAGTCGTCGGAGGCGTCCCGATCAGTGGAGGCGACGACGAGCCGATGGAGGTCGACATGCGGACGAAGCAGCGAGGAGGGCGGTGCACACGGGCGTCCCCTAGGGCGCCGTCCATCTCGCCAAGCTGCACAGTCGGAGACGGGGCAGGAGCTGGTGAAGTCGACGCCGATGTCGAAGTAGAGGTGAGCGGAGTTGGTATGGCGGCGGGCGACGCAATCAAAGATTGGGCAAAAGAAAAAGGTACAACAGCAACAAATCTCCGTGTAGAGCTTGTAGGTGCTCCTAGCCTGACTCCGTATGGACCCTTCTCCTCTTTTTCCTGTGGTCAATCGTGTACAGGAAAGAGAGAGGGAGGGGGAAGACAGGCTAGGCTGGCCAGCAGAGGCTGAGCAGAGGCCAGCACACGCCTTGCACAGAGGCACAACCGCAGAAGGCAACGCGGGCCTACTGGAGTGGCATGTTGGCCAGCAGATCGAGTCCCGTGGGGACCCGACATGGCCATGGCGCGGCGACCGGGAGCGATGGCACAGCGGCGCTTGGCCTAGTCACGGCATGCAACACGCCACGTACACGTCCAGTAGCCACGGCGCGGCACGGCCCACGGCAAAGCATGGACGACGGCAGCACGGCTCAACAGAGAAAATTAGATGTGCTGCTTGACTGACGCTTGAAGAAGACGGATCAACGGATCCGTCGAAAAAACTGTGGCGCTGCCCCCGGTGGAGATTGATCTCCCCGGGGGCGCGCGGTGCGGAAGCGAGCGGCGGCTAGGGTTTGTCACCGAGAATTAGAATCTAAACTCGTGATACCATGTAGGAAGAATAGATTGCGTATAATAGATGGATTGTATTGCATTGAGCCCTCGGTTGGTATATATAGAGTACAGAGACTTGGGGCAAGGCTCCCCCGGATACATATGGCAGTCTGCGATACGTATATCTACAACTACTAAATATACTCTAACAAGGATTTGCATGGCCAACTTAGCTCTTCTAGTAGACTTTAATCCATATTATTCATAGTGATTTTCTTTTCATAGTCTAAGATAAATTATTTAACCCCTTGTTCCAGGATATCATTGACATGATTTGCTGTGGGATGCAGCTTCTATGGTGAATAGGGTTTTCTGCAGTAGCACTTTGCAAGGTTCGACCCTTCAACAGCTTACATCAGATACTACAATAGAGGTACTGTACTCTCAAATTCCCACTGAATCATTATTGAGTTATACACAATCAGCTTATTATGATAATCTTCAGGTCACAATCGATATACCTTTTCCATTTCGAGCAATACCAGTTACAGCCATTGAGTCAAGCGGCAGACAAGTGCTTGAGCAGTTGCTCGGAGTCATGCTTCCAAGGTTTCTGAATCAGGTTGGTTTTGTTTTATTTGACGTGCTATAGCTATTTGTTTATTAACGTTTTCTTCATTTCAGCCTTCACTTTTTCTTCCAAGCTGCAGTACATGTTTCTTTTGTATAACAACTTTAGGTGAATTGTTAAGCAAGTCAAGGATGGTTTGGTCTATGTATATTTGAGACGAAGTTGTATCTGCAAATTACCTCTCACTTTATTCTAAATTGAACTATTTTTCATTTTTCCCCCAAACAGAATCCTATCAGGTCAAGGCTCTATTTTACTTGTAGTATTTCTTTCTGCCAGACTCATCTATATTCACAGTCCACTGAATGATTCAGTTTTTAGTTGTACTTGCTGTCCATGATCCCTGTCATGAACTAGCTGACTTAAATAGCCATTTATGAGGAAGACATGTTTATTTGCCAGATGTAAATATGTTGAGTCGTAGGTGGTTGTGAGCAACATTTCTATATTTCTCTACAAATTTATTTTCTTTTTTGTCGTTTCAGCTTGTTAAAGACTACCAAGCTTGGGCTTCTGGTGATTCTTCAAGGAAACCACTTGGCACTGGCGAAATATGAAGCTGCACAGTGCCTCCAGTAGGCATGATAGTTTGTTCGTTGAACTCACTATGTTGTATAGCAATCCTGCCTGAATGTCACTCACGACAATTTCTGTATGTTGAATCTGTTGAAATTAGGTATTGCCGTTTTCTATTGCTGTTCTTCAGCTGTACGAGTTCTGAAGATTGTAAATCGAGCATTCACAGTCACAATGAAGATGATAGCATCTGAACTGTCATTTGTGCCCACGTACTCGTTTTTTCTCTTTCTTTCGCGAGAAAACTAGTTAACCAGAAACCGGAAGTGTAAACTGATTCAAGGATCGTTTCATGAACAATATTGTCCTTAGTGGTTGCAGATTGGCAGTTTGATCTGGGATTCTGGGCGCGGTGCAGGCATCATCAGCATGCGCAGTTGACCCGTTGGCTGCACTTTATTGCGTTTGATGTCAGATGGTAAGGCGAGGACTGTCGAGACTCGAGATGGATTTATCAGTTTATTTTGCGAACTTAAAGCACGCAGGCCACATGGTTAGATAAAGTATTAGCTGTAGATAAGCTTCAGGATACCACCCTTTGCCTATTGTCGTTTACGAATGCAATTCGTGAAGAGGTGACAGTAAGCTATGTGCGGCGAACAGCACTCATTTGCCAGCAACTCATTTAGAAGTTAAAAAAAAAACTGCCGAGGATTCCAAATCACTATCCTCACACATACTGATTCTCAACTCGAGTAAATACGTATCATTACCCTTCTATATGTTCTAACAAAGAATCATGGTACCTTCAAGGCTTCAACAAAGTACTGAACAATCCATTATCCATGGAATAAAATTGGACAAATAAAGCTAGAAAATTTTGAAACCGACGAAGAACCGAGCTGAGCCACTGCCAGTGCCAGAGCCCAGAAGGAAGGTGAGCAGAAACAAAACCCAAAACAAGTCCTGAACGACGATCAGTTCAAGCCGACATTCCTTCCACCACGCGTCCTTCCTTTTCTCCGGTCCTTCCTTTTCTCCTCGTCAGCTTCCTTCGCGACCCCACCACCACAGCGCCGCCTGCCGCCCTGCCCGCCCACATGACCTCACCTCCTCGCGTCGTGTCACGCCCTCTCGGACTCGCGCCGTTCTGAGCTGTCCGTCGCCTTCCTCCCTCCCTCCCTCCCCTCTCGGCTGTCGCCGCGGATCTCCCCGCGGCGGCCGCTACGATGGCCTCCTCCGCCGCCGCGGCGTCGGCCGCCGCCCTAGGTGACCTATCATCTCCCCTTACTCCCCTCCGCCCGCTCTTCGGTCCTCCTCACCCGCCCCTGCCCCCATTCCAGAGGCCGTGCAGGTCCTCGTCGCCTCCCTCGCCGACGACTCCCTGGTCGCCCGTGACGCCGCGCTTGCTGCCCTCTGCGACATCGCGCCTCTGTAAGTGGTCGTATTCGTTCTCCCGTGCGCCGCCCGCTCTCTTCTCTTCCATCCTTCCGTGTGAAGCAGCTCGGTGAAATTCGTTGCTTGTTGGGTGCAGGAACCCGATGCTCGTCCTCGACTGCTGCGCCACCGTCTCACGAGGCGGACGTCGGGTGCGTTCATCAGCCTCTCAGTTGAAATTTGCTTCTTCGATTTTTTGAATTATTTGGGGGAGTGTGAATTGGTTTTGGTTTTTGTGGAATGCAGCGGTTTGGGAACATGGCTGGGGTTTTTCTCGTGATGGCTTCCGCCGTGAGGGCCCTCGACAACTCAGATGCTGAGCGTGAGTTCCTTCGCAAAATCGCGAAGATTGCAACTGCAGAGATTGTTAGCTCAAAGGTACCAGATACTGTCAATCTCTCTCCTTGCGTATTTGAGCTCAATGCTAGACAATGAGCTGGAAACTAATGCCTTCATTTCCAGCACCAATTTGCACAACTGTACAGAACATTGTGAAGAATTGCTAAGCATATCACACTCACATCCAGTTAGTAGCATAATACTCCCTCTTTTCATTTTTACGAGGCATAATTTTACTTGGCATGGTCTTCTAAATGGAACCTTGACCACAAATTTCTCTTATATAGCACATTTACTAACTCAGACATCACAACCATATAAATGTACATTGAAATACAAATCTAATTGTACCACTTTTGTATCACTAAACTCATATATAGTTATCCTAATTGTTAGTCAAAAGTTTGAATCGTAAAATACCTGCACACCTTGTAATTTTGATTTTTGAACGGAACGGGGATCATGGATATTATGGAAGAAGAAAGAAAAGAACAGCTACATTTACGATAATGTTCTTTGATTTTTCTGTATATTTACATTAGGCTGATGATTGATGAACTATTGGAGAAATGAAACTAATAGCTATCATAACAGTATGATATGAAAATAAGAATGGGTCGATTATAAACTGATTGTACGGTAGCAAGAAGATTTGAGCATTACAGTTTATTAGGCTATTAGATACTTCAGCTCTATGTCGTAGTCATATCATTTGCATTTTAAACTTCACAATATTCAGAATTAGGTTGAACTTCCAAGATTTAATCATAGCATGCAGTGCAGCACTTTATCTGACTAGGATCGTGCCCGTGCGTTGCTACGGGCTAGAAAACATTTATATTGCAATACATTCAGCATTCAATGCATTCAAGAATGTAGCTAAAAATCCCTCCGGCCTCAATACAAAATCAGCAATTACCACTTCAGTCTAAGCATATACATCAACCAATTACAAGTGATTGTCTGGCATTATAATCTTAGCACCCAAAACTCTTTAGTAGTAGCACTAATTTTCCAGCATGTTAAGCTATGCTACAGGAAATTTGCTAGCTATAGGTGCTATAGTGGACTAAATAAATGGTATCACGATCCTTTAAAGATTACTTGTTATCATTGTCTTTCCAGTACGTCAGGATACTGAAATTCATGCTAAGCACGTTTTTCATGTAAATGTACCCACAGTTTGAGGAGACTAAAATTTACCACCCGGCCAAATCAGACTGAAAAATAGAAGCTTGTTTTACAATAACTTGGATACCTGAAAGAGGCAAGAGCAGGGCAGCTCTGCATATGCAGGCTAGCTCCACATACCAATTACCTCAATGCATTTTCAGAACCACAGGCAGGAGTGGCATTTCAGAGATAACTGCATACCGGCATTTCCCCTTATGTTAATCTGTACATACAATTTATCCGACACTATTTGTTTTTTTGATAACTCACATTGCATACCGTTGCCACACCACAACCTGAAGATTCACAATGCCTACCAGATAATGTATGCACACATTGGTTGAGATTATTGACACAACCAACAAGCTGGTCGGCCAGAAATTTTGAATGTTAACTGTTCTAATTATATGAGCGCTAAGCACTGCATTATTCAGCCAAGCACGCTTTGCATTAGTCAGCCATGCACCTCCAGTCATTCACAACCAGCATGGGCAGACCAAAAGATGCACTCACAGTGTTCGGCATGGGGTAGTCACATCAGTCTCGTTGCTTGAAGATGGTCGGTGTTCTTGCCCTTTGTGAGTCGGTGTGGAAGAGCGGCCTTGCAGGCTGCTATCGACCTGGGACAGGAGAGTCAGTTGGATGAACGACCACGGGTGACTGGACGATCATCTCATGATGGGAGAACACGCTCGTCGCCCATGAGGATCTGCATACCTTTATGAATATTTGATGGAAGCACGTTAATCTAACGTCAAGTCATAGCAACAGAAAGACAATACAACATAAAATTAATTGACATCTACGTAATGTATAGAGGTGAATCAGATATGGTAAGACACAACCAATTCATCTTAATGCACTCACTATATAGTTCCTGAAACCTGAAGGTCATTAAACAGTGGGATAATTGAGTTAGGATGAAATAAACAAATTAATTTCCCAGATTTGATCATAGCATGCAGTGCAGCACTTTATCTGATAATTCATTTAGTTTCTCTCTGTATCATGCTTAGCGTGTACATTCAACCCCAGAAATAACCAGATTGACTAGTTCTTTTCTAAGCTTATAAGCCAAATAACCTGAAGTTTAAACTAGGCTAAAGAGACCTTAAAATAGCTATTGTCTTTTTTATCGAGGTGTTTCCTGAATCCCAAGGAATTACTTTTGCAACAGCTGGTTATTACATGTTGTTGGGATTTGAATAGTTAGTTTTGTGAAAATGGTTTCAGGTTTGCAATGTGATGTTGAGAAGTACTATAAAAAAAACTTTGTTCTTATCATGGTTATGAACGTTAATAATGCTACACAGTGATGGTGTGGGCTATCCTAGGCAAACATTAATGACAATGATTCATTGTTTTGTTTTTCTTTCTTCATACTTACGCTATTTTCTTGTTTCACCTGCCTATCTTTGTTTAGCTCTAAATTGTTGTTTTTTGGTGAACAGGAATTCAATGTTGATTGGCAAAGAGCAGCTGCTAATCTTCTTGTTGCCATAGGTTCACATGATCCAGACTTGGTATGCCATTTCTCAACCATCATCCCTTTTGTTAGTGGAGACAACTATTAGATAAATTGTGTATGATTTAACATTATGTATGCATGTTTACTTAAGGGGACACAAGGCGCAGTGGTAATTTACTCAATAACACCTAAAAAGGTTTTGTTACTCAGTAATGGAAAATTTGTTGCTAACAAATGACACTGCAAGACAAATTTGGGTTATAAACATAATCAAATGGCCTTAGTTGTTGGGAAAAAAACCAATAGTCCCATCTATCTCTATCGATGATGTCATAGAGCCTGCTATTTAATAGATGACATCTTGACTGGAGAAGAAGCAATGTGAAAGGAAACTGAAGGTGTTTGTTGTATATTTCGGTTATTGGAAGAGCATAACACTGGTAGTATCTGATCCAACACATCCAAGGTTTGCACTTTTCAACGCTAATGTGTCATCTAGCAGGAGCCATCCTTTTCACTTTATTGGAGGATATTACATTGAATGATTCTTTAAAAGATGAAATGTTATTTTGGTTGCATAGTTTGCGTTGGTATAGTAAAACCAAACGTTTGGTATAACTATAACATCAATTCAACAAGAAGCTCTAATGGCAAGATTTCTAGTTGCCTATGGTTCGCTAGCCTATAACTTTAAGATTTTCTAGTAGCCACATTCCATGTTCTGCAGGGTCAGTCTTCTGATAATTCACTGTTCACATTGGGGTTTATAAATGTGTACATCAAAACTCTTTTCAAAGTCTGCACTCTAAGTTCTCTAAAACGAGAGGTCTTTCTTTTAAGGAGAGTCAGTTGCTATCTTGGATGACCACCAGAAATTGATTACATTCTCAATGGAAATGTGGGAGTGTATTGTTCCCCATACATTGGTCATGTGTTCCCTGTTTCATGGAAAATAGAACTCCTGTGTTTATGTTGGTCCTGTGTGCTAGTTACTCATTAATCTTCACTAGTAGTTCAGCATTTCAATAATAGCAATTTTTGTCCCTAACATTTTGTAGATGATGGAGGAAATATTTCTTCACTTCTCTGGACCAACTTCTGCTTTGCCAGCCATGTTACAGATACTTGCACATTTTGCGTCAGCTGAAGGTTAATCACATTTTGCTAATTTAATTTCCATCTGATTGAGTTGGACTTCTGAATTTGCAACATGTGCTTGTTTCTTTGAAGCCTTGCAGTTCACCCCACGGTTAAAGGACGTGCTTCTGCGTGTTTTACCAATCCTAGGAAATGTACGAGATGGCCAACGGCCTGTTTTTGCCAATGGTACTGCTATGGCTCCTGAATTCATCAGTAATTCTCTTCAATGTTTCTGGAAACTTGAAAAGATTTAGAAAACTCCCTTTTCCAGCATTTAAGTGTTGGTGCCAGGCCGCATGGCAGTACCTAGGAGATGCCCCCTCAGAGCGTCCTTTTGATACTGATGTTATGTAAGCTTTCAGTTTGTTAATACTTGTTTTTGGAGGTAATGGAAGTTGGTATAGCACATATCTAATATTTCAATGACAGGTCTTTTATGAATTCAGTGTTTGAATTACTTATAAAAGTATGGATGGGTTCACGTGATCTAAAGGTACGTGTGAGCCTTGGCTCTGACTCGATTGTTTTGTTTTTGGCTTGTTTTTTTCATACACCTTGGAAACAATGTAGTGTCTCAACTGATAGGAGTATTAGAACTAGAGAAGGGGAGAGAATACTGATAACTTAACTCCAGGCTGCTGTAAAGTTGCTATAGTTTGTTGGAACATTGCAATGTTAGTGGTTTAGTGCTGTTCTTGTAGAATATTCATTTCTTTCGTATGCCAAATTTATGCTGCTTGTTCAAATTGACTGCTAATACTGCTGATTGTTTTGTTAATATTCTCACCAGGTGCGTTCGTCCTCTGTGGAGGCTTTGGGAGAAATGGTTGGTCTGGTCACTAGGTCACAGTTGAAATCAGCACTGCCAAGGATTATACCAACAATGTTGGATCTGTATGTGTTCTATTTTGTATATTCCCTGAAGATGTTTTCCAAGTTTCCCCAGACGTTAATTTCTTCTCTTGTTTTCTTGTAGATGTAGGAAAGATCCAGAAGTTGCTTTTGTTGCGTCTCACAGTCTTCATAACCTTCTTAATGCATCATTGTTGTCTGAAAGTGGCCCTCCTTTACTTGATTTCGAGGTAAATCAAGAACATGCTTAAGACATGGTTTCTTCACTTATTTTTTAAATATATTATTAGTTTTTCCCCTTTTCCTTTTTAACATATCGCAACCATGACAAGCTAATGCTGTTCCGTGCTGCTATCGAAGATGCTGCTACAGAACTACACGGCACTGTTCACATGATACACATGGTTAAAAATGAAAACATTCAGTATATTTTGATACAATGGCATTGCCTGGGTCACAATGAGCTGAGGTTGCATATTTTTATCGCTACAAATTAGTGGATCTGCATTTTGGTTTTAGATTTCAGATTATGAACATTGACCACATGATCAGATCATATTCTAGCAATCTCTCCATCCCTCAACAAACAAATGTAACCTTTATTTAAATGTTTATGCTCTGTCCTGTCACTTCCATACGTTTATAACTCATGGATCGTATTACTCCACGAAATATCCAGCACGAAGATATGATATAAATTATAAATGTACGCCGAGCATAATAATCTATCACTCTGTGTCTGTTGTTTCTTGTGTTGCAGGAGCTTACTGTTATCTTAGTTACGCTTCTTCCGTTAGTATCTGTCAATAACAGCAAAGATGAGCATTATGTTTCAAAGGGATTGAAGGTTGCTGTCTTCTGGCTGTTTTTTTTTGTTATATCCATTAACTTCTTAGTTTTTATTGGATTATTTCAAATCAATAATGCCACATGTAAATGTGTGTTGTGGACAACTTCTTTGGCAAGAAGTTCCACCGAAGGAACAAAGGGCCAGCCACTCCTGGCTCGGCAGATTAGTTAGAATCAGATAAGGATTAGATTCCTAGTTAGTTAAGATTTGTAACAGAATCAGATTAGAGATAAGAATCCTTGTCAGATAAGAGTTGATGGCTGGCTCAGTATATAAGGGCCATAGGCGCCATAGATTAGAATCAACCAGAGACAGACCTTAAACTCAGAGCCTCCTAGGGAGGGCGAGTAGGTATCTGCCGATCTGCTATTGTACTCTTATCCAATCAACTAGCCATATCATCTCTGGTATCAGTTGGGACCTTCCTTGGTTTCTGTCTGCTGCCAATCACAGCTCCACCACGCCCCAACTTTCCCCTGTGCGCCGCCAAACCCACCGCTTCCACCGCAAAGATCGGCGATTCTTTCGTCACCCAGGCTGTGTTCGATGACGCCGTTGCTAAGATGATCACCAAGATGAATGAGATCAGCATGAAACTGGACAGGGAGCTGGGCATCGTCCGCCAGGAGCAGGGCCGCCTTGCCTCGTCCATCAGCAACGTCCAGATTCAGCTTCTGAAGAAGAACGGCCGCTTCGACGCCTCTGGTTCCTCATCTGGGGGTGACGGGAAGTATGGGCTGCCGCCGCCGCCAGTGCACAAGCTCCGCTTCCCCAAGTACGACGGCTCTGAGGATCCCCTGGGTTGGCTTCACAAGTGCGAGGGCGTCAACAAGAGGGCGTGCATGTATGCTTCGGGACTCGCAGCGGTCGCAGGCACGCCCCAGAAAAAGGAATCCACAGGGGAGGCATGCCATGGAATGGCTGGAGAAGTGGTACTACCGCCTGGAGAAGAATCGCGGCGTCCCCACGTGGCCGGCTTTCGTTGAGGGCGTCAACAAGAGGTTTGGACCACCGGTGCGCAGCAACCCCCTCGGCGAGCTGGCCCATCTTCGCCGCATGGGCTCCATCGACGACTACCAGGAGCAGTTCCTCAAACTCCTGGTGCGATGCGAGGGCGTCACCGAGCAGCAGCAGATCGCCATCTTCTCCGCCGGCCTCCTTCAGCCCATGAGCATTGATGTGGAGATGCATAAGCCCGAGACGTTGGAAGACGCCATGGCGCTAGCGCGTGCCTACGAGCGCCACACCTAGGTGGTTGACGATGGCGCTTGCTCCTTGGTGCGCCCGTCGCGCCCTTCTGGCCGCACTGGATCGTTCTCCTCTACTCCGCCTCGGCCTCTTGCGACACCGCCAGCTTCTAGTGTGGCGTCATCGACTCTAGGCGCTCCAGTCAAGCCGGCGGCTCCACCAGGCGCTCGTTTCACGCGTCTGACACCGGAGGAGATGGCGTAGCGTCACCTCAAGGGGCTCTGTTTCAAACTGCCCGGAGAAGTTCTCGTGCGAGCACGCCAAGCAGTGCTCTATGAAGGGCATCTACTGGATGGAGTTGGAAGGCGACGGCGACGCTTCGGAGGGTTCCGCTGAGGATGAGCCGACGATCTCCCGCAACGCCATCACGGGCATACAGACGAGCTCCACCTTGCAGCTTGCCACCGTCGTTCATCGCCGTAGACACCGCCGCCCCGCTTGGGCTTACCCTAGAGGCTCGCCAAGGCCTCACTGTCGGCGTCGCCAACGGCGACCGCGTTCCATCCGCCGGCATCTACCGGAACGTCGTCGTCCACATCGGCCAGGAGGAGTTCTACATCAACTTGTTCGTCATCCCGCTTGACGGCTACGAGCTCGTCCTGGGCTGCAACTGGCTTCGCACCTTGGGGCCCATCCTCTGGGACTTCACACGGCTGTCCATGGCGTTCTGGCGCAAGGATCATCGCGTCAAGTGGTTCGGGGTCAATGGCCAGCCCTCTCCTAGCCGTCGCTCAGTCCTCGGACCTGCTTGGGCTGTTGCTTGAAGAGTTTGCTGATCTGTTCGCCACGCCGTCAGGGCTGCCGCCGCTGCGCGCCTTTGACCACTGCATTCATCTCCTTCCGGCGACTTCTCCAGTGGTGGTACGCCCCTACCGCTACCCGCAGCTTCTGAAGGATGAGATTGAGGCCAATGCCAGGCCATGCTCAAGCAAGGGATCATCCGTCCCAGCATGCCAGCTTTCTCTTCGCCGGTGCTTTTGGTGCGCAAGGGGGACGGTACATGGCGCTTCTGTGTTGACTACTGCGCCCTCAACCTCAAGACCATCCACGACAAGTTCCCAATTCCGGTGGTGGAGGAGCTCCTGGACGAACTCAAGGGCGCTATTTTCTTCACCAAGCTCGATCTCCGCAGCGGCTATCACCAAGTGCGGATGCACCCCGACGATATTGCAAAGACGGCATTCCGCACCCACCATGGCCACTTCGAGTTCCTGGTCATACCGTTTGGCCTCATGAATGCGCCGGCCACGTTCCAGGCGCTAATGAATGATGTTCTCTGGCCGTTCCTCCACCGATGCGTTCTCGTCTTCTTCGACGACATATTGATTTATAGCAGATCCTGGACTGAGCACCTGCAGCATGTCCGCACCGTGTTCTCCGTCCTCCGCGAGCACGGCCTCGTCCTCAAGCGGTCCAAGTGCCTTCTTGGGGAACGCCGGGTGCATTATTTGGGCCGTCATTGCTGACGACGCCGTGGCCATGGATACTGAAAAGATTTCGGCTGTCCAAGCTTGGCCCCGTCCTCGACCTGTCAAGGCGCTGTGGGGTTTTCTTGGGCTCACCGGGTACTATCGCCGGTTCATTGCCAATTATGGCCTCATTGCTGCCCCATTGACGACACTACTGAAGAAGGATGCTTTTGTGTGGATTTCGGAGGCAACAGCGGCTTTTGAGGCACTCAAGGCCGCCCTCACGATGGGACCAGTCCTGCAGCTACCCAATTTTGATGAGCCCTTCATTGTGGACTGTGGCACGTCCGGGTCTGGTTTTGGAGCTGTGTTGCATCAGGGCGCAGGGCCAATAGCTTTCTTCAGCAAGACAGTCACCCCTCAGCGTGCTAAACTCGCGGCATATGAACGGGAGTTAATTGGGTTGGTCCAGGCAGTAAGGCATTGGCGGCCATATCTTTGGGTCAGGGAGTTCATCATTCGCACAGATCACTGCAGCTTGAAGCATTTACTTGATCAGCGCTTGTCCACAATTCTGCAGCATACATGGGTCAGCAAGCTATTTGGCTACAGCTTCCAAGTTGAATATAAGCCTGGGAAACAGAACGCCGCTGTAGATGCCTTGTCTCGCCGGGATGAACAGGAACTGACCAGCCAAGTCCACGCCGTATCTCGCCCGGAGTTTGCTCTGTTCGAAGAATTCCGGGAGGAGGCATCATCCTTGCCGGAGGTGCAGGCCAAGAAACAGGAAATTGCGGATGGTACAGCAGGGGCGGCATGGTCTGTTGTTGATGGGTTCGTCATGCATCAGGGCTGAATTTTTGTTCCTGATTCTTCTGTCCTGTGGCCACAACTCCTTGCTGCCGCCCATGGCGCCGGCCATGAAGGTACCCAGAAAACACTCCATCGGCTGCGCGCTTCCTTTTACAGTCCGCATGCGCCCAAGTTGGTACACGACTATGTCCGGGGCTATGCTGTCTGTCAGCGAAACAAGACAGAACATCTCCATCCGGCAGGATTGCTGCAGCCATTGGACGTTCCCCAGTCAGTTTGGAGCGACATTGCTATGGATTTTGTTGAGGGATTTCCCAAGGTGGGCGGCCGGTCAGTTGTCCTCACGGTGGTCGACCGGTTCTCCAAGATGGCGCACTTCATTGCATTGGGTCATCCCTACACCGCCCTGTCAGTGGCTCATGCCTTCTTTGATGGCATCGTTCGTCTCCATGGCCTTCCTTGCAATATTGTCAGTGACTGTGGTCCGGTGTTCACCAGTGCATTGTGGAAGGAGCTTTTCAGCCTTGCCGGTGTCAAGCTGCGCTTGAGTTCAGCTTTCAGCCCCCAAACAGATGGCCAATCGGAGGTGACTGATCGGGTCTTGGGGGTGTATCTTCGCTGTTTGGCCGGTGATCGACCTCGCAGTTGGCTACGCTGGTTACCTTGGGCGGAATACTGCTACAACACCTCCTACCAATCCGCCCTGCAGAGCATGCCGTTCCGCATGGTGTTTGGCCGTGATCCGCCTTCCCTGTTGTCTTACCAGCCAGGCTTGGCGCGTGTTGTCGCGTTGGACAAACAACTCATCCAGCGCGACGAGTTTTTGGCGGAAATTTGGTAGCGTCTTCTTCAGGCTCAGGATTATATGAAGGCCTCGCATGATAAGCATCACCGGGCGCTGGAATTTGAAGTGGGCGAGTGGGCCTGGTTGCGCCTGCATCAACGCTCGGCGGTGGCCATCACTGACAAGACTAATGCAAAGCTTGCTCCACGCTTCTATTGGCCATTTCAGGTGGTTGAATGTATTGGGCAGGTGGCCTATCGTCTTCGACTGCCACCCAAGGCTCGGATTCATGATGTTTTCCATGTAGCCTTCCTGAAGAAACACCAGGGCCCTGTCCCTGCGCAGATTGTGTCACTGCCGCCTGTGGTTCATGGCTGTGCCGTTCCTGTTCCAGAGAAAGTGGTGCGCGCTAAGCCTACAGCCTCGTCTTGGGACCTTCTGGTGCAATGGGCGGGTCGTGATGCTGCTGATGCAACCTGGGAGCCGCTGGACCAGTTCAAGGAAAGTTACCCTGATTTCAAGCTCAAGGACGAGCTTTTCTGTCAGGGGGGCGGAAGTGTTGTGGACAACTTCTTTGGCAAGAAGTTCCACCGAAGGAACAAAGGGCCAGCCACTCCTGGCTCAGCAGATTAGTTAGAATCAGATAAGGATTAGATTCCTAGTTAGTTAAGATTTGTAACAGAATCAGATTAGAGATAAGAATCCTAGTCAGATAAGAGTTGTTGGCTGGCTCAGTATATAAGGGCCATAGGCGCCATAGATTAGAATCAAGCAGAGACAGACCTTAAACTCAGAGCCTCCCAGGGAGGGCGAGTAGGTATCTGCCGATCTGCTATTGTACTCTTATCCAATCAACTAGCCATATCAATTTGACTGGTAGAAAGGACAATTGAAGGGCTGAAAAAATAAAGTTTTTTTTAGCACTTGCTAAGTATAAATGATGAAGATACAGTGTTTCTCCAGTATTTCTGTGAGACCGTGTTATTGTCTAATTTTTAAGCAAAGTTTCCATACAATTTTTCCTGTAAAAATTTGCATTGCTGTGTAATATATGCATACTGCTGTCTATAGAGATTCTCATGTTTCAATTCATCTGCTCGCAGACATACAATGAACTCCAGCATTGCTTTTTGGTAATTGGTTTAGCATATCCTGAGGATCTTTGCATGTTCCTTTTGAATGTAAGTATTTTTCCATGTTTCATGACAATTTCAAGTTTGCACAAGATAGGCTTGTGTAGAATAATATTATTTTTGCTACTGTCTATTGCTATACAGAAATGCAAGTCAAAAGATGAAGCATCTATTGTTGGGGCGCTTAGCACAATAAAACACCTATTGCCCAGGTTCTCTATTTGTCCGTCTATTCATTGATCTTTCTTGCTCTGTGCCTGCTTTTAAAACTGTTTGTGACAACTCCTATGATCTATTTATAGATTGTTGGAATCATGGCATACTAAACAAGCACCACTGGTTGAAATCATGAAATCTCTTTTAGAGCACCAGAGCTTGGCCATACGTATGGCGCTAGCTGAGGTAATGCATTCAATGTAAATTTTTTGTGGAATTAGTCATTTTTGTTTGCATGAAGCAGAGTTGGATTACAAATATTTATTATGGCCAATCCTCGTTTAATGCTTGATACATGCAATAGTATATATGATACTGATTTCTGTTTTTTTTTAATCCATTTTTTCATTTTTTTGACATTACTTGAATTGCGTACAGCTAATTGTTGTTATGGCTTCACACTGCTATTTAAGTGGACCCCCTGCTGAGCTGGCAGTTGAGTTCCTGGTGCAGCATAGTGCTATAACTGATGAAGATCTAAATGATCTTGGCACTCTGAAAAATGACTACTTCCAGGACAAAAGATTTGAGGTTGTATTTATTTTAGATTATGTGTTATTTAATTAATTGTTAAGGGTCACTGCTTTAGGATGATACGTATTCTAATTCTAGTATTCTACTTCCATTTGTCAGATGAAAGTAAGCCTTGCTGGCTTATCAGAACTAAGAACTATATGTGAAAAGGGCCTACTTTTATTAGCGATCACCATTCCTGAAATGGAGGTAAAAGCTCTTTGCATTATGCTCATCGAATCAGGAAATCAGTTTGCTTAGCTGGCTTCAAATAATTTGTAATTTATGCAAATCATGTTCATCATAGTTAAATAAATATTGCACTTTAATTTTCCTATTTTCCAGCTTGTTCTATGGCCATTCATCTTGAAGTTGATAATCCCGAAGAAGTATACGGGTGCAGTAGCTACGGTGAGCATTTGGTACACTCATACAAAGACTTTGCAGAGCTTTATGTTTGCTGTGAATAAATACTGTACCGTTCACACTTTATGTTCTAGATATGATTAACATGGAGATATCTGCAGGTCTGCAAATGCATAACTGAATTGTGTAGGCATAAATTGTCACAGACAAACCCACTATATACTGAATTTAACGCCTTGAATGAAACCCCCAATCCTGAGGTAGCTTGCTTGTTCTCTGATGGCTTTTATCTTATAATAAATCTTTTCATCAATTAGCTAGTTATTTCTCATGATGACGTGCTTTATGCAGGACTTGTTTGCTCGTTTGGTTGTGCTTCTGCATAATCCACTTGCTAGGGGCCAACTGGCCACCCAGATCCTGACGGTTTGTCCGCTTACCAATTTAAAATAAGATTTCAATGGATGATCTTGACAACTGTTTTTGGGCATGTCCTTTTTAGTCCTGGTGACTTTGTGTTCATCCATTTTTTATATTATCTAGCACTCTTAGCTTTTACAGACATTATACTCATATGGGGGATGAGACATTATTTTAGTATGAAAAAAGGTTACTCCGCGAAAGCGCTAGAATAGCTGAAGTACTGGGTGAGTGATAGGTTTACCTGCTGTTATTTGCCTTTTTGATGGGATTCTGATACTGTTTGCTTTACTCTGGTATCTGTACTATATGATACTTGGGCATTTCTGAATGCTTGCTTGTCATTGCAATAAGCGATTATATTTGTAACATTTTCTACTCTTTGGGCTCACGAAGATTGCTGATTGAAAGAAACAACCCTAAGATATTGTTTATATCCGCGTTCACTTTGCCTTTGTATCTTGTAGGTTCTGTGCTACTTGGGTCCACTTTTCCCCAGAAACCTTTCATTATTTTGGCAAGATGAGGTATAGCACTTAACTGGCCAGTATTGTTAGAACATGAAGACTGCATGTTTATTCCAGTTTTCTATTAATTACCATTCTTTTGTTAGAACAGAAAGTAAAGTATTAAGGATGAAGTTATATTTTCTATATATCTTGCAGCATTCATATCTTAAAGTTTTGATTCTTTCGTTTTTAATGTTAAATCCCCCAAATAAAGTTCTATTTGCAAATCCTGGCCGTACCCGGTATTTCATATGATACTTGTGCTGTGCTTGAGTTATTTGTATAATGCACCCTAAAAACAAAAGAGATTTAAAAGTTCATTTCCGTCATCCTGCTGTTAAAGAGGCTTACAAAAAGTATCTTTTGGCAAGTATTAGGTCCCTAAGATGAAAGCTTACATCAGTGATCCTGAAGACCTAAAGCAAGATAGCACATACCAGGAAATATGGGATGACATGATAATAAATGTAAGTATCTTATTTTTGTTGGTTCAGATGATATTCATGTTGTAACAAGGAGCTTACAAGTGTGCTGCTAGCAGCTAGAATCATGATAACGTTGTAGTGCTAGATGCTTTAGTCAAATTTTGTTAAGAGGTTGGGCAAAACAAAAATACGAGGAAAAAATGACGGCGTACAGTGTTCAAATGGCCAATTTTTTGTCATTACTGTCATTGTGTATTTGTTATTCATGGAGCCTTGGGGTGGTGCATGTTTTAAGGAACTTATTCCCAATTTGGACAAATGCTATCACCGCATTCTCATAAGGGTTGCAGTGCAGGTCTGTAATGGTTCCATGGACATTGTAGGCCTTTCATTTGTGTTTGATACTTCGATTTGCTATACTATGTCAATCTTTATAATACGAAGAATCTATATATTTAGAACTTGTCTCTCTGTTTTTTTGGTAAGTATTCAGATGATATACTATCTTCCCTGGAGAACTAATCTTCTGTCATCTTTCAGTTTTTATCAGAATCTTTGGATGTTGTGAATGACAGTGAGTGGGTCATTTCTTTGGGTGATGCATTTGCACGACAGTATGATCTGTATGGTATATCTGATGGACACGCTGCTTTGCTGCACAGGTACAATTAAATCAATGCTGTTCTAGGGTACCTTTCCATACTGGATGCTTCACAATGTGATACCTACTTTAGTAATTACTAGGTGCCATGTTGTCTATGTTATGGAAGCTATGCTTTTGGTTTCGATGCATACAAAATATTCTGAACATGTGCCACATGCTCTTCATTTTGTTGAGACTGCAGTCTCTTTTTTGTATTTCGTGTGGTGCTCATCATTTTGTTGAGACTGCAGTCTCTTTTTTGTATTTCGTGTGGTTCCTTCAGAGAGAGCTAATTTAACTCTTAAATAAGCCAACTGCTTCAAGATCTACTTGCCTTTTGTACAATCAGTCAATAATGTGGTAGGGCCATCCTTATGCCAACTTAATGCAATACCATAGAAAAAGAATAAGCAAAGAAGTTTCTGCTATTATATATTTGGAGCTCAGTAGATGGATCATTAAGTGCTCTTCTGTCAGATTTTTTTGGAGCACTTCTACATCAGAGTGAATTGGCATCTCATCGTTTCACATTAGATTCTGTACATTCGTCCTTTGGCACTTGTTAATCATTGTGCTAGATCTGTCAAAATCCAACACACTAAACTGTTTATGCTGGTTTTCGGTTGACATGGTTAACCTATCTGACATTATTAATAAAGCATTAAGTGTTATCTGAATAATTAATTCTGCATTGACATCAAATGATCTGATATTTGAAACAAAAAAGGGACTGATATGATTAAGCATGTATACAAGATTTACATGAATGATTTGAGGTACAAAATAGCAAGTTTAACCGTTCACATGATACCAATCCAGTGCAACATGTCCGATTACCAGCATAGATTCTACCCTTTGTTGTAGTTAATTTTGCCAGATGCTGCAGAGTCAGGACCCCATGCTATCCTTCACTGATGATATTGACTGACATGTTATAGAATCTACATGAAAATGAGGCTGCAAACTGGCATTGCTTTACCCTTTTTCATTTGCAGATGCTTAGGAATGCTTCTTCAGAAGGTTGATGATAGGATCTATGTCAGCGAGAAGATTGATTGGATGTGTAGACACTCAAGCATGTCTATTCCTATTAATCGCCTTGGACTTGCACAAGGCATCGGGCTGGTAAGGTGCCATTGTGAAGCCCTTTATTTTGGGCTTATTTTGGAGCTTTCAGCTCTAAAGTCTCCCTTGCAGGTTGCAGCTTCTCATTTGGATACAGTGTTGGAAAAACTGAAGAACATACTAGATAACGCAGGGCAAAGTGCTCTCCAGAGGTACTTATATTATCTTTTTGGTAGGAGAGACCTATCTATTGTGCTCTTCTCAGTGCCAGTCATGTTTAGCTGCAATTCATAAGCTGTACCAACACTACGATTGTGTTGCTTCACATGTACACTCCTGTGGCCAATTTTGTGCCCAAATGGGATCCTGTACTTTGTTCTTAACTCAGTTATCTGGTATTAGTCTGCCTCATTTTTGTAATACTTCATTCCATATCCCATCTTGTATTTGAAGAAACAGAAATGGAGGCTAGACCTTTCAAAAGTGGATATGAAGGCACTATTGTAGCTTGTAGTTCGTTTTTGCAGGTCATGTATCCAGTTGGTTCAGATTATTGATGAGTTTATGACATCCAATTCTGCAGGTTCCTCTCATTTTTCTCATTTGGTGCAAAGGTGGATGATGTGGATGACACGTATGCAGCATTGGCTTTGATGTATGGCTATGCTGCAAGATATGCTCCATCAACTGTTATTGAAGCCAGAATCAATGCACTTGTGGTATGTTATCCCACTTATAAACAACTTTTTTTCTTACACGACCAATCTGATGGATAATATTATACGCATGCATTTGAGACCAACTCAAGCACTCCATAAAAAAATTGTTTTGTTCAGTCTTAACACTCTATTTTGAATGGTACACAAATAGTCTGTCAATCTTTTGCCTTTATTTGAATTTTGAACCCAAATTTCCATCCACCAATATGGCATCTGCCATGTCTATGGCCATTTTTATTTACTGTACATTATATTTAGTGTTGACCAGATTTTACACTGTTGTATTTTTAGACACTTTAACTAAATCACCTCTGTATCCTTGTTCTGGTCAATAGAATATTCAAATATGGTTTATTTCGTTTTTTAGCTTAATGAATACCATTCTCTTGTACTCAGGGGACTAATATGCTTGGAAGGTTGCTTCATGTTCAGCATCCTACTGCAAAGCAAGCTGTGATTACTGCAATCGACCTTTTAGGTGATTTCCTTTATGACATGGCTGCAAATCGTATCTTAGTTTCACTATAAACTTTTCAGCTGGTAGATATATGTTCTGTGAATTTACTTTTGATAGCATAGACAAATACCTTTATTGCTCTACAAGTCTTTTTCTATTTGTTTATTGCAATGGCTTTTGTAGTCTTCAACTCTGTTTTTTTATGTATTTTGTTTATCCATTTTTATGTACGTCATAATGACTGTTCATCTTAATTTTTAGAAATCTGGTTAGAAACAAGCATTGGCAAAAATACCTGGAATCTCATTGTGATATTAAGAATTCCCATGTATTCCTGCCAGGTTTTGGTAATTGTTTCACTACATGAATACATTATGCAAAAATATTGTCGAAAAGAAGTGTAAGCAAAATGTCCGATTCCCCTGATTTATGACTGAGTTGAGAATTAACTTAAAAGCTTTCCAAGGCAAAACTAATACTAAGAGAGTATAGATGTTTCCATTGTAAATGGTTCGGTACACTATTTGATCATTTGCTGTTCTCTATTACTCCCATGATAAATTTAATTGGCAGTTTGCATTTGATAGATTTGCACACAGAATATGATCTCTTTTATACCTTTGATACTAATATTCAATGTTTGTGCATCAATCCGTTATTCCATTTTTCATTCAAAATATATTTTTATTTCCTGAGAACAGTAGGGGAACATCCTAACAAATCTGCCTTGCTCATATCCACTCCATTGAGCACTGAGATTTGTGCTACACCATTTGAAATTTAAGTAGAAACATGGAGCAGCAAGCATACTGAGGCATCCTCTATAGTGTAGGTAATGAGGTGCATCGACCCTGGCCACAAAAGATCAAGGCTCACATTGACATATTTTTTGTACCCCACTTTTCCTTTGGATTCGAGACCTTCATGCGTATTTGGCAGATGAGATTGGTTTGCTTATGAGGGGTCATATCAAATGCACATACCAATTCACACTTGAGTGCTGGGTGATGTATGGGTGCATAAAAAAAAAAGTTTGTCCTGACCCTTGAGGTGGTGGGTAGGTGTAAGATAGTGCCAGCTGAATTAAGCTATCTGTAATTCTAAATATCATGTAACCATATAGCATAACCAAGTTACTATGCAATCTTAGTACAATGGGAATGGTACCAATTTTCATATAGCAGCAGCTAATTTTCTGCATTTACAATATTTACTTCATGGTTATGTACATTTCGCTGTATCGTATGTGATCAGTCTTATTGTTTAGGCCGAGCTGTTATTAGCGCTGCTGAAATGGGAATCTCATTCCCACTGAAACGAAGAGATCAGTTGCTGGAGTACGTTTTAACTCTAATGGGTAGGGATCAAAGTGATGATCTCACTGATTTCAACTCTGAGCTTTTGCACACTCAGGTATTTGCTCAAATTTGGACCCTTCTTTCTTTCCATATGTAGAACGAATTATATTTCTTTCACTTCTGTTCACTATGTAACAATACAGTTTCTGGTTCAAGTTTAGAACTTTTTTGTACCCTTTTCTAAATTATTCATACATATGCAGAGTGTTGCTTTAAGTGCCTGTACTACTCTGGTTTCACTAGAACCAAGATTACCTATGGAAACAAGAAACCGTGTCATGAAGGTCTGCATGGCTATGTTGCAACACCGCAAAACTTTTCTAATGGTCTGTCTACTACTTGAACGATAATGGTATTGTTTTGACTTGTTTTATATTCCACTTTCAGGCAACATTAGGTTTTTTTGCATTGCCAACAGAGCCCTCAAGCATTGTTGAGAGTCTCATAACAAACCTCATTATTCTGTTAGGTGCCATTTTGCTTACAAGGTAATGCTGTAAACTTATATTTCAATTGTATTATTTCTCTATTTAAATAATATTTCTTATTATTCTGTGAATTTCTTCTGTATTTTCATTTTTTTAGTGCTACTTGCTACGTCTTTCATGAAAGGCCAATTTTTCTCTACCATTAGTTGTGTCTTCTTGTGTTGTGAGAATATCTGGTTTCTTGTGTATACTGCGTTAGTTTGAAAATATAAGTCCTAGCCTACCATTTAAACAGACCAAGGAAGCACCAAACTTTCAATCGGGCCAGTTGTACTCTTAAATGGCATACTATAACTACTTGACCTTATTTACAGCTTTAAACCTGTTACGGTGAGTTGAAATATTACAAGAACAACATCGTTCATTTCCTCAGTAGACATGTTGCAAGTGAGGGAGTATAGGTAATTTCCACAAGTTCTGTTGCAGTAACTGTCTAACAATTGTGTTTAGTTCTTCAGTACGGGTCAGCTGCAACTAATTAGGCACAAAGGATTGACTTTAATGTTTTGAAATAACATGAGGTGAAGTAGATATATGCTAGAAAGGGTTGTAAGTACCTGTAATAGGCAACATATTAGTTCCTGGAATCCTGGGCAGCTTGATCATGTTTGTTTCAGCCAATACATTCTAGTACATCTCATGTTTGTATTCCTTAATCCCTATCACCTACCTTATATTCCCTTTGTCAGTGGTGAAGATGGTCGAAGTCGAGCAGAGCAGTTGTTGCATATTCTTAGGCAGCTTGATCCATATGTATCGTCATCTTTGGAACACCAAAGAAGAAGAGGATGCGTTGCTGTACAGGAGGTGCTAATAAAGTTCCGCAATCTTTGTTCTGGTGGATTCGGTGCATTGGGCTCCTATCCAACTTTCACAATGAACAAACAAATTGATCAAGGAGGGACTAGGAGCTTATCAAGTTTGCCGTGTATGTTTAATGATCTTCTTAGATTGCTTTTATAAGTGTATGATATCATCTCTGTGTAAGATGCCTTTAATTTTATGGCAGCTGCATTTGTGTTGCCTAGTCGAGATTCTTTAAGCTTGGGAGAGAGGACAATGGCATACCTTCCTCGTTGTGCAGATACAGATGCTGAAGTTAGGAAAGCTGCAATTCAGGTTTGTGCAAACAAAGCTAGTTGCATTGTATTGTTTGTTACAGTATGTTTCTACCCTTCCGCCCAAAGTGCAGTTTTCCATTTTGGCATGTGCTGTATGATTATACTGTGAAATAGCTATGTTTGCAGAAGACACTGTCATGCATAATGTATAACCGAATTGTTTAAAGTTTTCATCTTATGTTGAAATTGAGCACATCAAGTTGTTTTGATCATATGATCCTTTTTCTCGTAGATCATTGCACTTTTCTTCAACATTTCATTGTCACTTCCGAAGCAGAAGGCATATGCTAATGATATTGATCTGGAATCCTCGTATAGTGCTTTGTCCTCCCTTGAGGAGTTAGTCTCTGTCGTCAGAAGGGTAAGTATGATGATGTGTTACTTTACAATCTGTTCAATGCACTTCAACGAGCAACTTGTTGAGGTTATGTTTATATTATTCTCAGGAGGCATCTGTTGACCAGACAGAAGTATTTCAGAGGGTTGTTTCCTCAGTGTGTATTCTATTATCAAAGGATGAGGTAACTAATTTAATTCAATTTAAGTGGAAGTTCTACAATGCCATGGTCGCTATTAACATATCTGTCTACTTGCTTAGCTGGTTATCTTGCTACACTCTTGTACGTTGGCAACATGTGATAAAGTAAAACAATCAGCAGATGCTTCCATTCAAGCTATTATCATGTTTATTACAAGAAGAGGCAAGGAACTACGTGAAGCTGATGTCTCGAGGTTAGTTTATGAAAGATGATTTTAATTCACTAACATTTCAAAAGATAATAATAGATAGTTTATGAAAGATGAAATTAGTTTATTAACAGAATATGCATCCTAATAGATAGCTAATGCTAGATGACACTAGAAAACACGTGTTTGCAAAATAAGATCTCTAGCTGGGAAATTCCAATCGCCCCTATGTTTCAGTTGAGGATATAGAGGGATATGCATACAACAGTAGCTTTAGGTTGCCATGGCACCACATTTACCAGAGTAGGGCTGCTGTAGACAATTTCTAGAGAGGCCATATAAATCACAAAGATATATCCAGCAAAAGAATGACACCAAAGAGGATTATTTTGTGGTCATGTTGATAAAGTGACATGGCAATTTGCGTAGACAGACTATTTTGATGATGTGAATATGTGATGTAATTTTCTTAATTGCATCTTTTTCAGGTAGTTGTCTTGTTGATCTAAGTATTAGCACAGTGCAATGCGCCTCTTTTTCTTCTTTGCAAGAATCTAATATTTCTATGATCCTATTTTTGATGTTATAGGACAACTCAATCTTTACTCTCATCTGCTGTTTCTCTTACTGACAAGCACTCACGCCAAGAGGTTTTGAATGCTGTATCCATCATTGATTTTATTGATCATGCATATGGTTTACCTTTTCAATATCAATATTCCAGTTTATGATTATACCTTAAGCTGCTTTCACCTTAATTTGAGATAGATATCATGCCTAGCAGAAAACACCAATCACATTGTGGTCTTTGATGAGGTTCTATCTGTGGCTGGAAGAGATATTTGTACAAAAGACATACCAAGGATTCGTGGAGGCTGGGCCATACAGGATGTTTTTTATGTGAGTACTGGGTGGTGCCTTTGTGCTTGTATTCTGCAAGTTACTAGTACCATGTGTTAAGAACTAATTGAATATGTATTAATACTATAGTCATGCATTAATATATTATCTTTGTTTCATTTAGTTATGCATTACTGCGATATTAAGTTGTGCAACAGAATATTTATTCATGGAAGTAGTTGATAATCCTGCCTGATTGTCTACTCTGGTATTTGCAAGTTTGAACTAGCATCATAGCTAAGATAATGGACTAAAGGGCCTATTACCACGTAATTGTGTCTATTCATGACTTACAAAGTGATGTATAGAGTGTTACAATCTGAAATATGCTAATTAGCATTTGATTTTTTTAAACCTATAATTAGTTTACCGCACTAGATTCCATGCTCAGAAATGCACAAATTATTGAGCATTGTGTTGGTATGAAAAAAATAAGAACATATTATTCAAAATTTAGAACCATCATGTACTGAGAATCGAGTTTTCGTCCTTCGGTTTAGTTAAATGAACATAGTTTACAATTAACTTTTTTTTTAAAAAAAAAAATACTACCTACAATTGTCTGTAAGACCAGGATCAACTTGGTTTAGGTATGTCATGATTTACTACATTGTTTATACTTGCACTGTAAATGTAATAATAGGCTTTAAAGTCTATAGGATGGCAGTTGAATTACGTTGCTTTTTCTGCTAAATAATTTATAATTTCTATTACCTGAAAACTTAGCAGAATTTAGCTTCATGAACCATGGAGTTACACTTCTTATTGTGTATTTGATCGTTTGGCCTCCATTTCAGGCATTTTCCCAGCATAAGGAGCTTGCACTTCTCTTCTTGGAGTACACCTTATCTATACTTCATAAAGAACCTGTCACAATAAACAGTTCAGAGAAGGGAGAAACCACCTCTGAGTCATCAGCTGACGACTGTATTCTACAAGCAACTATGTTTGCTGTCAATGCATTTATGAGGTATTGTTCACCACTCACCATTTTGATGGCTGACTGTTGATGTTGACTGATGGTGGCCACCTTTCCATCTGCCAATTTTACATGCTTAATATTCTAACATTACAGAGGTGGTGGGAAGATTGGGAAACAAGCAGTTGAGAAAAGTTACCCTTCCGTTCTTGCTGGCCTTATACTAAAACTGGGGAGTCTTCATGGTCTTGCAGAGTTGGGCCGAAATGAACTTCTGCGGTAACAATTAAACCATTTATAGCTTGTAACATAATACATCAAGACTATTTGTGAACTGAAGGACGTCTTTTTTGGGTGGCGCAATATTCTGCAGATCGTTGTTAATTGCATTTCAGTCATTTTGTGAGTGTGTCGGTGATGTAGAAATGGGAAAGGTGCTTTTTCTTAATTGTTTTTTTCTTGCCAAATATGTGGATCAATTCTGATTTCTGACTATGTAAGATACCTACCATTGATAGATATTTGCTCGAGATGGAGAACAAACTGAGAAGGAGAAGTGGATTGATCTTGTTCAAGAGGTTGCATGTAGTTCCTCAGTAAAACGACCAAAAGAGGTATTTTCTTGATTCTAGAGGATCCTTATATATGTTTCAGTGGCACCGTTGATGTTTGTATATTATTACCGCAGGTTCTGCCAACTTGTGTTATCTTGAGTAAAGCTCTGAACAGAAATCAGAGGGCTGAAAGGGAGGCTGCTGCTGCTGCACTATCAGAATTTATACGCCACATGTAATCGAATAACTCCCTAGTTTACAATAGTGCTCCTTTCTCTAATTTAATTGAATCTGGAAATGCTCTCTGCACCTCTGGTATGTTTAGTTTCTGGTTTCATATTTAGGATCAGGGTTACATTTTGCATGGGACTGAAAACAAGTTTGTCTTTTTATTTCCCACACCAATAAACTCACTGATAACTTTTGCTGCTTACTTGTGCAGTGAAAAAGAACCTACATTGCTTGAACAATTGGTTGAGGAATTGTGTCAGCATGTCTCTGATGATTCACCGACTGTCAGGAGTCTCTGTTTGCGTGGACTTGTGCAGGTTATCATTTGAATAAAGCATGGATACCTGTTCTCTCATTAGATACTGTTTTGTTATTTGAGTAATATAGGTTGGATGTTGCTTCACTAAGATAGAGTTGAAGGTGTTTCTATTTTCTTCTTTCACGATCATTCACCTATCTATGTTATTTTGTCTACTTATCAGATCCTGCGTTTTCTTTCCCGCAAATTGTATGGTTTTATGGCTAGTACACTAACGTAGTCTAATTGCTGAGTGAACCATGAGATCTGCTTTTTTGTTCTCTTTCAGATTCCTGACAGCCACATGCTTAAATACATCCAGCAAGTTTTAGGAGTTATATTAGCACTACTTGAAGACCCCAATGAATCTGTTCAATTAACTGCTGTCCAATGCTTGTTAACTGTGAGTTCTTATTTTTAATGTAATTCTATTTTTATCAGTATTAACAGAATATTTAAAAGCATGCACTGGTTTCAGGTTCTTAATTTGTCAGAGCAAGATGCTGTTGATCCCATCTTAATAAATCTCTTAATAAGGCTGCGGAATCTCCAGGTCACCATCCAGATCTAGCGTTTTTGTTTTACTGTTTTAATAGCATAATTTAGGGAGTGCATGGATTATACTGTACCAGAGTGTTGATGTATCTGTGAGATAATGTGGAATTAAAGTGAATATGCACTCCCTCTGTTTTTAAACATATGACGTTTAGGACACCCTAATTAGCTCGTATATATTTAAAAATGGAGGGAATAATTTGGAACCATAATGTCTGCACATAATAGCATCGACCCAACTAGCATGTAGCACTTGCTCTGGTGTTAGCTGGCAATATTGTGAAGACCAGAGCACTGCCTTAGATTTTATCTTTTTTTTTGTACTAACCAATAACAGGTACATGCAACCTAAGTGCTTCATGAATTTTTGGGTTGATCTCTGTTCAAAGAATCCTCAAGCTTTTGGTATTTAAAATTTTCAGATATTTCTTATATAAGGTTTTGGTGATGCAAGATGACTGTTGTAGTTCTCTATGGTTAATGGAAACTTCAACATTTTGCATGTTGCACAAGTAAATCAGAATTCACTGATGTTCCTTTTGGAGCTTTTTTGTTATTTAAATTTATCATGTGTTTTAGTTTTTAGCGAAAAACACTCAGGTGGTATGCTTATTTATAATTTTGTTCTTTGAAATTGACAGCTCATGGCTTAACCTATTCTGCAACTGTTGTGTAACAGGTTTCGATGAATACAAAAATGAGGTCCAATGCATTTGCAGCTTATGGTGCTTTAAGTGCCTATGGTGTAGGCTTGCAGCGGACTGCTTTCATTGAGCAGGTAGCATACAGCTTCCACTTTAGTTGCATTATAGTGCTTACCTTCGTAGGATGCGGTTGTGGAGACTAGAGACCATATAAAATGTCAAGGCAATTACAAACTTAAAAATGTTACATAAAGTTGTGCCATCCATGACACTTGATTTTCTTATTGTATTAATTTTTGGGAAGTACAAACTAGATAGTTTTTACAATTTGATGCGCGCATCATGTGCCTTTTACTGTTACTTGTTTTCTTATGCCTAATGCAGATACATGCAACCCTTCCCCGTTTGATCCTCCATCTTCACGATGATGACCTAAGTGTTCGTCTTGCATGTCGGGTATATAGTCACTACGTTCCCCTTACCAGACATTTGCTTCAACTTGCATATGTTACCATTCATTGTTTTGTCAAAACAGAACACATTTCAGCTCCTTGCCCCATTGATGGAAGTAGATGGTTTATCTTTGCTCCTCAGCAAGCAGTATTTTACTTCTGATCGCCGGTTTGTTTTGAACTTTCCTAGCTATTTGTTTTGTGATTTGTTGTTTTTTTAAGTGACATTTTCAGTGCTTTTCTCCCTACAGTTCTGATTATGAGGACTTCATTAAGGACTTAGCAAGACAACTTTGCCGACTGTCTCCTGCCAGAGTTGACAGCTACCTAGAATCTGCTATACAGGTACAGTTTTCTTTTTAGTTGTACATTAGGAAGTGAGCCTAGCTCAGCTGGTGGGAGGTAGGTGTGAGGTGTATATTCCTACCACCCAGGTTTGACTCTTAATCAACTCATTTGGGTGCCTATATCTACTTAATTAATAGACGGCCAACTTTTAGTTGCTGGAGTTTTTTTTTTTTAGAGAGAATTCCCTACATGAGAGGTTGTACACTAAGAGACTACTGAAGCAAACCCAACTCTTGTTTTTGCTTGGTTTAGGCATTTGATGCACCTTGGCCGGTCATAAGAGCAAATGCAGTTTGTTTGGTGAGTTGCATGCTATCCTTTTTGGATGATCAACGCTTCATCGCCCCTTATTTCTCCCAGGTATTAATACTAGATTCTGGTGGTTTATTTACTGTTAGTTCTTGATGAACTGATTAACATTCTTTTGTGTCAAGGTGTTTGCTACGTTGGTAGGTAGAATGAGCCAATCACCAGACGCAATTGTTCGGGCGGCAGCATCTTCTGCGCTGGGCATTCTTATAAAGAGGTCTAACATGCTGAGGTCAATGATTTCACGATTTGATCGAGCAGAATCGTCACGCAATTCGCAGAGTGGTGATTCTGATACTAAGGCACCATCGGAACTTCAGGAAGAACAGGAGGAAGTCCGAATGATGTGCACGTAGAGCAATAGAGGTGACAGAAGCCAGACCACTCTTGTAAATTTACTTGTATATGTACAGTATTCAAGTTGTACATGCTTGTGTATATTGTTGTTCTTCCCTTGAAGATATGAACTGTAGAGATACAAATTCAGTTGCCATGTCTATAGATCTTCCCTACACCTGTACAGCAACCCCTCGCAGTTTGATGATTATTTATTGAATTTCCTTTGATGTAACATGTGTTGAATATGCACCTTCAATCGATGTGGTGTAATATTTCATATCCCTTTTCTTTGTGTGGCAAAATATTTCTGGAAGCGTCTTACCTTTTGTTTGTGTAATCACACCAAAACATTTTCGTCTAGCATCTAACCTGCAGACAGCAAAAGCTCATCTGAACTTTCAGCTTCACTTCCTAATAGCGAGTTTGTGCGATCACCAACCAAAAAGAAATTTGCAACAAATATTATGATTCAAACAAGAAATGTTCGCTCGATATCAGGAGCCGTAGCGCATGAAGATAGAAGGAATAATTGCTGAACTTGACCGGCATAAAAGAAAATCAGAACGATTTGGAAAAAACAGTTGCACCAGCCGGGAATCGAACCCGGGTCTGTACCGTGGCAGGGTACTATTCTACCACTAGACCACTGGTGCTTTTGTGTATTATAGTGAACAAGAGTGTTACTTAGCTCGTGTTGAGCTCAGAGTTCGCACGTTATTATCCTACCATTAAACAATGTCACTTCGGTTATTGTTTATAAAATTACTGATAGACGTTAGTAAATCATACAGAAATTTCATTATCTGACCAGCTGAACCTTGGTTTTCCCCCTGATCTCTCTATAAAATTACATGGTACATTACTACTGTGAGCACACCTGCTCATCACCAACCCAAAACTCAATGCTCTAATGAAGCCACGTCAAAAATTGAACTACATAAAATATAGTTGATACCATCATTTCCCTTCCCGCGAGCAAATGTTGGCACACATCGGTCAGTCATGATTGTGATGTACAATACATCACATCGTACCTACTAGTGGCGTACACATTGACTTCCTCCAAAAGGAAGTACAAAAGCAACTGAGGACGCTGATGGCTCGACCCATCGCAAAACTGTAGCTCCACAGCCTCCCCTCATGGGCCATGACACCACAAAAACCCGTATAGCTCTTCATCAGGCTGCCTCCAACATGCATCGATCGATCTCTCGGCGATCTCGCGAAGATTTCGAGCACTTGTCATCACTTTGGCAAAGAGCCGAGCACTGGATGCTGATGATGACACTATGGCAACACGAACTGGCTGTGCTCCTCCCCAACATCGATCACCAAAAAGCACTCTGGGCCGGCCGGGGCACCCAGAGGAGGAACACGAACGCACCCGCGCTGCCGGGGGCACGGCACCTCGCGTCGGATATCCCCGAGATGCCGCCCGCGCTCATGTGGGCGCCGGGGGAAAGTGCCGCAAAAATTAAAGACCGAAAGCCACGCCAAAGTTGCAGTTGGTGGCATCACCCCGAGAAAGCGCTAATGCTCGCCGCATATCCGCCGGAAGATACCCCGCCGCTGCACAGGCACGGGACGGAAGGCACGCAGCCCCGCCCCCGGGCAGATTGCGCGTCCGCACCCTCTCCTCCTCAACAATTGCATGCAAGCCACCGGCAACGCTTCTTCAGGTCATGTGCACACTCCCGTGTGGTCATCACTTTACGCTGGTGCTCCTCGCTTTGCTTTAACAGGTAGGCAAAGCTGGAGCTGTTGCTTGCTCCGGAATCTGGACCAGATCGTGGTTCGTGAGAAATTGTTGTTGTTCGGCGCAAAACCGCGAGGATTTAGGTAGCATAGGCGTAGGCGAGGAGCTTTTTGGCATTAGAAAAAACGTTTCTGCAGAAAGCCCCCTCGGATCCTCAAAGAGGCAGCGAAGCGTCCAAATAAAAGCGCCCAATGGGAGCTCCCTCTCCTCCCCCTCTTAAGCCCACGTACGCCCAGGGCGGCGGCAGGGGGGAACGCGAGCTCCACACATTATCCAAGCAGCACACGCAAAGATCTACAGGCTTATGTCATGGTGCGTGGCCGTGTTCTTATTCTGGAGCGTGCGTGTGTCTCGGCAACGGGTGGCTGCGCTTCGGACGACGCCTATAGGGTGGGGGCGTGGGCTCGTGGCCATGGAGATGACGGCGGCTACTCCCCTCGTTGAGGAGTGACGGCCGCGGCCGTGGCCTCGGCGTCGTCGACGGCGGCGTGTTTTTACCTCTCTACTAAGGTAGGGCAACTTGTATCCTTTGGCAATTGTTCTGGTCTGATCTGGGGGTGGTAGTGTATCTTGATGACGGGTACGTGGATGAAGATAGGGGGATGAACCTTGTGTTCTTGGGTATCTGTACCAATATCCAGGGGTTTATGATCGAAGTGGTGTGATATGTGGTATAAGCCTTGGTGTTCTTCTTTTGTACCGCTAATAATTAGTTAATTGGTGTTGTAGCGCGCTACTCCTTTGTTACCCGGTTTCCTCAATGCGTTGACTACTGTCATCAATAATATGAAGTTGAGATATTAAGCTGTGTGCAAAGATGTTGATGATTGCCTCCGTGTATCTCGGCATCCATCATCCTATGTATTGTTTCCGCTGATTGTTTTGTTCACAACCAATATTGGTAGTAGGCCTCTGATTTTTGCTATTTTTCAAGTGCTTGAAAACAATTTATTTGCTCGATCGCCGTATTAGGATCTTGGATCAAGATCAACAACCAGCTACTTACGTATTATGGTGGTTGCTGTTGATCTAGAGAAACAAACTAGTATTAGACGGTGATTTGCTTATTACGATTATTTTCCCTGCTATTACTCCTGGCGTATGTCATGCCATATCTTGTGGCTATCCTTCCAGTGTATACGTACTCCACCCGTGTCGTGATTGTTCCGCGCGCTACTATCACATAGATTGACGGTGAAATCTATCTTGTTTTCAAACACTTAAGAAAATACTTGGTCCCATAGATATATTCTATCATGCATTTATCTGTTCTGGTTTATTTCTTATCTGGAAAATTACTTGTTGTGTTTCAGAAATCTATACGATGAACATATAAGCTACGCAACCGACTGAAAATAAATCAGATGCGTCAAGCTCTGAGCTGTGTACTTTCCTGCCTCTTCTCTCCTTGCCCCCCAGTCAACGTTTGTAGCATGCAAAGTGGACCCTTTTCGTAGGCTTTGATCGATGTTGCAACGACCGCCGGGTCGATGATGATCAGGCAACACGTCACCCTGTCCCCTTGGTGCTAAAGAAAAGAAAATGACACGACCAACTCGGCCGAGGGGCCATTTTTCGCCTTGGGCGTTGAGTGATTTACTGCATGCAGAAAGAACCAATGCAAGTACTTGACGGTGCAAATAATTGAACCGATGCGTGCCATGCACATGCATGCACGCCGTGCACACAGACGCGGTCACACAGCTAGCTACGTACGGCAGCGAACAGGACGTTCACTGATCTGCCAAGTGCCAATTCCATCCAATGGGCGTGCGTGCACGCGCGCGAAGCTTTGCCAACCCTGTGCCTGATGTCCAGCTCCTAATTTCATCAATTTGGAAGCCCATTAGCTCATTTGTTATGGCAAACCTTGCCTATACATGTTGTATATTGAAATTGGGGCTGTTTGTGACAATCTGCAACTTTGGAACCTCTTTACAAGTTTGCTATTTTAAGGGCAGCCCAACTCGAATAGGAACAGAGTATTCTATTATGTTCTTCCACCTTGGACGAGAGTTAGGGTTAAGGAGAGGAGAGGTTTAGATCCACCAAATCCATCCAATAGAAAGTGAAATCCGTAGGGGATTTGGAGCTTCCCATCCTTATTGGTTCCCACCTCTTATATTGCTTCTTCATATAGTGGATTGCTTGCCGCCGCTCGTGGTTTTTTCCCGCAAGGGGTTTCCACATGAATCTTGGTGTCTACTATTGATTTGGTATTTTTCTTGCCATATGTGTTGATTAAGTCACCATCTTACTTGCTATTGATCCATATGTGAAGTGGTTGATTGTGCCGATGAGTTGGCATGAGAGGCATATGTGTGTTCTTTGATACGTTGAGATGAGATGATGAGAATTGGTATTCTAATAAGTTTGCTGCTGCAAGTACTTTGTTGTTAAATCATTGGACGTTTTGTGATTTGTAAGTTTGAAACATAGGTGCTGTTTTTGTTCACGCACATGACAAGCCCCGCGCCCAATTCCGGCCGGGCCGTAGAATCCCAGGGGATGCGGCCTCCCGGCGAGGGACTTGGGCGGCGCGGCTAGCAACGGTTGGACGGCATCGATCACAATGTTGAAAGGACCCAAGGATATGGATCTCCGTGTCCGTGATAACAGTCCGCGTCCTGGCCTGGTCGAGTCCTCGACGGCATATACTTGGTCTTGCCTACCTTCCCCTCGGAGCCTCTTCACGTCCTTTTACCTCGAATGAATCCACGTAAAGGTCGTAAGGCGATGGCATCCGAATGCCGAATCCAAGCATGAATGCATGCACGAAGAAGTCCAAGCATTTCTGCAGGTTGCTCACGTCAGGTGTGCCTTGCTTGTTTTCAGCTCTGCCCTTCCTGCCTGAGGTAGACGAAATAGTTATTGTTTTAATGGGTTTGCTTCGTAGGAAATGGCCTAACCATACAGCAGAGCGGTTAAGGAATACGAAATAAAATAATGACAATTCGTTCAGGAAACAGTAGTCAGGAGGTCTAGGCTTGCAAGCATTGGTGATATCGTCACTTAAACAAAAAAAAACAAGGGGATAATACAGGAATCCATTGAGCCAAAGCGTCATGACAGCTCACAACAATTCAACAAAGAAAGTATTTTCATTATTCAAAATATAAGGTTCTGTTGTCATGCATATCTATGAAGATCAAAATAATGATTGATGGTATTTGTGAACAAGTACTGAGCTATCCTTTCGAATAATTGTGCTTGCTCATTTTAAAAATGAAGTTGGAACCCCTTACTGAATAACTATGTTCATGACAGGCAGAAGTGATTGAAGGGATCCACAATTAGAATTATTTTTTGCACTACTTGTTTCGGATTCGCAGCAAAGCTGGATCCATTATACTACTGAATTTTATCCCTTCAGCACAGATACTCCAACACTGATCGAATTTATCAGCCCGTCCACAAATTCCATCCTCATAATAACAACAGCACACCATCATCTACACTGTTGGTTCTATACTTCAGCTTATATGAGCATTCGTCAAATATACACCTTCTACGTTGGGATATCATCCTACAAAATTACACGAACAGTTGTCTAATGGACTATTAAGGATTTGCAGACTCATATAATCCATGATGCAAGGATAACCACAACTCCAGACGCTTTTCACGCTCAAATAAAAAAGCACAAGCGCAAATCACAAGGTCACGCCACGCACCTTAAGGTTCATGCGGATGTCGATTTTCATGTACCCGTTGACGGGAGTGTATATCTCCAATTCTCCATCCGACACCTCTACAGCGGCGCGAACCGGTGGATCGGCACTGGCTACTTCCGGGATTGGGGCCTCCCGCCGTTCATCTCGCTTGGCATCAGCGCCTCGAAGAAGGCTCGAACTGAGGCCTCTCCGCGTCCACTTCTATCGCGGCGGAGAAGGATGATCCTCTCGCCGCGGGCGCCGCGCTCGTGGACCTGTCGGCGTTGACGATGGCGGCGGCGGCGGCGGGAATGGGCGAACTGCAAAGGATCTCTCCGCTGGGCCTAGGCTTAGTGGTGGGTGGGCGAAAGTTATAGCTGTTGGGCACAATAAGCCCAATGAGGTGATGGGCTGCTTCCAATTTTTGCCCAAACTTCACTTTCGGATTTTTTATTTGAAAGCAGAAGTTAACAGAGTTTCAGCTTCGGAAACGAACTATTTAAACGCTTTGCTCCAGAAATCGAAACACAAGCTTGGAGAAACTCACGGTTAAGCATCTAGAACACAAAATCAGCAATCAGATTATCATACCGTTCTTCATTAACCCTATTTGCAACATCCGTTCAGGAATGAAAATGCAGGCTACACGGTCAGCTATCTGCAGTCTGCTAGCAGCGCCAAATGAGCAAGAACACAGACGGAGGCATACACATACTGACACACACACGAGAGTTACAAGCCTATTTTACATGTGATTTCTTATTGGATGGATTTATCCGTTCTGCTTCTCGTACACTATCGCCTGCCTTCAGCTGACTTCAGTAACTGATGACGATGAGCAGCCCGATCGCCGTGACTATGATGGTCGATGGCACCCCGAATCGGAGGTGGCTCCAGAAGGTGAGATTGTAGCCGAAGAACTGGGCTCGCCTGGCCTGCTCGCACACGATCAGATTCGCGGCGGAACCCAAGAGGGTGAGGTTCCCAGCCACGGTGCTGACCCATGCAAGAATGAGCCAGGCCTTCCTCTCTGAACCATGAGAAATTGCGGCAGCTGATGCAGCCACTCTTGTACCGAGCAACAATACTGAAAAAAGAAAAGAAAAGTTCCGATATAGGATGAACATGCTGGATCTAATTACTCTCGCAAACTTCTGAGTTCTGAAGTACAGTACAGACTAAAAGACCATAAGTTGCTCAGTTCAGTATAATATATAGATCTCTGGTTTGGATAAATTAAATGCCTTCAAACCTATTTCTGTGAGAACAATATAACTTCCATGATTACTTTCCACAAATATAGGCTCAGGGTTGAATGTTTTACAGCACAGAAAGTACTCTGATAAAGCACTACAAATATTTTAAGTCTTACTAAAGTCAGTGTTCCTCTTTGTGGATCATGAATTGTTGTGGCAATTCAGTTTAATTCTGTACAAATTTTGCAAATGATGTACAAATTTCAGTTTTGCGCACCAAATGCTAGAGTAATATTCCAGTTCCTTTAATCATGCTAGGCACCAGAAAAGAACAGAGAGACCAGAAGGCCATATGAGCACACAGCCTCTAAAATACCAATATAACAGATTTCTTAAACAAAATAGCATATATGTTATAAAGTATTAAATGATTACAGATGGCCGTGTTCATAAAATTTCCAATAGTGCCCAAAAGAAATCAATTTGAGAAAAAGTACCTGTGGGAACATTTGAGGCCACATTTGAAAGGATAAGAATCACCACCGCAAGAAGTGCAACACCTTTGGCACTATCAATTCGTGAATATGGTTCCACTAACTCCCATAATGTGTTCGGGATGCCAGTTTTGTTGAAACCATCAACCGTGATAAACATCCCGCAGAAAAAGATCAGCAATGAGTATGACACCTGCAAGTCAAGAAGATGATCATCATTCATGCTAAGAAAAGTATCAACTCTCTAAGCATTGATCAAAATTTGAGGAACATACCTTCTCAAGGCAAGCCTGTGCATCTGTAAAATCAAGTGCCAGAAGAACAAGAGCTGCAGTAATTGCAGTCCAGGACATGTTAAGCCCCATTAGAAGTGCAATGAGCATACCGAGAGTTATAAGATAAACAGCAGTCTTCCACACAAGAATTTTCCACCTTTTCTCTGCAACTTCAGCTTCTTTGTCCTTTTCCCCATTGGTGTCAGGGGAGGGTGGCAGGTCCTCTATTATCACACTCCTTTGTTGGCTAGCAGTTCTAGTGAACTTCCTTGAGGATGCACCTTCATCTCTCCTATCAGGAACCGTCGAGACCTCTACCATCTCGTGTGACATGCTCGATGCCCGCAGAGACTTGATGGCGAGTTGAATGTCAGCCTCAGAATTGATGCTTCTGCTCCTCAGGTTCTCATTCACACTGGTACTGACACTGTTGCTCCTGATGATTGGTTCACTTATGCAATCCACATCATCTGGATTCAGGGAAGAAACATGTGACATTCTAGCCGGTGTGAACCGATGTGAGGTAACCTCATCGTCGGCAACAACCTCTGGCCCTTCTGGCTGCCCACCTTCCTGATCCTTCTCCACAGACAGGTATTTCCAGAAGTACAAAAGGAGGATAGCAGCATTTGTCAGAACCCCAACAATCATTGCTGGGAAAACTCCTAGCAGGAACTGACCAAATGAAATCCCACTCTCCACTGCTATGACAAGGTTCTGAGGGTTACCAATCGGCGTCGCAGCAGAGCCGATGTTTGAACTAGTGGCAAGGGCCAGAAGGAAAGGCTGTGGTGGTAGGTTGTTCTGCCTAGCAACCTTGAGGATGAATTCAGTGAGCACGACACAGCATGTGTCATTGGTGAAAAGTGCGCTTGCAAAGGCAGACACAATGCAAACTCGGAAGAGCAGGTCCTTGCTACCTCTGCTCTTCCATGAGAGCAGGTTACCGAGGTACTTAAACATGTCAGCCCTCTCAAGGAAGATGCTGACGACCATTGTCCCAAAGAGCAGGCCGATGATCGGGAGGTCAATTGCAGCATATGCGTCCTCCGGGGAGATGACACGGAACAGGACCATTAGCATAGCACCAAGGAGGGACCCAGCCGTCCGTCCAACAGGCATGAACGGGACAGTGGGGAAGACAGCCATCACCCAGAAAATCCCAAAGGCGATACATCCCAGCACTACTTTGGAAGTCCCTGCCAACGCCATATTAGCAAATTCTCTCTTCTGCTACAACTAAAACTCTAACAATTGCACTTCAAGAACCTGTCACAACTCACAAATTAAAGAGAGTACAGAACAACCCCCAAATACCAAGGCCGGTCAGACTAGGCTCACGAGAAGGGTCCTGCTGGAATCAACCACCTCCTTGCCCAACCAATTAACTCAAGACCCTGCAAAATTGGAGCAGACACAAAAATGTTGGACATAAACCAAAGAGCTAGAAAGTAATATTGCTAAAAAAAGAAAAGAGAATAAAATCTTAAAGGATGTGCAATGATCTCAAATGAAGTAGTGTATTCGTCCCATTAAACTAATGCGATTTAGCATGAAACGATGTTAGACTGCACGAAAACGGGGAACACGTATTGGTATCAAGCACCATCACGCCTACTCACGGTGTATCCTGCAACAATTCAAGCGAGAGAAAAAAAAGCCTTTATCAATACAGAGCTTTCACACAGTTAGTACAAATAAAGCCAAAAGGATCCCAAGATTTTGGACAGCTGCTGCTGCTGCTGCTACGACTAGAACAAGCAGGTAAAACACTAGAACCCTACATGCCCCCTACAAGATTTCGGTGCAGATCAAACTGGTTTTGCAGTGGATTAGAGCCGGCCTTACCGAAGACAGAAGATCCGGCACAAATCCACGCAAGGCACCGGTATCAATAAGGGGTATTTGTGTGCTACGCTACGATCGGATTGCGAGAGAAATTTGGCATGGCGCAGGGCTGCTCACCTTCGAGTAGGGGATCGGATGGGAGGGCGGCTAGTCCACAGTGCTGCCAGGCTGCTAGAGGAGGAGGAGGACGAGGTGGTGGATTGGTGGAAGCGGAGGGGAGAATAAAGTGGCGGTGGTGGGCATGGAGGCATGGAGGTGGGGGCGGCTAAATAGGGGCGCGTCGCCATGGGAGCCGTGTGGGCGGGCGTGTGGGGGAGGGCAGTGCCTCCTCCGCTTTCACGGGATGTGGTGGACTTGGGTCAAGGGTTCCACATGCAGTGGGGCTCTAGGATGGCATTTTACTACGCGTACTCAGCCGGAGCTCCCGTTTTTTGGGTAATGGGTGATTATTTTCGTCTAGAGGATATGTTTGTTCTCTGATCCTGTAAGGCCATGTTTATTTGGGATTATAATAAGTTGGATTATGGGTCATGGGTACTATGGTAAAATATTACTTTGGGACCATGTATAATTTGAAATAAGCTATCCAAGGCTAGCTTATTTCAGATTATTTGTGATCCTCTAGCGGTCCGATGATGATTTTTTATCCTCCTACCCTTGGACCATAATCCAACTTATATAATTTAGGAGGAAAACAAACGTACCCTAAGTATAGAAACATAATTCGCTACTGTCTCCGACTATACTTGAACGTTATATGGACAGGTTGTACCTGGATAACCTTTTTTTAATTCGTGGATCAAAGTGCATCTAATAAACTGGATTAATTCATGGATAGCCTATTTAGCTTTCTTGTGAAGGAATTGCTCTTCTTTTTGTATCGTGAACAATCTTTTTAGTAAGTTGGGACTAGATTGAGCGTCGCAAACATAAAAAAGTTCATGTTCCTCTCGCGACTCTTTTCGGGATATAGGATCGGGTGTTTTTCTGGTGCAAAATCCTAAGTTTGAAAATATATTGTATGAGAAAATAAACATAAAAAATAATTTCTGAAGACCATTTTCTATTGAAACTATACATTGCAATATGGATAAGGAGACTACTAATAGATTTGCCATGCAAAAATGCCCTCACATCACCAAACTTTGGTCGACTTCTAAAAGGGGCATGTCATGGAAAGTAACGGTCGAATTTGTGTTGGGTACTGGTTCAATTTTCGTATGGAGCTGTTGTCATCAGAGTACACCTAGCATTTTTCCTTTTCCCGTGCTAGTGAATCCGTTATTCGGTTCCTGAGAGAACTACGATTAGAGACGGAACCCAGATTTTTGATGTTTCAGATTTGGAATTTAGCGCGTGGGAGTTTGCCCAGCTGACTGATGTTTGAATTGGATTCCTGCTGATGGTGCCCATTTCTTCAGATCCAAGAAAACGCGTCCGGTTGAAGCGACAAAACTAGAGGGCAGCTATCAATATCGATTGCTTTACGTCCCCCGGTATATATCCGGTCCGGGGAATAAATGCAATTATGAAAAATCTTTTCTGGAGAATAAAAAGGAGATATTGGGATTACGAGGAAATAGGAGTACTCCTACTACTTAGGAGAGGTAAAGGATCAGGCTCAATAAAGATCGGATCACATAATATGATATGGTTTTGAACGTAGGGCTGAATTGGATTGTGAAGAAGATATGGGGCCATGATCCATTACCACCCTATGCGACATGTTTTCGGTGTAATAAAAATAGGATTTCTATGGACAATGATCAATTTTAGATTTTGGTAGGAGCTGTACAAGGAACCTGTCATAGTTATAAGGACATATGCTTGGAAAAGAAGAAAAATATGATCCACTCCTACAGGAATAAGAGAAAATTCCGGCACTTGAAACGAAGCTTTATTTCTAGTCTAGCTCATCATCAAGCGTCGGTTGCACTGACTGACAGGGATGGGTTGACGTTAGTGGCATCAGCTGTGATGAGGTCTTAAAAGTGCGGTTAGACCCAGTACAGTGTCCACTAGTAACAGTGCTCCCTCAGATGGTGCCTTCTGTCATCTGCTTGTATTTTTGTTAAAGAGATTTGCAGTCTCAATAGTGGCAAAGAGCGGAGCCACGTGTCAATAAACTTGTGGACAGCCACAGATCAGATGAAGGAAAAAAATAATTTAGCTTGGGCACATGACCTACCCTGTCTAAACAAAAGGCAGAGCACGGAGCCTAGTGGCACACTACACTGCTGGAAACTTGGAAGTGCCAGACCCATGAACTGAAAGAGAAAACACTGGCAAGTGGCCACCGATGGAAGCCCTGAACTTGCATGTCAGCAACGCCGACCAGCTAGATAGCCTACTGTCCTGTGGCTTCACTGCATGCCAGTAAACCTAGCTAGAACAGTGATCGATCAGAGACGAGATGCAGAGCTTGATGCCTCCATCCCCCAGATAGCTAGGGCGGCGGCGTCAAATTTAATCGCCCGCGCGCGTCGTCTGATTTGATTTGAAGACAAGGTCATGTGGTGTGTTTCATAAGTGCCCTAACGACATCAGACCGGGACAATTCACCTACAAGTACCGCAAGTTGCTGCAGCACAACAGCCAGCATCAGGGCTACGCATCACCGTTCGATCGGATCAGCCTGCGACCGACACCAACATCCAGCCGTCCACCAAGTCCGGGCTTTTGGCCCAACTGAGGCCCGCGTCCGTGCAATCAATCACATGCTGGGAAAGAGAGAGGGGGATAGGATAAGATGGTGTCAGGTTTTTTCGTGGCCGTCGCTTTGGGAGCTATAAAAAGTTGATCGTTGCAGACTCGCAGCAGCAGCTTCAAGGAACACCGCGAAAAAAGGCCCGGGTTGTCAACTTGTTTCAGGGATAAGCTTCGGTTCGATTTCGATCTGCTGCCTGTCACGGTTGCTCCGCCCGCCCAGGACACATCATCGATGCCTTCTGATTCTCCTCAAAATAACTACGCCTACCTACCTAGCTACCACCGCAGTGATCCCGTGTTGACAGAAAAAAAAAACGTAAAAAATGGTGTTGATTTTTTGCACTGTTACTGTACCTGTGGCTGATGCTGTTTTTTTCTTCTTTTTTTGTGCACAAAATCTTCGAGCTGACTTGTCAAATATTGTGAATGGATGATTGGTGCCCCCATTTGGATCGAAAATTCACTGATGACAGGGAGCCGGGGATGTTGAAGTACTCGCGCTTCCAACAAGTTCTGCCCGGGCGCTAGCTCATTGCCCTGGCCCTGGCGACATGTATGCCGTATGCGTGTGCGTGTCCCCGTGATCCCGTCCCAAGTTGCTGGCGATCGACCAGTGCATGCTGTTCTGGTAGTGCCGGCTCCAGTACTGCACCCATGTCTCTCCAGTCTCCACTATGAACTACTCCTACTCTAGTGCTGCAACTATTTATACTGCATGTACGATCTATACTAGTGCGATCTGGCTTTAGTTCAGGATATGTCATGTAGTGCTGCAACTTGTTCGCGCATGCACATACCGAGACGTACGTATATATGCGCACCGAGTACAGTCAAGCGCGTATGCACACATGAGCGTTTCAGTCCAGCCGCGACGACTGCTTGCTGTGTACGTACGCTGGATTCGAAACATGTGCACTACTCCTCGCTCGCTTCTTTGGCTACTCCAGTTACTAGTACTTTGTACTTATCAGACCGGCCGGCTTCAAATTCGAGATCACCATCATCTACTCTGATGACGATCGGTTCAGGGGATAGACTGATGAAAGAGATTGAAGGCTGAAGCTGCGGAGTACTACACACATATACGAGGTCAAATAAAAGAAAGGTAGGTACGCGTACGTGCATATGTACGTTATGAAAGCGTTCCTTCTCACGGATACAAATGCATACAAACCTAGCAGGCCGGCGGCAAGTGCACCTTGCTATATATCATGTCACATAACACATCCCTATCTTACCATTCATGCCTGAAAGCAAAGCAAGAACCAGCAAGGATCGGACGAACTAGGAGTTGAGATATACAGAAGGAACTTACACAATGCCCCGATTCCGCGTAGCAGCCGGCTCTTCAGCTTGCGCCTTGCTGACTATCCTCCGATATGATGGCCGCCGGCCGGCCGACCGACCGATGCCGCCCAACACGGCACCAAACTCTCTTGTGCTGGCGAGCGCACGGTGCTCAATCTGTCGTGCGCGCGCCTACCTGCTTCGTAGTTGGTACGAGGCGGCCAGGCTTGTTTATATACGTCCAGCGCTGCGCTGGTAGGCCGGTGGATGGCTGCGGCTGCTTGGTGGTGGTGGTGAAGTGAGGCAGACGACGCCGGGCTTAAATAAGCGGCGCGGCGCGGCGGGCGACGTACGTGTGCGGCCACCAAAGGCTCGCCGCGCCCGCGCTCTTTTTTCTAATGCCAGCAGCTCCATGAATCGATCTGCCGCCGGGGCGCGATCTCTGTAGGTACGGACGCCACCGGTCCACGGCCCTGTTAACGCCGACAGCGACGCCGCAGCTTCATTCGCAGCAGCAGCACCACAGCTTAAGAGCTACTAGCTCGTATGAATCCGATCCCTTTCTCGCCGGGGACGAGCCAGGACGGTTGGCTCGTCGCCGTCCGCCCAATCCATCCGCAGCCGTGTCGCCGTCGGCCGGTCGTATGCGTGCGTTGCGCACCCTGGGTACGTGGTGCGGGTAAAAAAAGTCAGGCGGGCTCATTAAGGTTTAACAACGCGTGGTTTACCTAACTAATCGCGTTGGATTATCGCTTTGTGTTTGGTGGGGGACCCGGGACTGTTCAACTGGAAGAGCCGATGAACAGGGCCGGCCGGGGAAGATGACCATCTTTTTTTTTAGATAATGGGGAAGATGACCATCTTAATGCTATGGATGAGGAAGGATAATCCGTGCCTGCATTGCGGCAGAATCTATCCATGGATGAACATGAACTGGTGGATGGCTGCGCTTTTTTCCCCGTAAAGCGAGCATGATGGCACTGCATCAGATCAACGACGTTCGTTCGGATTGGATATTTGACCGGCTGGCAGAGAGAAGGATCAATGCAGTAAAATGTCTTTATAATCGTTGCTAATCATGTCCCGGTATTAATTATTTGCTGAATTTTGATCGGTTGACGCACGCATAGGCACAGCATAGATGCGTGTATGTGTATCCTAGGTTCCAAGTACGAACGAAGGCGTGCGAACGAAGGCAGAGGAGGAGGAGGGAGCTGATGAGATTGTGATAATCTAACAATCTTTGCTGTCCAATGTTAATTAGCACATTAAGCACCACGTCATCTCCGCAACGGCAAAAAGCAAGGAAGCTTCAATCATGCTAGCTGTTGCTCTTGCTTAAACGATACAAATGTTAAACAAACTTTTTTTGTAGTACGACCTAGAAGAAGTTGATAGGTTTATTTTCCTTTCTTCGGTCTTGTCGTAATGAGCTCAAATGGGTCATCTCGACGGCTCTGATGATTGCTCTATGATATAGACGATCGATTGATTGGATATGCTAAATGTAGGAAATTTTGTTTGCTCTTTATCTGATAATTTTAGTAGGGATCGATGCCTCAGTGTGCATATCTAAATATTTGCTATTGGCACCATCTCAACCAGATTCTGTTTCGCTTCGTGTATGCTCCCCCGCTTTCCTAATAGCTCATCTTGATCATTAATATAAGTTCATCTAGACATCATCGACGCGATCTCTTATGTGTCAATTTAACTGTGCAAATATTTTATAAAAACATTTGCTCAAAAAATATGTGTAAAAACTGTACTGTTGTTTTAAATAGAAATGACTGCTGTATATATATATATTGTGAAAGTGTATTTCATGATGAATCTATTATTAACATGAACCTTATATTTCCAGAAGTATTTCAGAATCTGCCTTCTTTAGTCATGGTCCTTTAAATTTTTGAATTTGATCAAATTTTGAAGAAAAATTGCGCCCCCCCCCCCCAAAAAAAACGGAAAAATGGCTTTCTAGCTCCAACCCTGCTTCCCCTTACTGCTTTTGCCTAATCCCTTCGTTCATGCCGGAACCTCATCATCTGAAAGTTCTGAATGTGAATCCGCCAACACCGGCATGTGCACTGCCCTCGAGTTCTCACGGTGCGATCATGGAGATGACTGCCATTGCGACTGCCCTCGAGTTCTAGTAGTACTGTAGCTCCAAAACAAAGTGCTCCAAGTTGTATGATTATTGGCAGTATGGATCCCTGACCAAATTAAATTCTATCCATTCCGACCCCGGTAGAATCAGAATTTTTTTATTTTAACCCTTTTAAATCTAAAATTTTAAAATAACCTCTCCCAATCTAAATTAGCAAAAACTAGCGCTTTTGGTCGTGCCAAAAGCCGTGGCACGACTTATAACAGAGTCACGCCACATGCAATGGTGTGACTAAAATCCCACGATGGCGCGGTCACCACGTGGGGCTGACGTGCCAAGTTGCGTGGTGTGACGGTCAGTCACAAAAGCCGTGGCACGACTTATAATAGAGTCACGCCACATGCAATGGTGTGACTAAAATCCCATGATGGCGCGGTCACCACGTGGGGCTGACGTGCCAAGTTGCGTGGTGTGACGGTCAGTCACGCCAAAGTATGGCATGACAAGCTCCTTGCTAGCCTTTTTCTAAGTAGCCTTATTTCCTTCTATATTTTAATTAGCTAATGAGATCATAAATTCTTCAAACTTGTCAGGTATAATGCATGGAGTGTATATGTTCCATTTTAAGTGTTGGTACTCTAAAATATGGTGTATAAAATGAAGTATCCAATTTATAAATAGGTTAAGTGATCTCGAGCTTAGCTTCAGAGTTTCGGTGATATCCTGTCATGGTTAAAAATAGTGATAAGTTCAAACTTTAGGCTCCAAAATAAATAATCAAGTCTCCGTTTTGGTCCTTCTTAACTTCCCAAATCCCGATATTTCTACTCAATTTTCAGGTGAACCAAAGTTGATACATGAAATCTTTTTAAAACATAATCCAAAGAAGCATAGTTATCACTGTTTTCAGGACTCGGTGAGATTTCCCGTCGAGGCTGAAAATGGGATAATTTGCAACCTTGGACTTGATCTTTGAACTCTCATTGCTCTAGATCGTTGAACCATAATCTTTCTATGACAATGTGTATAATTTCTACTCCAACTTTCATGTTGTCCAAATTTGGAGTGTTTGGCCAAAATCTAAAAATCCACACCCCTCAACATGGCTATTTGATAACATATCCACAACACAGACATTTCAGCCACTTGGGAAACAATAACTCTTAGACTATTTTGAAATAGGATTTTTCATTATTTACATCATATTTTGGAGTGCAAGCACTTAAAATGGAACATGTATACTTTATGTATTATGTCTATCAAGTTTGGAGAATTTAAGTGCTGATTAGCTAATTAAAGTATAAAAGGAAATAAGGTTAAGTGAACTGATTTTTTTGCACTTACTACACAGGCTAGCAACCTGCAACCAGCTCGACGCTGGTCACGCCATACATGCTGGCGTGACCGCACCATTGTGGTATTTTAGTCACACCATTGTATGTGGCGTGACTCTGTTATAAGTCGAACCGCATCTTTTAGCGCGACCAAAAGCGCTAATTTTTGGTAATTTAGATTGGGTGGGGTTATTTTCAAAATTTTAGATGTAAAAGGGTTAAAATAAAAAAATAATTCGGTAGGATCAAGGGCAAGCGGACGAGGTCGCGTGCTTGTCCAGGTGGGAAGGCATTTATGGATGCTCGTCCCCACGAGTTTCAATGCGTGTATTTGGATATCACCTCAACACTGAAAAAGCAGCTGCATGATTTCGTCCACGGCCTCGTCGTGTACTGCAGTTTTTCCTCCGTTTTAACTGCTCTTGACTTCAGAACATGATTGAAGCTTCATGTTCTAGTAAGATAGTTATGTATATCCAACAATTACTCTATTAATATGTTGTTTACATAATATAAATGTGTATTTGTAAGAAAGTATTTTTTTAAATATAAATCTATTAGCATCAACCTTGTATCGCAAAAATTATGTGGCAGTAGAATAATGGTTGCTCCTTTTTTCTAAAGAATTGAAATAACCACCCTTGCAATTTCAGACGACAGAGTGGTTGTCTTTGTTGTCACGTACTCACGTGTTATATATCACACCAATTCTGTTGGCTGTACGATGTAATTGATGTGTCTTATACTCCTATTCGACCTACTACCGATATATATAGATGTAGATACACTTAGTACACCGAATTGTCAGCGTTACGATTTGCAAGTGCGTACAGCATGCCAGTTGCAGCCAGGCACTGATGCACGTCGTCGATAAGCTAGCTATACTGGGAGTAGATGGTGCCCGCGCATTGAATGCGTTCACAAGTCGCCTCGCCAAAATAATTGCACGCCACGAAACCATGGTCCTCCGATCGATTTCGACGGCATGCAGCTAGCTCGCTAGCTCCCTGCGAAGTCTTCCCTCCATTCACACCATCTATCAGCACATGTAATGCTCTCGCTCTCCCAGCACTCCATCATATGCTGCGGCTTCACTTTCAAATCGCTGGCTGGAAAACTGAGCATTGGTTCTGACCCTTAGTATCGGTTGATTTTTGACTCGGTACTAATATGAGCATTAGTACCGTGTCTAACGGCTAGTTCCCCAAGAGCCTCCCGTGACCCCTTTAGTACCGGTTGGCTCCAACCGGTACTAAAGGTCACCTATTAGTACCGGGTGGAGTCTGCACCCGGTACTAATGTGCCTGAGCCTGGTACTAATGTGCAACCTTTAGTATCGGTTGGAGCTCCCAACCGGTACTAACTGCCCACCCGCCTCCTTATCTCTTCTCTCTCAAACTTATCTCCTCTTCTCTCACACTTATCTCTTCCCCTTCTCTCTTCTCCCCAGCCGCCCCCTCTCCCGCCGCAGGCCTCACCCCCTCCTCTCTCGCTCCCCCAATCTCTGCTCAATCGCCAGCCAGCTCTGCTGCCCCTCCCCTTCCCCCTCTACTCGTCCCTCACTGGCAGTGAGTAGCGGCAGCGTGGCGAGGTGCAGGGCAGTGAGGAGCGGCAGCAGGGAAGCGGTGACGTGTGGGGGTGCAGCAGCGCGCGGGGGAGCAGCGGCCAGCCGGAGGCGGCGGGGTGCAGGGGTGCTGCGGCAGGCCGGACGCGGCGACGCGCGGGGCATAGGTATTTTCTTTTTTCTTTTTTGCTCCGGGGCTGACGGCGGCGGCGCCACCACGCCCCTCTCCCTCCCCCGCACCTCCCTTCCCTCCTACCGTGCCTAAGCTCCGGCGCTCCAAGCTCTGGCGGCTGCCAGACCGACGGGGCAGCGAGGTGCGGCCGGCCGGATCTAGTGGGGCCACAGATGTCGGCAGGCGGCAGCGGGGCAGCGAGGTGCGACCAGCGGGATGCGGGTCGCGGGGGAGGGGTAGCTGGCGCCAACGAGGCGCGGTGGCGGGGCAGCCGGGTGCGGCCAGCGGGATGCAGGGCCAGGCGGCCGGCCGGATTTCTTTTTTTATTTTTTTAATATCCTTTAGTACCGGTTGTTTGACCCGGTACTAAAGGGTACTAAAGGGGACCCTTTAGTACCGAAGTAGCAATACCGGTTGCACAACCAGTAATAAAAGGGGGTTAGAAACCGATACTGAGACGCTTTCCCCAGCAACAGCAGTGGAATGGTCGCTGCTCAATCATCTCCCGCTAGGGATCGGTTGAAGGCTACGGCTTGGACTTTGGACCATGAGCACAGACGACCACACAAGCATTTCCCAGATGTTGAGATCGATGGATACATGCATGGACACTGTTGCTCGCGTACGTACGACGTGTAGTAGGGTTTTTGGGATCGTGGTATGCGTGGCACCTGCTGGGTGATGTACATGTACCGATGTACGTACAAGATAAAGCGGTTCATCGTTACCTGTGTGATGGCCTCACTTGTTGACTTGCTGCCGTACTTTAATTTAAGCTACTCTGGACGATAAGACGACTGATCGAGTCAAAGCTGTAACAGCAGGCATTGACAAAAGCAGCTTGTTTGGATCCATTTTTCAGCTAGCTAGCTGATCGGTCGATGGTCTTCCTTAATTTGTTCGGCAGTGAGTAGTATAGTACGTTTTTCATCATTAGGGTTCTTTGACAATTGACAAACGTGGGAATGCATCAGATCCTCCCAAAGTTAATTTCCATGGTTAGTGTTACCGGATTTGATTATGCATGAGATTGTACGCTATGGGTACTCGACCTACACCCTACACATCCTATCTCTTGGAACTTTGTGCCGGCCTAGTCTGTATGTAGTACGCGAAGTGAACTAGCTAGCTTGGTTAGTTAGAACACGCCATTCCCTCTATCCAGCAAGCTAGATAGATATGCACACCCAGTTCACGTTTCAGTCCAGTGCAACCTTAGTGTTGAGAAGATATTTTTGCAAGATGTGGCCGCAAATGTCAAGGCTATCTGTACATTTCCATCGATCCACACATCCATTACCTACTACCGTTAGTAAATACTATGCTTCCTTTTTCTCTCGATCGAACACGCGCGCACAGGAGCAGAGCAGGACGCGATGCGAGCTGTTTTCAGCCAGGCAGGCTCATGATTCTTCAGGAGCCCAGCTCACTGTACGTGCGTCCATCCATCACTGATACACTGACCGCCTGACGCTGAAATCTTGTGGAGCAGCAGCAGCGGCTGGTGGTAGCCTTCACCCTGCCGGTTCTTTCGAACCCGACACCCAGCTGGTACGATTCCCTGACAAATTTGGGAAGCCCTGGCCGGCTACCTCACCTGACCCGCGCGCGTCAGAATCCGGAGCGCGTCACACCGAACCCAACCCCAACAACCCGCCGCGAAGCCGACGGAGCGGGACACCGGAGAAGAGAAACCCAACAAAAAACACGTCCATTCTCTCGTGTCCAGGCCGTCCGATCGTGTCCTGCGCCGCGCTCTCTCCGACCAACTCGGCTCCTGGAAGGTGCAGCGCGCCATCCATCAATCGCCTCGCGAAATAATTTGCATGCACGTCTGAACGGCGATGGGTCACTAGCACGTTTTCCTGAGGGTTGTTTCAGGCTACAGCGTGCAAACTGTGTGCCGTGCTTTCTTCTTTCTCCATCAGGATCCAGCAGCCGTTTCAGATCCTGTGAAGAGGTTAACCCGGCACGGCGCCATCGTTTTCACCCTGCAGGCTGAGGTCAATGCCCGAGTAAGTGTGCCACTGTGATTTTCCTTGATGGCTGACAGCGTAGTGCAGACGAGGGAGAGGACAGACACGGTGAAAAGCGGGACAGAGACGTTGGCTGTACTGTACAGCCGTGTGTTGTGCGTGCAGCTGGAATATTTGTATATATACAAGTATTTTTTTAAACCAAGATATATCCAAGTATTGACTTGTGTGTTGCAGAGGAAGGGATGATGAGTGGATGGATGGCCGGATTTCTACGCTTTATCCGTCGCTGTAGCCATTAATAGAGGATTTGTCTCGGAAGGGATATCGCGGCCAAGTGGTAATGTTGCTAAGATCCTAAGCAAAGGGCTGACAAGAACAGGAGTACAGGACACAACAGCGACATGAGAGGACAAGAGACACACAAGATAATAATTCCAGACAATTCATTGAAGCCTATCATCTCCAAGCAAAATGTGTAGTAGTACAAATTCACCTAATTAGTGTAGTAGTACAACAAACAAGCAGCAGCAGATTCGGCGAATAATTTAGCTTGGGGCCAGGCCAAAACGAAGCTGATGGAGGCCCGCAATGGGAGCGTGCGTCGTGGCCCTCGAATCACGCGGCAAAATCTCCATCCCCTGCAAGATTCCATCGGCAGGGACAACGCGTAAACCATTTCAAAAAAAGATGCATTGCAATCATCCGGCGGCGAGACGGTCCGGTTTGGCTTCTGGGCGAGAACGACTCGTGCGTCACACGGTTGGTATTCCACTTCGTTGCGGCCGATAAAAAGGACAAAGCAGTGCTGTCGTTGCACATATGCTGTAACGTAATGCTAGCTAATCAGGTTAGCGCCTTGCCGAGTTGTTTAGTCTGAAACTATCGTCAGTATCCCGGGTTTGTCAAATCGGCGCCTGTCTGAAAGCGTACGCGTGCATGTCTCGAGAGAATTCCTTCCAAATATAACACCGTAATAAAAATGGTTTTTGTATACCACGGATAGTTATCCATGGCTCCATCTTAGTATCAATCAGGTAGGCAGGGTAGGCAGGGTTCCAGAAACGATTTGCAAAACTGGCATAGACAATTTCTGTTTCTTGCACGATGCGACAGACACAATGGGAGCATCCGAATTTAGAATCAACCTTACTATTCTGAGGGGCTTGGCATGCAGCAAGAACAAATATACTGGCTGCAACCTTGAAGCAACAAGGAGGAGCATAAAAGTATTGGACGCATTAAAAGAACACCAATAGGAGAAAGTGAATCGTATTTTCCATCACAGATAGTTGCTCCAGACTGAGCCGTCGGAAAAATTTTAATTGTGCGGACGGAAAATTCACAAGGCCTCAGCTGGACCTTCAACAGCGTTAAAGCTACAGTTTCAAAAATGTAGCCAGCTCTGCAAAATTGACCACAGCTGCTAGTTCTTTGCTGGGGGTGACTTGGGCCTCAGGCTTTCGATCTCCGGAGTTGTCACAACAAGGTGAGGAGCCTCTGGGGGAGGGTTTCGACCACCACCTCCTTGCCATACTTTTCCATCCTTGTCCGCAAAATTCCTAATATATGTCTGCAAGAGAGAAATCATAACAGAGACTATGTAAAAAGATCTGCGGAGCTGATGGCATAGAAGGGCTTGCGTGTGTAAGTATATTCATGATGTTGTATGTCCAGCTATACCTCTTTGTTGAAGTTCGAGTAAGATAAATTTTTCCCAAGAGTAAGCCAGCCTGGACGGATGTTATGATCCTCGCCAAAGAGTTCAAGCCGCCTCCTTCCAAGAGCAAAATGCTCAATGATCCTATACATGTCCTCAGGCTTTTTTGTTGAACCTACAGAAGAGAACACATTAAGATCAACCATACGAAAAAAAATGAAAAAAATAATTCACAATCATGCATACAATTTGATTATTACAATAAGGGCTTAGTGATATTACCACTAAGAGATGCAGACCTACCGGAATACTTGCTATAGGTGTTTGAGTAAAGTCAATAATATATGATCTAGTTTCATTTTTTTAATCACAATTCTGATTATTGTAGATCAAAAGACACCAAGCTCACCATGAACAACTAAGCATGTCCCAGAGGAAATGGTAGCAACGAACAATTTGCTTCACATAATTTGTAAATCCCAAATTCCTAAAAAGCCAAGACAAATATGTTTTTGCCAACCAAGCCAAATTTACAAAACAGTACTACATTTTGGTGGACCAAACCGGAATATTCATACCATCGCAGCAACGAAAACAGAACAGAAAATTTGGAGAAGTTAAGTTTATTGAGTTTATGCACCCCATCATTGAAAATGATAACCCTTGGTCATAAAGCAAATAGTATATCACAAGCATATACGAAGAACAGGAATAAAGATCATATAAAACCTAAGAAAACAATACCATCAGTTGGTTCTTCAGCTATAATTATATCTGTGTCAATATTTGCATGGATGACGTGACCATCCGTGCTACGACGCACTGTTCCTTTTATGCCCATCAAGCAATGCTCCTGCACATGGAAAGAGTATATACTTCATAAGACGGACAGAGAATACAGGGATAAGAGAATATAAGCGTGGCATGTTTTCCAAAAAAATATAAACAAGGCAGCACAATGATACAACACATACTAGTTAACTACAACATTACCTTTGAATGCTGCAACAATGTATGTGAGTCATGCCGCAGACTTGGTGTTGCATTTTTCTTGTTCGTTTTCACCCAACAAACATCCTCACACCTACGAAATCCCCACTGAAAATAGAAAAAGTCAGTCAGGATCATCATATATTAGTTAATGCAGCATTTCATCAACAGCTCTAAATTTAAAGACATATCTAGATGAAATGAAAGCATAGAACATTGTTTATATTGCTATGCCTTCCCTCAGAGGGCAAAATGCATGAATGAAGCACATCATGGGTAAAGTTTAGCAGATCGACTATAGCAGCCAGGTCGCCCTCCTGTAAACTGATTTCAATCTCCCACCCCCCAAAAGGGATGTCATTACAAAAAGAATAATTGTGCAAGTATCTTTACTTCTGTAGAAAGCACAGTTAGTGATAGTAGTGGTTGGTTCTACATATGGATCTTCTGGGCAATTGTGTGTACCTATGTGTGTAAGATAATGCATAGAGGGCCTTCCACTTTATACATATGTGGTTCCTTTGTGGCTTAATTTTATATGTAATCAAATAGTTAGAGCCTAGAATTCTATATGCTTTTTAATGGAAATATGATGCACAGCACAGGCAACCAGCTAGTTAAAAGTAAAAAAATAGCAGCTATACTACCTTCTTTAGACATTGACGACCCTGTTCAAGGCCTACACCATCGCCAACCCAAAGGAACACAAAGGAGGGTGTATCTGCAATAGCCTGTTGATTCAAAAATACATTTTGACAAGTTAATTCTGCAGCATAAGTGAACCCCCAAAAGAGAAAGGTTTGAAGAAAGAAACGGGAATAACCTCAATCTTCAAATTCATAATCTCCTCAGCATTCCAATATTCTATGTGATCTGTGATTCCTGGTGCACGATGGGCATACTCCTCCCATGGAGGATCCACAAGAATAACATCGAACTTGGTACCAAAAAATTCTGGAGAAAGAACATGTTCCCGCAGGTCACACTTGTAATACATTGGCGGTGAAGCTGACTTCGCAACGATTTCATCCTTCCTCTGTATGAGTTCTCTCAACTTTGGATAGTCCTCTGCTACGCTTGTAAGATCCAGTTCTCTAATGAAATTTTGAGGCCGCATGCCAGTGTCCACAAAGTTCTGTGAGTAATCATTTTGTTCACCCCTTGAAGGAGCTTTTCTGTTTGGTCCACTGTTCCTATGTGGCGTCCAACCTGGTTTATCATGGAGCATGTCACGGCTTTGCGGGCCCATATGATTGTAACCCAATCCTGATACATCTGTTGGAGCACCTAACCCAGTGTCTATTTGATTTAAGTGAATATTATGACCAGAACCAGCTCCCACATTTGGTGTAAACCTATGTTCAGCAGCAACTGGAGGAGGCATGGGAAGGTTGGGAGGAACAGAAAGCATATTCACATCAACACCTCGTGCTCCAGGCCACACAAGAGGTCCTGGAAATGGCGGCATGAAGACGCCAGGTAGAAGAGGAGGACCTGGGGAATGCGGAATATTTGGTCCCATATGCTGCATTGGTCCTGGTGGCAGGCCGAGAGGACCAAATGGAGGAGGCATGATTGGCATTGGAACTCCAATTCTTTGAGAATCCCTTCCATTTGGCCTCCCCCTTCCTCCTCTAGATGGTCTATCACCTTTTGGACCTTGTTGAGGAAATGAAGAAACCATGCTGGTGCCGCCACTTGGATCTGATTCAGGATAATCAGTGGATTTATCATCAGTTCCTCCTGGTACTGAATCCCGATGTGCTCCCACTTCAAATCTTCTCCCAGAAGCAGAGCCCTCCCTTCCAAAATTAAGATTACTATTAGGCCGAATCTCTATGGAATCAGAATTGTCATATCGATTCCCATAGGTTGAGGGACCTCTAACACTTTCAGATCTACCCCTAGAATCTCTCCGGTACCCACCTCGGCCATGGAAATTCCCACCATCTAGCCTTTCCTGTGCATTTCTCCATTCAGCATCATTTGCCTCCTTAGGATCTCGCAACTGACTGTTCCTACCATAATCCTTAGACCCTTCAAGATCTCGGGCTTTCTCATTCCAACTTCTGTCCCTCCCTCTGTCTGATTTATCATCCCTTTGGGCTTCTCTTGTGTCAACCCTAAGAGAACCACCACTTTCATCAGCATAAACCTCATCTGTCCTCCTGACTGAAGCCTTTTCCTCTTGGTCCCGTTGTTGCTTCTCCCTGCTACCCTCCCTCCTCTCGGAACTCCTAGCAGAAGCATCGGGGCTAAATCTTCTTGAAGGTTCCCATTCATTCTTGTCCTCTCTTCCCCTCCTTCTATCATAGTCCCTATCCTTGGAATCATCAGGGCTTCTCCTTGGAAGTTTGGGTGATCGTGAGTCCTTTCTCACATTATAGATGTCTTCGTCAGCACTGCGGGCCAGGCCTGAGCTTCTATCTGAGTTCCTCATTGATTCATTCCTATCATTTGAAGGTGTGATCATCCTATCATCATCCTGATGCCCAACTTCATATTCATATCCATGTTTTCTGGATCTGTCAGAATACTTTCTGCTATCTGCATTCTCCTGATTTTCATGTTCCTCCTTCCAACTGCTCCTTGTATTAACATTTTCCTCAACTTCCTGCTTGCTGCGACCTCTACTAGACTCAGACCCATCCATCGTAGTTCCTACTGCATACAGTCAGGTAGCTAGAAACTTGAGGTATCTATACACAAAAGAATGATAAACAATATCAAATTGAGGTAGACAATAGCAAAAGGAAATAAGCATTCCACAGTTGAACTTGTTATAATAGAACTGCAGAACAAGGTCTGCAATCGAAAGGAAGTCTCTAATATAAATTTGCTGCACATTAAGCATTAGTAGTAGCAATAAGCATACAAATTCCAATAGTACAATGGAACTCCAAAAAGGAACCACAGACGTCTGCTATGCTGCTATAACTATAAAAGGGAATCCTAACTATAACGAGTTGGAAGTAATGGATGAATCTGTAATATAAGATAAAAATCTAAAAATGGCATTGGGGAAAACAAGAAACTTGTATACAATTGACTGGCAACAAGTTCAATAAACACAGCAATGAGTAATTGACACCATAACTTTTCATATATCATGGAACTAAATTCCACAATCCTTCTAATAACAGTATCAAAATTACTATAGCATCAAATATCCCATACTAAAACATAGAACAGAGGTCACAGACTCAGAAAAATGAAACCCAATTAAAACCAGATCAAATCCGGACAAATGGATAATTTGCACATTTGTGACTTGAGGATCCACGGCATTCTCTAGCCTACCACCCGCTGCTGCAAACTGATCATCAGCTCCGCTTTAAGCCACTAATAACACATTCTACCGAGACGCAAAACCCTATTCCTGAGACAGGCACCGATAACAAGACTTTGCTGACGCTAAACCATATTATAAACCCTAATCAAAATCCATGGCCGTGACTTAAGCTGTAAGCAACAGCATGGCGGACCAGTGACGAACCCAAAATTTCGTTATTTGAAACGCAAAAACCCTACTACAGAAGCCCGTGCGAAGCCAGATTTCGTCGAATCCAAGAGCACGGATACAGGGCGCGGACGCCCGGTGATAGAAGTGGTGCTTACCGTGACGAGATGGGAGGTTTCGCCTGGGGTAGAGCAGCCGCAGAAAGTGGCCGCGCGGCGCGACAGGGGCGAAGCGTGGCGGTGGCGCCTTGCTACGGGGGTCAGTCGCCGCCGCCGACGGTGGCAGGGGGCGATGTCTGTGGGCAGGGCCGGCTGCGGGTCGGAGTCGGAGCCGACCTAATGCACAGTTGGGTCCTCCCTCGGCTCAGCTCGGCTGGAGCCAGACCCGTACCAACCCCCAGCCTCACGCCCTCACCAGTCCCCAGTAAACGGGCTTTAATTTACACCGTTGATGCGCGATCGGACGGCTGCTTTGCCTTTTCTTTTCGACTAGGGCGCGCACTGCCTTCTCCGACTGAACAGGCCCAACCCAAACCAAACCCCCGCGCCCGCGCCGCCGCCGCCGACGACGACGGCAGCATCCCACCGTTCTTCTCGGGCGCCTCTTCGGAAGCATCCTCGATCTACCCCGTAATATAACTGTACAAGAGTGCAGTTGCTTCTCCGAATTTCCAGCGCTAAATCTTCTCGTCCCTCCGCTGGATCAGTGGAAACCCACCCGTACCAACCTTACCCCCATTTCTTGGTAAGTCTTGATTGATTTCACATGCTCCAAGTTAAATCCGCCGGAGGAATTTCTGCTTCCACACATTTCTTGTATACGCCGTTCATTGTCTTAGCTGCCCAGTTATTGATGTACTGGTGTTTATTCAGTATTTTCACTTACTGTTGCTATCTTTATGACTGCCTGGATAGTTGGGTACTTGGATATGGGAATCTACAACCATATTTGGTCAACTGCCAAGAAGAATGTAATGGCAGTTCTACTTGGCGTCACCATTTCCGATCGTTGTGTGACATTCGTCTCGGTGACTGGTGAATCTATGTATCCTACCTTCACAGCAGCCAACAGTGTCTTACAGGGTATTGTGATTTCAATTTGTACATATCAAGCTGTCATGGACAGTTGGTTCATTCTTCCCTATTCAAGTAGTTTGTCTTCTCGTTTGTGCTGACCAGGGTGTTGGAACCAGGTGATTTCGTTTTAGCAGAAAGAAGATGCCTTGAGAAGTACAAGTTCTCACATGGTGATGTGGTTTTGTTCAAGTAAGGATGGGGGCAATTCCACAAAAAGATTGATGCGCTAACTTGTTCCATGTCTCGAGAGTCGAGTCTGATTGTTCCTTGTGTGGTCTGCAGGTGCCCTAGCAATCATAAGGAGTTGTTTGTGAAGAGATTGATTGCACTTCCTGGTGAGTGGATACAGCTCCCTGGGTCCCCTAAGGTTACTAAGATCCCAGAAGGGCATTGCTGGGTTGAAGGTGATAATGCTGCTCGTAGTTGGGATTCTCGAGCATTTGGCCCAGTAAGTTGCTTCTTCTCCAAACCTGCATCTGTACCCTTGTCTGGGTTAATAATGTACAAGTTGGTTGAATGAAAATTATTAATGCATTCAGTGTTCTTGTTTAGTATCGAATTTTGACAGGTTAGGGAACTTTTTGTTTCATGGTTGGATTTTTTTCGTACTTCAATCGTGAGGGGCAGTATTCTTAATACGCTTGTGGATCTGAAATCTATGGAGGCTGTAGCAAACCGCCCAGCACTGGTACTTATGCAAAGAATTTGAGGCTTAACTTCTTGTTATAAAATTTGAAACTCATGGGAGTGCTCTGGTCAAGTTCTGAGATACTTACCCATCATTTTAAATGGAGACTGGGTGCCTAGAATGTGCATATGGAGTATCTGGGGCTAGATTAACCATTAGGTGATAGAGGGCAGCAGATAACCAAACACACCAGAATATACAAAATTCATTCATGCTTGCCCTTGCTGGTATCTCTTTGAATAATGCTATATCATATTATACATTACAACATTCAAATATGCATAGTTAATATCAAACTACAATACTTAAGATTATTACAAAATGGTAAATTATCTCTTATTCCTTGTTGCATCTTTTTTGCTGAAAATCAAATTCCTATGGACACTGCGGACAATGGACAAAACTGCACAAACTAGATACAAAAAAAAGCAGAAACTGACAAATGAAAACAAAGCAAAAAAGTGTGACAGTCAAGACAACCTATATCAGAAGTTCACAACAAGCAATCATGTTAGTGCACCTGAGGTCAGGATCACACACTTTTATACTTGATGAGAACAGTAAAGGCTTAACAACTTGCAGAACTGTCTTCCTGTTTATATAGCTCTATTTTGATCTTACATCAGGAAAAAACAGGCAACAAACTTGGTTTAGTCTGTGTTCTGAACATATTGTTTTATTGATTGCCAAGCATGGGAATTATTGAATCATAAAGCATTAAAACTGCTACCAACAATATTTGTAGTGTGCTTGTTTAGATAGACACTATGGTTCAGTTCATTTGTCATTGGTCCAATCAACAAGTTGATATAGGGGTTGGCGAGAAAGCTTAAATTGGGCGCACAGTTTGTTCTTGGCTACTTTGAGCCGCAAAAGTGAATAAACTCACAATAATTATAAGAAACCAATATCATTTGTTAATATAAAGTATGCTGCGTTGGTACTTAATATTTTTTGTGCTGTTTTTTTTCAGATTCCCATAGGTCTAATTCAGGGGAGGGTGACCCACATCATTTGGCCACCCTCAAAGATTGGCCAAGTGGAGAGAAAGATGCCTGAAGGGAGAATTTCACCTGTTTGATTTGGCTCCCTACTACATGGATGAAAATTCATTTATAACATAAACTGCTCAATTGCCATTTATGATATGATAGTAGAAGTGTAGATCGAAATTTGAGCCTTACAAGTTTTGGCACCAGTTTTGTCTACAGTTCCTTCTGTTCACCATTCTGCTGTTATGTACTTATGTAAGCGGCTTGGTTTTTTAGACAATCAAGTGGAAAACTCCCATCATGGGCCATTTGCATCGTGTCATATGTTCTGTAAAGGCATAAGTACATATTAGTAGTGAATGAACAAAGTTCCTGTGATTGCACTGGGGTATTTGTATTCTGAGCTCTTGAAAAATTCTTAGAGTGGCTATTGGTTCAGTTTCACAATACTGGTATTCAGCATTTGCAGGGTAGTAAAACCCAAAATCAGGCTATTATTGTATTCAGCATACTTAGTAGTGACCCCAGCGGTTGCACTTTAATATTGTACTCATAGCTCCAGAAAAATTGAGTGGATATTGTTTCCGCTTCATTATATTGAAATTCAATGTATGCTGGGTATTTAAACCCTAGACTAGATCAGGCTATTATTCCGAATGTTTAATATGCTGTTTATGGGTAGGAAAAAAATCAAACAAAAGCGGAAAGGCCTGTGTTGAGAATTCTTTGCCTATCTTTTTTTTCTTTTTTTCTGTACTGAAAAATAAAAACTAGTATGCATGTATGTACACGCTGTTCTACATTCTACACGCACAAATTTGTCTTTCTCGTGGTCAGCCGGAACTCTGCTCCGCGGCAGCCATGAAGTTCATCACCATGCTCCTAGCCTTGTTGATGGTCATGAAGCACAGGAAGAGGTGCTCCTCCAGCTCGTCCAGCTGCTGCCTAAAGTTCTCCTCGTTCTTGCACAGCTGCTTCAACACCTCCTGCACCAGCCTTCCCTTCTCGCCGGCCAGCGCGCGGTGCTCCACGCACAGCTGCAGCAGCGCGAGCATGTGCTCCCCCTCGTCGCGCACCCGCGCCACGAGCCGGCTTATGGTGTCCATGTCCCTGTTCAGTATGTATGTGCCCTTGGCCGCAGCCTCCAGCTGCACCAGAGCTCGCCGCACCGTCCGGCCGGAGAAGAGGCCCAGCCACGCCGGCGACATGATCATCGGGAAGGCCGCGAACGCGGCCAGGATATGCACGCCGATGAAGGCGCCGACGACGGCCACGGCGGCGACGACCGTGATGAGCGAGACCGAGAGCGCCTGTCTGAGGCGGGCGAGGGTCTTGATCCGGAGGCGCGCCTTCTTCCTGCTGGAGTCCAGGCTCTTGAGGAGGTCGGCGGAGCTGAGCTGCACCTGGCGGAGCTTGCCCTGCGACACGGCCAGCGCGGTGAACGGCTGGCCGAGGGCGGCGGAGACGTCGGCGAGGCTGGACACGCCGACGTCGCGGGCGAGCTTTCGGAGCGTGTTCTTGAGCGGGCGGTAGCGGAGGCGGATCTGCTCGATGTCCTTGAGGAGGTGGCTGCACAGGAAGGAGGCGCTGGCCGTCTCGTTGTAGTAGGCGGCGAGAAGGTCGCGCACGCCAGGGTGGAGGCGGCCCTTGCGGGCCGAGGCGAGGGCCGCGCGGACGGCGCGCTGGTCAGGCTCGAGGAGGTGCTCGGCGAAGAGGCGGTAGGAGGGGAGGCGCTTGGACGCCGTGCCGGTGGCGCCCGGGCGAGGCACCAGCCCGGCGCCGTGCGCGAGGGTGATGTCCAGGACGCGCGCCCAGAAGTCGTTGTAGGACTCGGTGCGGAACGCGCTGGTGTACTCCTCGCGGAAGTCGAAGCTCGACGACGGCGTCATCAGCGGCTTGGGATCGTGCACTGCTGTGCATGCCAGAGCAACAAGACATGAGACTAAAGGTTAGCGACAGAGTTCTTGGACATCCACTAAATGTGTATGGGTCACGAGACCTTAATGAAGCAAAGAAGCTAGTTAGACGAAACACGCATCATGGATGGATGTCCGCAGCGCAGCTACCTTGGCGATGATGGTGATGGATGCAAGCTCCGAAACACTTGAGCATGTTATTACCACCCATTCTATGATCCAGTAGTCCACAAGGTTTCGTGAATGGGTATGCATGTGCACGCAGGGTCTTTATATACGGGGTGGGTTTATAATTTCTTAAGTTTCCTAATAATGCAGAAATGATGGATGATGTAAACAAGATTGTGCATTTTGCTATGTGTCAAAGCGAAGCGACAACATGCATCGTTTACGGATGTTTTGCGGCTGGTCCTTTTTTTGGCGTGTCGCTACACGCATGCACGCACGGACGCAACCGCACGAATTCAAAGCACGTGCGCGCGGTGATGATAGCATGATCAGACATTGTACGATTAATCGACAGGTGCGCATGCATTATCCTATATCAATGTAGGAACGACATGATCATTCAGTTCACACTAAAATGCATCAATGTAATGTACATACACGAATGCAATGCATACCTTGCTGGCCGTGATCTCCGTCGCGCGGCACGCACCCTCCTCCGAGTCCGAAGCACCCGAACGCGACGCCCATCGATCGACCAATGCAAGCTGCCGATCGATCGAGGCCGACGACGAATTCGATCGATCCAATAAGCTCCTTCCTTCTCCTCGGCAAGGCAAAGTGCGAGCGTTCAGTTTCCTGTAGCTCGATCGATCCGACCCGTGTTTCTTTCCAGTCAAAGTGAGGAGAGCCAGGGGGCGGAGAGAGAGCTTATAAGGCCCGGGCGCGCGGCCGGCTCCGTCCAAGATATCTGTCGATCGATCTCGACGTGGAAACCGGCCTTGGGCGCGAAGACAAGTCTCCCCGTTCAATCTCCAGCTCGCCACCCGCTATCTAGACCTCTGCGATTAGGCGGAAGCTTGGAAGGAAGCACAAGAGGTTGGCCAGCACTCAACGGGAGAAAAGAAAACCGCCGCCGTGGCCGCGCGTCTACGCGAGGCCAGCAGACGACACGCGCACGTACTGGAATGTCACAGCAGCCACGCCATCCGCCCGTCGGGTCGTGGCAAGTGGGGCACCCACCCCCCCCCCCCCCCCCCCCCCCCCCCCCCCCGGCCCGGCCCCGCGCTCCCCGTTCGTTGCTTGCCCGTGGCTGCCCGCGTGGCGAGCCATGGGCGCGACCGCGACGTGCATGAGGGTGGCTGTGGATGCACCGGGAAATCCGGACGCGCGGGTTGCGTTGCGTCTGCCCGAGCGTTTCGCCAGCTGCGAACGCCACCGGCATGGCGGCGTCACGGCACAGGGCCGTGTGGTCCAGAATGCAGGAGGATTAGATACGTGCCACTCAGAGAACGTTCTGCTGAGAGCCTGAGATATTTCTAATCGGGCGCCCGTATCTTTCTCTGATCCCTGATTAATTCTGCGGTGCCGCACAAAAGGGGTGGGCTCCGAGGATCTATCCCGCTATACTTCGCCTTCTGCCTTAAGGAACAGTGTTCTCTTGTGAGTTGTGACGACGACGCGGATGTGGAGCTGGGGATTGTTCGGATATAGGCGGGTTGCGGGTATCTCAAGCCTCCTCGTGATCGTGGCCGGCCCAGCCAGCCGAGGGGCAAAATGGGTGGCCAGGGTGCAGTGGCTTGCACAAGAGACACCGCGTTGGACAGACAGACATACAGGCAGATGGTGGCATGGCGGCCGTCGCTGTTGGCCTGCGGTCTCTACGCGACTAGGCTTCAGTGATGGGCAGTGACGTCGCTGTTGGTCGCTGATTACGCCAGACAGCCAAAGGCATCACGTACTTGCGTCGCTATTGGTCTCTGGATGAGGATGTTTGTAGTTTGTTTCTGCGACGCTCAAAGATGATTGGTTCTTCAGTTCGGCTCACAGTGTGCAAAGCACAATCAACAAAAATTACAAATACTACGCCAGACAGCAACAGATGAACTGACAATTGTAATATGTTTGATAACCTGCACTGCACAAAGAAACCATCACGATGACGTTTACAGCGTAGGGGCGATGCGATCCTACATGTTTCGTGCAGAGATGCTACTGCAGACAGACACGCGCACCGGCCGTGTCAGTGAAGCTCCAGCAGAGAGTGCCCAAGATGAGGTCACGCGCTGTTTCAGACAGGGTCATGTCAGAGGCCGCGGACACCGCCGGCAAGGCCCTCAAAGCGGCGCCGGTTACCTAGGAGGAGAACAGGACGGCGGACCACGGCGACGACGAGGCGGCGGCGACACGCGGGCCGCGCGTGCGTGGGGCATTTCGCGGCGAGTATATGTGCTAAGGCGCCGCGCCGGAAGGATTTGCTCAGGCACTGGTGGCGTTATAGCCTCGGACAAGGAGACGACGACCTCCGGTGGGAGCGCGGCGCATCGACGCGAAGCCGTGATCTCCGACGAAGCAGGGCGCGACGGCGGCGGCGAGCGCGCGCCGGACACTCGGGGTGGACGGTATTTCATTTACCGTCCGGGGTTTAGGCCATCTGGACCGTCGGATCCCATTCGCGAGGCCAGGAGCTCGAGGCTAAGTCAAAGCGGATCGCCACGACCGCACGACGGGAGAGAAGCTCGAGCATGTCGAGGTGCCGCGCTTCCCGTCCGCCGACCATACTCTCGTCGCGGGCCCCGACCGGCTTCCGCCGCCCGTTCCGCGAGCCCCACCGCGCGCCGCCCATCCTCAGCTTCCCCTGCGACGCCTGGCCCGGCACGCACTTCGTCCCCGTCTCCACTTTCCGCTCGCCCCGGCTCCGTCCCGGCCGGCCTCCGCTCCTGGCGAGCGCAACCGACCAGCCTCCGCCACGGTCGCGTCCTGCTGCGCCCTCTTCCTCACCTACCTGACTTACTGCCAGCGCCGCCGTACCCGTACCGCCAGAACGCCGCCGCGTTGCTCTGCGCGGGCGACGGCGATCACCCCGACTGCTGCGTGCGTATCATCTTTATTTCAGGTCCTGAGATGCAGCAGACAGCATGTTACACTTTGTTGCAGTTTTAAGCATTCAGAACAGTCAAAGTTTTGTTTGTCAACCTTTGCTCTTTCTGATGCTTCAGAATACATGTGTAGGCAAAGTGCTGGTGCTCTAATGCTTTGCGAGTAAATCTCTGTGTGAGCAAAAGTTCAGCTCACTTTACAGTAGTTGTTTTACTGATATGATCAGCCACCTGTACCGTAGAGTTAGAAGGGAAAGAATAATGGGTAATGCTGCTCTATGTTTTGATGCGTTAGCCTGCACCTGTTCCTGAACATTAGCCTTGAACAGGAAAAGAAGAATGAGTAACATGCAGACACTGATAAGGGTATAGAGCAGTAAGACTTCAGAGATCTGAAAGGTTCCGGGTCAAATGTACATCATGCACGGATTGAAATCAGGTATACAGGAACGTTACGTTAGTCCCAAGAAGATGATCATTTAGTCGGGCGACATTAGCTGGAGCGTTTTCTGAACATTAGATGCGTCGTTTAACTTCTCTTCCGGCCCCATTTCTGATTGGAATTTTGACAGCACGCAACGGACTGTTCACCGCCAGTCCGCCATCCATGCGTGTTGCTGATTGTGATCTGATTGATAATCTGCACGAAGAAACCATCAGTTTGCCATTTGCAGTGTACGGGCGACGCGATTCTCCGTGTATTGTGCAGATATGCCATTGTAGACAGACATGCGCTCCCACCGTGTCAGTCAAGTTCAAGCAAGAGTGCCCAAGCTGAGGTCAAGCGCTGTCGTGGACAGCAGGACAGGGGCACCGCGGAGGCTGCGGCCACCGTCTGCGATTACCTTAAAGCGGCGGCGGTTATCTCGGAGGAGAACAGGACGGCGGGCCACGGCGACGACGAGGCGGCGGCGACACGCGCGCGCCACGGTTCATCGCAGCGCGTGCGCGGGCATTGCGCGGCGAGTATAGGTGCGAAGGCGCCGCGCCGGAAGGAGGCGCTCAGGAACGGGTGGCGTTGTGGCATCGGACACGGAGACGAAGACCTCCGGTGGGAGCGCGGCGCATCTACGCGAAGCCGTGATCTCCGACGAAGCCGGGGCGGCGCGACGGCGGCGGCGAGCGGGGAGCGCGCGCTGGACGCCCGGGGTGGACGGTATTTCATTTACCGCCCACCCCGGACGGTATCTCATTTACCGTCCGGGCCTTAGGCAACTTGGACCGTCGAATCCCATTCGCACGGCTAGGATCCCATGACCAAGTCAAAGCGGTTCGCCACGGTCACGTCGATCTCGGAGCTCGAGCTTGTCGAGGTGCCGCGCTTCCTGCCCGCGGACCCGCGCTCGTCGCGGGCCCCGGCTTCCGCGAGCGCCACCGCGCGCCACCCACGCTGGCCTTCCTCTGCAACGCCTCGCCGGGCACGTGCTAGATGCCCGCCGCCGGCCTCCGCGGCTGGCGCGCGCTATATGCCCGCCGCCGCTGTCGCGTTCTCCTGCGCTGGGACCCCAAGAGGGACGTCTCCGGGGGCTGCGCCCTCACCGTCTGGGATCTGCTCACGGACTAGCGGAGGGACCTACCTGACTTGCTGCCGGCGCCGTACCCGGCAAAGGTGCTAACCAGTGCAAGGTCCAAGCAGTCCACAACCATGGGAGTCATCATGAGCAAGAAGAGCTTCTGACGTTGGCGATCTCCTTGCTCGCCGTCCTGCACCTCCTCCTCCCGCGGTGCGACGCCGCGCGCCCCGTCTCCGAGACAGCCACCATCGACGGCAGCCGGAGCCAGCATCTGCCGCTCCGCGGGTCGCTGCTGCGCGGCCCGGAGAGCGGCGCGTTCGACGGCGGCGGCGCGGATTCTTACAGCGGCGGCTCCGACGGCCTCGTCCTGAAGTTGAACGGGCAGGAGCGCGGCTAGTCCACCTACGCCAAGAGGCGGTAGGAGGGGAGGCGCTTGGACGCCGTGCCGCCGCCCGGACGCGGCACCAGGCCGGCCGGCGCCTTGCGCAAGGGTGATGTCCAGGACGCGCGCCTACCGCCTAGAAGTTGTTGTAGGATTCGGTGCAGAGCGCGCTGGTGTACTGCTCGCGGAAGTCGAAGCTCGACGACGACTTCCATCAGGGTCTTGGTGTCGTGCACTTCTGTATGCCAGAGGATTAACAAGACATGATACTAAGTTTAGCGACAGAGTTCTTCAACACTGCAGTGGCTTGCACAAGAGACACCGCGTTGGACAGACAGACAGGCAAATGGTGGCATGGCGGCCGTCGCTGTTGGCCTGCGGTCTCTACGCGACTAGGCTTCAGTGATGGGCAGTGACGTCGCTGTTGGTCGCTGATTACGCCAGACAGCCAAAGGCATCACGTACTTGTGTCGGTGTCGCTATTGGTTTCTGGATGAGGATCTTGGCAGTTGCTTCTGATGCTCATAAATGATTGGTTCTTCAGTTCCGCTCACAGTGTGCTGAGCACATTCAACAAAAGTTTACAAATACTACGCCAGACACAGACAGCAACAAATGAACTGACAAAACAGCAAGAGAAAACAACGGGCAACGTCTAGCATCAAGGACGACCGCATTCTTTCACTCAAAATGGATGGCAAAAGCATGGTGGTTACAATACTCGAGCAGTGACACAGAGCATTTAGAAGAAGAGAACCGTTCTAGCCCTCCACAAAAAAATAAGAAAAAAAAGGAAGAGAACCCTTCTACCAAAGAGGACTACTTGTGATCGTCCAAGATTGTAAAATGTAAAACGGCCACTCAAGCGAAATTGTAAAACAAGTATGAACGAATAGGCCAAGGAACTTGTGTTACAAGGCATGCAGTACGATTTAGCAAATGAATCTACTACAGTTCATCTTTTGATTTATGACTCTTCTGTTTCTTTAGCTTCTCAAGAACTTGGTCCAGGGGTGGGTCTCCAGGTCTGCGGAAAATCTGATCACCAATCTTAAACTCGTAGGCCTCAGCTTGGCTCAAGATAAACTCTTTCAGCTGGAACAAATAAAATGAAAAGAACAGAATCAGAAAATCCAACAGCAAAGATCATGCTTAACTGAATGGGTTATTGCACAATCACGTTTTCCGGTAGTCTGAGGCCTCAATTCACATCCTATGCTATGAAAATGGCAACTGATGCAATTCTGGGAAAACACCTCGATCCCAATGGTATAAAGATAATCACGTCTGTTACTTATTCTGGTATAACAATTGTGATGCTTAGTCACTACCATTGAGTTATCACAATAAGATTGTAGCGGAAAAATGGTACATTCTAAAAAAAAAATAGGTCCATTCTAGATGCAAATATAAATAGAACCGTGAGATCAGTAGACATTTGTAGACTTGTTACTATTCCCTTTAGTATCCGTATATAAAATTTTTACTCCATGGCCATAGATAAGCATAAACACTTATTCAGCTAATGATCTGTGGCAGATGCTGATAATGCATACTGCTTAAGTTTACTTAGAAATTAAACTTTTGGATGAACTGGTACAAATATGGTCTCATCAAAGCCAAAAGGAGCCACTTTTGAAACATGGCTACCACAAATTTCAGGTAAAACTAGTTGCAGTCCACTTCCAGTTTACATCACAATCCCATTTAAAAGGGTAGAGTTGAAGTATATTAGCCGATCCTCACCTTACCCTACTAATTACACTTTTGAACCAGTGGAGCCTCAACGTGAACGAGAGCGTTCCAGTAAATTGATCACATTTTCTCAAGGCCTAATCCTTGAGGTGAACTGGTCAGATCAAGGGTAGCATTATTTAGGTCGTAAGACCACGGTACTACCCCACTTTATCGTCAAGCCCAGCATTGTTCAGAAAAAAGAAAGAAAGAAAGAAGAAGATCAATCCAAAGGAAGCAAGCCCCAACCTCTAGAATGTCATGCCCTCTCTCCATGGTGAACATGAGCGTCCCAAAATCAACAGCAACGAATTTGGCCTCTACCGATCCGGTCCGCAGCACATTGCTCCACCTCGTTGCAATCCCCACCACATCCTCCTGGGAAAAAAAATAATGCCATGGTCAAACGAGGCAACGAGCGCGCGGCCGTGGCGGCGATCGAGGGATCCGCACCCGTGAGCGAGGAGTGCCGGGGCGGAGCTTGACGAAGCCGAACGAGGGCCCGGTTTGGCCGCGGAGGAGCTCGGCCTGGAGGGCGGCCGGATCCATCCGTGACAGGTCAGGCGGCGGGCCGTCGCCGCGGTTCGGCCCCCGCGAATGGCTCGCGCCCCAGTTGCGCCATTCGTCGTCCTCCTCGTCGTCCACCACGTCCCGCAGGTCGTCAGGGATGGGCACCCGCTTCGCCCCCAGCGCCACCCCCGCGGCCGCGCACAGGAGGAGGAAGGCGGCGGCGAGTGCGCCTTGCCACGCCAATCTCGCCATGTGAGGACTGGTGTGGTTTGGGCGGCCAACGGCACAAGCGTGGCAAACCAAATCACTATCGCGCACGACGCAAACGGCTTGATCAAGTCAAATCTGTTGCGTGTTCCTCCATGTGGCTTGATTCCATCTCCGAGTTGCATGGAAGCCATGAGGATTTTGCTTATAAAACCTTATAAGTAGTTCTTAAATCGCATTGCTAATCCAAAAGAATTAAAATCTTCGGAGAATTTGCATCCACACCACCACTTATGATGTACGGAGTACTTTTTATTCATATACCACCAGGCTAGCCAACAATTCAGGATTTCATTGTCAGTCAATGTCTCAAGGAGGGTGAAGAAGCTCTGCACAGATTGAAAATGTGTACGCCAGCAATCCCAACATCATCTGAATTATTGGGGTATTTGCTTGTGAACAATTGCGCAGATATTGAAACAATCGGCCAATTCCAATGCAGAAATCTGCACATCATGGTACTTGGGGGCAAACTAGTGCTGCTGGACATCGAATTGGTCAATTTGAGGATGGAAACAACATTAGGGAACATGACACTGCAGTTTATTTACACGACATTCAGACTGCACGGGAAGGGTTCAGAGACTGTTTCATTGCAGTTGCTGCAATAAACATTGTGTGCTGATCAACCAGAGATATAGGTTCCAACTTGACTATGGATCTGGTTTCCCAAGGATCTCCTCATCACCGGAGTCATCTTCTTCTTCACTTAGCTCTTCATCGCTAGACTTGTCTTCTGGGACTACCCCAGCATCCTCTGGTTTGGCGTATTTTTCGCAGTATTCTGCAGAAACATGGTCAATGAAAACTCATCTCTTGAGTACTGAGGAAGAGACTAGGATTCAATAAAAAAACAAAATGGCTAAGGAACTACATTCTAGTAGAGGAACAGCTCCATAGCATCATGATAAGTTAATTCAGTGAATGAAATGGAACTCTAAAGGACAGGGATAATTAAGCTCTTAACACCAGAACACGTGGTACGTGCTGGAAGGTCCATGGAACTTCCCCACCAGAGAATTCCAATTGAAGATATATATTCATATTCTACAATATTTTCAGGATTTCTTGTGGATATGGAGGACATCCACATTGCAACCAATAAACCCTGTTTGTTTGCATTGTCCCCATGACCGCATCAATAAGAAACAGCCCATCCTGTGCCAACTCCCATCCTGACACAGGGATTTTCTTACATTGGCAACTAAACAATTTTATCAGCTTACAGATTCGAAGTCCACTCAAACCACATGCCGAGCTCAAAACCTATAAGCAATTTCCAACAAGGCCTTACTCAATAAAACTGCTCTAGTCAAGAATATTTACTAGAACCTAACAGTTGTATTTACTTATATATGGTGAACCCAATGAGCGCCTATAATAACCAATATTCTAGGAAGGCTTTTGGTAAGAACTTAAAAACCTGTCTGGAAGTATTCTTGAACTTGTATTTATCACATAAGATGGGTTGTTCACTAAACAAACATAGCGTGGGAGATCAAATTGATTAGTCAGAATTACAAGACTGCCATGTATAGAAGATGGATTGACTCATTCTACTGGTGCAAACTGCAACGAAAATTCAGTACGACTGCATCTCAGCTCAGTGCCATTGTTAAATATTTTATGTAATCTCCAAGCAGGTTGCAATAAAGGTACTAATAAACAGACAATGTGTAACCTTCTTACCTTTCACTTTTTGTTCATAAGCAGGCCGATCACGCATCATCAATGCAGCTGCATCTCCATTCAATGGATCAGAAGGATTCGGATATAGTAGAAGTTGTGGAAGGAAGACCTCAAATACATTGACAAGGTCTGCAAAACATCGCACATAGATATTTAAACTTGACCCTCTTGCAACAGAGTACAAAGCAACTGGGGCTCCAGTTGCACAGAACAGAGAAAATTAACTGGATGTCTTTTTTAAAAAAACAAAAAATTAACTGGATGTCTATACAAGCAAATGCAATGTAAGGATCGATTATTACCAAACATTGGGCTCCATGTTTGGTTGATGACATCCAAACAAACTGAACCAGACCTACAGTTCACATTGATCCAGAAGTGGTTAGTAACTAGACTGTTATTGTGGTTTGAATTGACAAATCAACAGATCATGGAGTCCAAGGTACTCACATTTCATCCACATTTGGGTGATATATCTTATTGATGAAACCAATCGATGGGGATTTGTATGGATATGCATCTGGCAATTCTACTCTAATCCTCCACACGCCTCCTTGATAAATGCCTATTAAATTCAACAAAGCATCCTTCAGATAGTGTTGCTGATCATCCTAAATCACTAATGCGGAACAAGACTGACGCTTCAAGTACATCATTCAGATACTAATGGCAATACAGAAAGCAAAAGCAGCTCAGCAACAGGTTAAATTGGGGATCTGATTATAGCTGTCCTCAGAGCTACATCAATGGAAGCTAAAGGCCACAAGCCCACAATGATCAAGAAAAACTCAGCTTCCTGAAAACTCGCTCTTCAATTTATCTAGATTAGAAATCAGAAGCTACACAATCATCGACGAAAGAGATGGAATCAAATCGGCCTCCTGCGCCAAAATCCGTACTTTCGTTAGGCCCACGGAATTCAACAAAGAACTCCTGCATCCCATCGTTCACCATCTCCACCTTGTAGTCGCTCATCATCCTGCAGCCATCAACAGGCAACAGAAACACAGATCAAGGAAATCCCCATCGAAATCCCAAAGGAAAATCACTGAAACACCCCCAGGATCCTCACAGCTTCATGAGGTCCATCTCCCGGCGCTTGCTTGGAGAAGACATCCTGCGCAAAAACAAGAATTCGCCGCTCCGCTCCTCCCTCCCGCTTCTGGAGATGCGCCCTTGGAGATAAGCCGGGGAGAAGAAGAGATTAAGCAGCCGGTGTTGCTCTCCTCTCTCTCTCTCTCTCTCTCTCTCTCTCTCTTATTGATTTTTATTTTTATTGCGATGGGCACCGCCGCACAGGAGGGAGGGGGACAGGAGGAGAGTAAAGCACAGAGGAAAGGGACAACCAAAAGGGAAGGAAGAATACAGATTAGGAAACGAAACTTGGTGTACTTAAAACTATTATGAAGATTCTGTGTCGCCACCTTACTTGATTCTGTACTTATTACCGGTAAATCTCATTGCATTTCAGTTTTTCTGGCAGGTTGGAGTACCGGCCACGTTTCCTTGTGCAACAGTTCCACAATCGACGCTAAAATGCTGCTCCCTCCATCCTAAATTATTTTTGATTTTTTTTATACATAGTGACCGGTCCATAGACCCGGAAACCCCAACGGAACTACCTTCCCGCGACACTTGGCCTAACAAAGTGCACAGCAACAATACACGTCAGCCCAACTACACGTAGCTGGGCCGAGATCACGATCCGGCCACCAGCCGACTCCTCCGAACAGGAAACCTGGTCGGAAAGAGCCAATCAGGAGTTGGATCACAGTCCGACCCTGATTGAGCTCTCCCGACTGGGTACTCCCAACCGACTCGTTCGGGGCCGACTGGGACAACCGACCGGGAACGCCCGCTCAGTGTGGGCCCAAGGAGCAAGTGGGACAGATAACGAGGAAGCACCCGGGTCAGCCGACCTTACGTAGAACCGTACAGTGCCACGCCCTGCTCATGTCTGTACAGTACCGCCATAAACCTACTCGCTACGACGGACTGGCCTGACAAGGAGAACAGGAACCGAGGACGGAGGTCATACCGCACCAGACGACGTGGGCTTCGACAAGATTAGGCAGCGCCTGTACACTCACTCTCTTATCCTTTCCGATCTATAAGGCCGTTCCCTTGTACTATAAAAGGAGACAGAACCTCCACCTCTACGACTTACGCACTCTTACGTTCTTACACTCTTACGTTTTCACACTCTCACACACTTAGCGCACGTCGGAGCTCCTGCCACTCTCTTCCACTGAGATGAGAACAAGGCCAGGACTCAGGCACCCACTCTCATCCTCCTCTTGTTTATACCTCCACTGCAAACTTTAAGCACCTGAGCTCAGGAATAAAATTGACCAACTGAACCCGACTGGACGTAGGGCGCATTGCCCAAACTAGTATACATCCTGTGTCATTGTGTGATAGGCCACATCCGATCTAACGCACGGCAAAACTATAAATATTTACTTGTCAGCCAAATTTCGCACTGATAGTTGGCGCCGTCCGTGGGGAATGCGGCATTGCGTTCGCGTTCTGCAGGTCATCGGATGGCCCACCTCACCGCCATCTTCGGCATGGAGGGCTGGAGCGATACGATTCGCTTCGGCTCGCTGGAGTTTCCTACACCCACCCTCGATGGGACGTGGGTTCCACCCATCTTCGTGCCATCCCAGGCCTTTCGCTTTGGAAGTCTGGACTTCGTCACCGATCAACTCGGCGTACTCCGCCTCCGCGAGGAGATGACTCTCCCGGCATCCCCGGAAAAGGTGGCTCACATCGTCGTCCGCGAGCCGCTCGACGACCTCGACGTGAAGGCACTTACGCTCCGCATCAAGTCCATGCTGGGCACGATCCACATGATGAATGATGTGGATACTATCATGTATTCACTAGCTAACACTTTCAACCAGCTCTCCGAAGGAGCTCCGTTGTCCCTACCATGTTGGCCATGTGGTTGGCTCCCCTTCGGTCTTGCGTCCCCCGTGGACGCGTACATATGGGGGCTCTAGAGGGTCATGACGTCATCTATCCACCCGTGCGAGTTCGTGGGAACAGCGGACTATGCTCCTGCCTCCTTCCACGACCTCTGCGATGAGGAGCTCGAGAGTGACGGCTCCAGCATTGACGACATGATGGCACTTGACCATCCTCTGTCCTGGGAGTGTGCCATAGCTGACACCCCGGAACAGCTTCCGGAGGTGGTGGAGTCTGTTGAGACTCACACCCCATCGAAAAACCGTGCGGAGGCCCTGACGCAAGCGTAGGCGCACGGCGACGAGCTGCGACAGCGGCAGCCGGACCAATGCACCCAACGCATCACTCTACGCCGTACGCGCGCAACCTAGCAAGTGGCGCTTGAGGCCGCGCCCGCCAAGTCCAACGCAACATCCTGGCAGGAGTGGACGACCTCCCGTAGTTCGCTCAGGTCGGATAGAACATCGCCACCGCAGTGATACTTCTGCGTAGCCTCCCCGAGCCAGCTGACCCCCAGGAGCAGGCAATCCACTGGAACCTTTGGGCACTGGTGGAAACCGCCGCTGTATAGCAGGCGGAGAGCTCCGCGTCGCGACACGCAACCTCTTGCCCAACCGGAGCGTTGGGGCCACACCAGCCGAACCACTCCATCCGCTCGCCCTTGCAGGCACGTCGGGCAGGGCAGAGCCCTACAACAGCTCCATAGCCCGACCCGGCACCAGCACCGCGGCGTCAGCTCATGCGCGAGCAGATCGGGCTGAACTGTGATGCGCGTAGCGTCATCCACGCGCGACGCCTGGCACGGCACGACGCTGACGTTGAACAGATGGCAGCAAGAGCGGCTGATGTGGCCCACGACCGATCCGACGAGAAGCGCGAAGAAGTGCACCCTAGGCGAGTCGGTCGACCGAGCAACCGGAACGGTGACCAGAGCCCTAGCCCAAACGGACCAGGACCGTGGGCCTTCGGTCGTCGTATCCAAAAAGCACCTTTCCCATAGCGCTTCCGACCGCCCACCAAGATCACCAAGTACATTGGGGAGACTAAACCTGAAGTGTGGCTTGAAGACTTCCGGCTTGCCTACCGAGCCAGAGGAGCCGATGATAACTATTTCATTATACAGTACCTCCCCATCTGCGTAGGGGAGTTCGTTCGAGTGTGGCTCGAGTTCGTTCCGTCCAACAACATCCGCGACTGGGCAGAACTGAAGAAGGTCTTTGTAGGAAACTTCCAGGGGACATACGTCCGCCCTGGGAACTCCTGGGACCTTAAGAGTTGCAAGCAGGAACCTAACGAGTCCCTACGGGATTACATCCGCAGGTTCTCAAAGCAATGCAACTCCCTCCCTGACATCGTCGATGCAGACCTCGTCAACGCATTCCTCTCGAGGACAACATGCAAGTCCTTGGTCCACAAGCTCGGCCGCGTCAAGCCCCGAACCACCCACGAGCTGCTCGACATCGCTACGAATCATGCCTCCAGCGAGGAGGCGGTCGGGACGGTCTTCAACGACAGTAGGGACAAGGGCAAGGACAAGCGCGAAGATCGCGACGAGGGCCCCTCCTCGAGATCGGTGGCCTCATGCTCTGGAGGACCCAAACAACCAAGGATAAGCACAAGCTTTCTCCGCCATCGGAAGGACAGTACACGGTGGTCGAGGTGATCCAACCAGGCGCCTACCGACTGAAGGACGGCGACGGCAACATCCTCACCAACACTTGGAACATTGAGCAGTTGCGCCATTTCTTTCCTTAACTCGGTCTATTACTAGTCCATTTCCATTCAACACTTGCTCCTACAGCACCCCAGCCCGAGCACTCTCGGCCTGGGTTGCTCGGGGGCTCCACGGGGGTGCGGCACCACCTCCTCTTTACTTTTTGCGTAATCACACGCCTCGCCCGAACAAAAGGGCGTGCCGAAGGAAAGGGCACCCCATCCTCTAATTCGCCCTAAAAGCAACGTATGCTCTAGCTTGCGGACTGATCGGACCCCGCCACGGCTACGGCTATGAGCAGCTGAGCCTCGCGGGCCACGCCCGGGTTCTTAAGGTTGCAGCCTACGGTCAACGGGCAGGTCTGAAAGGGAAAGGGTGAAAAGTAGAAATTGCTTAAGGGCAAAAACAAGAACGGGCGGGACAAGCTCCCCATCACGATCACAAACGAACTTAAAATTGTTCACTCGGAGGCTCACAGTCCCCCGCAAACTTCTTTCATACATAAAGAAATTAACTATCCCTATTCTATTGCTCCCCCTCGGCCGGATCGGTTGGCGGCGCAACTGACAAGGACGAGGGCTCCCCAGTCGCAGTCGGGTCGATGCTTGGGTCGGTCCCGGTCGGGACAACGCCCGACTCCGTCCCAGCTTGCACCACTGCATCAGAATTGGTGGTACCCTCCTGACTCGCGCGTGAAGCTATCCACGTGCGGCTCCATCCCGAGGAATGCCTTGCAGACGGTGACGAAACCGGCAATATGCAGCACCCCGTTGGGGTTGAGGTGCTGCAACTCCAACCCTCAGCGGTGAAGGAGCCCACGCAGAAACCAATGCGTGGGGTATCCAAGCCCACGCTCATGGAAAGCGAGGAAGGAGATGACCTTGTCAGGCTCGGGTCGTGGGATGATGGTCCCCGCCTCCGGCACTCTCCAACCCGCAACCGCCTCCTCGTGAAGTCCTCCAGCAAATCCTCCTTCACGATGGACGGCTTCCAGTTCGACATCGCGCAACGGGAGGCGACGAATGGATCTGTAAGGCTTCTTTCACTCTCTCCCTTGACCCTCCTCTCTACCGAAACTCACCACAGTGCGCAAGGAAGTTTTGGCGGAAGGGCGGAAGAGAAAGCAGTAGCGATCGGGGAAGATGAAAGGACGGGCTAGAAAACCTCCGCCTCTCCCCCTATTTAATGGGGAAGGGGGCGCGGAGCCCTGGCAGACAGGACGTAACTGACGGGACGCGACCCTATGCGATGGGGCATGGCCCGGGAGGAGCCCACCTGCTATTGCAGCGAAATCGCGAAAAACAGGGCACAACCGCACACAAGCGCCCCTTCGCCTTTTGAGGCAAGGGAGCAGAGGGACCCACTATCAGAGCCTCCATCGAACCGAGGACAACATGCCACTTGGGTCAGTTGAACAAAGCAAAGGGACCCACTGTCAGAGTCTCCGTCGAACCGAGGCCAGCAGGCCACTTGGGTCAGTCGGACGGTTCGGGCATCCGATGGGAGACAAGCAAAAACAAATGGAAAACTAACATGCAGGACATGCCGACCCCGTCACGAACGACGGATACGGATTCCACTCGAGCGTACCCGTTAAGGGTGCCTCGAGCCTGTCGCTCAAACCGTCGAGATAAGCAACGACAGCTTAACCCCTCTGGTGCAAAAACCACAGATGGGGTGATGCCTGAATGTCTGACCAAGGTAACTTTACTAGCCCCCCACTTACTTTCTCTACGAGCGAACACGCATTCATTCATCCATTTCATGCATGCATGCATCCATTCAAGCATCATACATTCATCTCATACGTGCAACCATTGCATCTTAATTGCTTTGCGTCGTGTCAAGAAGCAATAGCGGTTCATTCAATATGAGCTGCGATCGACCGGGGTTCGAAGGTCGGCCCGCGAAGGGCTCGAGGCTGCCTCGCGTTAAACAGAGCTAGGGGAAAACGCGGATGGAGCCCCAACGGCCTTCGCCTGACCCACTCAGAAGCGGACGGGATCATCTCAACCTTCTCATTCGATTCTGACCTCGATCCATGCCCATAGAATCTCCATCGAGGGGAGGCTAGCGGGCCACCTGAGTCGGTCTCCGAAACGGCTTGGGCATCTACCGGGAGGCGGGTTAAGGAGCAGTGGAATGCCACATGAGGGCTATGCCGACCCCGTTACGAACAACAGACCCGGATTCCACTCGGACATGCCTATTAGCGAGCTCACCGAGCACGTCACTCAAGCTATCGAGGCAAGCGGCGTTAACTCAACCCCTCCGGTCGAGGAGACCGCGGACGGGGTGATGCATGAAAACTCCTTAGTTAGTCGCAGGCTCGGGGGCTAGACCCACTGGGTCCGCTCGCTCAAACCTGACAGAAGGCAGACTACAAACAAGTCTCCTTCTCGGGAGCCGGGCACCCTCCGCAACTCGGCGTGCACCCGCGGCCCATGCTAGTCCTTCCCTTGGGATCTAGGTGTCAGCATCTATCTAACGTGCCCTTGCGGCCTCTGCCACTTGTCCTCTCGAGGGCTGGGCACCCATATCTACTCGGGAGCTAGAACGCCTGAACCTACTCGGCTACCCTACGCATTTGACTACTACGCGGTAAAAGGCATCAGAAATCGAGGCGAAGGTACCGGGTCACGAGGCAACGGTATGAACCCCGTGGAAGTTCATCCTTATCATCTTGGAAACGGGGTCAGACCCCGTAATATGGCTTGTCCGCTTCACGAATAAGACAAAAACAAGCAACACCACTATGTGTTCCCCCTGACGGAACGGCAACCTGCCGATCGAAAGCCCCTTCACGGCTTCAACAAAGCCCCAAAGGGGCTCAGGGGCTCCTAACGGGTCCATAAACCCAGGGTCCCCAACGGGACTGTCTTCCCGCAATACTTGGCCCAACAAAGGGCATAGCAACAATACACATCTGGACCAGCCGGCTACACGTAGCCAGGTCGAGACCATGATCCGGCCACCAGCCGACTCCTCCGACTAGGAAGCCTGGTCGGAAAGAGCCAGTCAGGGGTGGGACCACAGTCCGACCTAGAATGAGTTCTCCTGACTGAGCTCTCCCGACCGGGTACTCCCGACTGAGTCCTCCTAGCTGGGGATACACCGTACCACCCATACCACCCATACCGCTCCCCTCGACCAACTCGGTCGGGGCCAACTAGGACAACCGACCGGGGACGCCCGCTCAGTGTGGACCCAGGGAGCAGGTGGGACGGATAACGAGGAAGCACCCGAGTCAGCTGGCCGTATGCAGAACCGTACCGTGCCACGCCCTGCGTATGCCTGTACAGTACCGCCGTAAACCTACTTGCTATGACGGAGTGGCCTGACGAGGAGAACAGGGACCGAGGATGGAGGCTATACCACACCAGACGACGTGGGCTTCGACAAGACTAGGCAGCGCCTGTACACTCACTCTTTTATCCTTTCCGACCTGTAAGGCCGTTCCCTTGCACTCTTACATTCTTACACTCTTACGCTTTCACACTCTCACACACTTAGCGCACGTCTGAGCTCCTGCCACTCTCTTCCACTGAGATGAGAACAAGGCCAGGACTCAGGCACCCCCTCTCATCCTCCTCTCGTTTGTACCCCCACTGCAAACTTTGAGCACCTGAGCTCAGGAATAAAGTTGTCCCACTGACCCCGACTGGACGTAGGGCACGTTGCCCGAACCAGTATACATCCTGTGTCATTGTGTGCTAGGTCATATCCGATCTAACGCACGGCAAAACAAAAAATATTTACTTGTCGGCCAGATTTCGCACCGCCACGTAGTCTTTTACATGCACTTAGATATATATTATGTTTAGATACGTAGCAAAAGTTATGTATTTAGAAAAACAATTTAGGACGGAGTGAGTACGTAATTTACAATTTTATCATCACAGCCAAGCTAATTAATTATTACTCCTAGCTCCGTAGAAGAAGGTAGTTTTACACAGATGCCATTACAGCGGTAAATAGTGCTTTTATGTAAGTTCATTACAAGCAACAAAATTTTCTGAACTACACGTCTATATTAGTGGTAGATTATCTCTCTGCCTCTTCTTCATTTTACTTCATCCTTTAACTACACCGGCTACGGAGTTCCAGCTTCCAAGTGCTGCAAAATAAAAGTTGAGAAGTGGTAAAAGGATTGAGTGTGTACGTACTACGGAGTACAAACATGGACTATCAATGATGGCAGAACAAAGTCGTCAGAGGGTGCATAGCCCAAAGTACAAGGACAGTAGTTGCTCAAGGATACCATACGAAGGAGCACGTAGTGGTGGCGACTCACGCACCCATGACCATGTTCACGTCAGGGGAGGGACGAGACGATGGAGTGCATAACTGACTCTTGTCTATCACAATACGAGACAACTCTATATTGTCCACATATATGCAAGCGTTAATAATAACGTATTACAATCTTATAGATACATAATTATAAAGTTTAGACATAAACTTATATTAAATAAAAGTTGACTTAAAGCTAGGACTTTATACGACACGACGCTCTAAGAGTTTGAACCACACTTTTAAACACACATACACTGTACACACGACACAAACACATCCATGGCACCATCAACACATTTTGTCTATAAACTGGAAATTGCTTCACATCCGACTGATTTGTTGGACCCATGTACGACCACTGTGTGCATGTGAATTGTACTGGTGGGGCCTAAATGTTTGCTTTGTCTATTGCCAGATGTTTTTATTTTTTAAAAAGTCCTATGATTTTTGTGATTTTTCCCTTATATGTTTGGATCATTTTGCATTTAAGTGTGAATTGCATTGTTTCCATGATATTTTGGTAAGCTAAACTACATAGTAAGATATAATTAAATTACCCATTTTTTACCATGTACAGAATACATGTGCAACTAAAACACCACCAGAAGTGTGGAATATACTCAAATAAGTAGATAAACTGAGATGATGATAGAACTAATACTTCAATATTTCATAAAGAGAACTCAAATGTCAATGCCAAATTGCACCGAAGTTCAGGATGTATAGGAAGAAATTACACATGTAAACAAAGTTCAGGTTGATGGAGAAAGAAATAACAAAGCCAAACTTATACATCGTAATAGCAATCCCATATATACACAAAAAAAATTGTAGCCCCACCACCTCTGATGTGACTCACATTACCACCTTTGCAAAGACATTGAGAGTTATAAGTTCCAAATCTGACTATTCTCCATTTGTATTCCAATACAAGCACCAGACTGCTTTCGATGCCGGTGCCCTACAAGATGGGAATTTAGAAAGGCAGGCTAGTCCATCTGCACCTCTTGATGTCATCTGTTTGATGTATGTTGTGGTAGTCTCTCCGGCCAATTCGGAAAGCAACTAGTAGTCTCCCCCGCGCAGTAGCTCATGATTGCATTTCATTCCCTTGTAAGTTATTTCTTTGAAGAACATTGTTGCTTCAACAATGGCAATGAAGTCCTGACCATGTAGCAGCACAATTTCTCCATGTAATTACCAAACAAGGAAACATGCTGATGGAACAGAACTGTTAGCTGGAGACATGTGGATAAGAGGATGCTTCTGCAGCATCCAGCCATCCACACCGAGTAGATGCGAGAGCAACATTGCATTCAGGGGTATTCAGGGGGTGTGAATTCTCTGCAACCTGCAAAATTTTAACGGACAGAGTAGTTGCAGAAATTCAATTGAAAATTAATTCCCAAAGAGAAACAGTCCCTCATTTTCATATATCACCCGATCAGTTAGTGACGCTTTGTAAAATTAGAGAAATAGACTTTGAAGTTAATCATGCCCCCAAGGCCCCAACCCACTCTTAAAAGATAAAAAAGAAATAAATAAAGAAAGAAAAAAATGGCAACCTTCTGAACGTACAAGATGAATTGATGAACATCGTATTCTTGCAGATTCATTAAATTCATGTAATTCGTAATTCATGTTTACATTGTAGAAATTTACCACATAATATGTGAGGTGGGTAGAGATGAAATAACATAAACAATACAATGAAGCACAAATCTGCAATACAATCATCCTGTTTCAAAATAATAAATAGAAAGACAATCAAGGGACGTTTAGGTGCCGTTGATACCTAATCCATTACTTTGTCTAGTTCAGCATGAAAATATGCTGGATTCAATTGGGACTCCAGATTCCAGATGGAAGCTTTACCCCCAGCACAAGGACCCCATCTTTGAGATTTTTCCTTGAGAGTGATGATAGGAGATGACAGCCCACATGAGAGAATCCTAGCCATGCCATTTATAGGCTACCAATGAACAGCATTGTAATAATGGCCCAAATAGTTTCAAAGACAAGCAAATATAGGAAGCAAAATTTTTACACAAAGAGGAATATGTGCAGCTTATTGCCTTATTTGTGTAGATTTTAGCAAATGGACCGTGATGTCTGGTTATTCCTATGGCTAAATGCTAGTCATATTTAACAGCAGATGAAAATTCTTTAGATCGTAAGTTTTTTCAACCACTGACAAATAATGCATGTGAGTAGGACGAGAAACATATTAGAACAATATATACCTTGAACAAGACAGAAGAATTGAGAACTCTTGGAACAAATCAATACAAATATTATTATGAACGTAAATAATTACATTGTGATACTAATCTGCACAGGTTTGTCCAGATTCCATCTATAAGAAACATCTTAAAAGAACTGAGCAGCAAATCTGCAACTAATACTGAAGCATCTTGAGCCTAGGTCGGGACTTAACAATCTCCTATAAGAAAGAATATGTCGGAATAACTTACGATGTTGCCAATCCTTAGAAACCAAGTAGATTGCAAAGAAAAGTTGCTTCTGCTGCTGCCATCTTCTAAAACACATGGCATGGTCTGACATTCTACTTCAGCTGCTCACATGAAACCGAAAAGCCCTCTTGCAAACAAGCGTGAGCTTCTCCTTCTCCCCTTGTTTGCAGTTCTCGTGCTTCTCATTGGTGTCAGATAAAATCGCAGCATCCCGTTGTCCAAGTTCCCAGGCGATGTATAATGCACGCTCCTGCTTCTGCCAATCTTGCTATTCTTAAGCCAATCGGTCCGGAAATTCTGTACATCCCCATTGGATGCAGCCTGTGAGCTTCGACTTGCGCCTTGGCTTGCTCTGCCCGACACATGGCCATTGCGTCCAGAATGAAATTCACCACTAATATCTGCTGATTCCGCATTTTTACCCCTCCTGATTTCCTTCCTCGACTCGGAGAGGGACCGCTCAAGAACATGCTCCCCCTTCCTCACGAATTCCTTGAGTGGGCTCGTTATGCTGCGATCCCACACCCTGCTCCACCTGTTGGACCTCCGTCTTCCAACGCCAGAGACAGCCATCTCCATCCCAGTGTCACCAGAACCCCTTCCCCTTAAACGCCGCCCATCGCCACCTGCATCAACTGAGTGCCCCCCATTCCTGCTCTCTGCAACCACGGCTCGGGTCTCCGCAGCGCCTTCCTCAGCATTGCTCCTCCTTACCCTCCTCGCCGCATCCGGTGGCTCCTCTAAGCAGGCAAAGGAGCACGCGAAGGCCCTACCCACCATCGACCCGTCCCACGAGTGGCGTGGTGGCTCCAGGGAGCCCCTGCTCGGGTCCCGGCACGCCATCCACTCGCACGAGCGGCGGAAGCTCGGCTTCCGCTCCACCTGCGCATCGCCGCCGCCACCGTTGATGGCGCTCGGATCCGCCGCCTCCCCCCTTGGCGGCGGCGGCGGCGAGGGATCCTTCACAGAGCCCCCACTCCTCCTCCACCGCATCCCTCTCGTCGGCAAAATGGACCTGAGCCACGACCCGGGCCCCTTCCGCTTGCCCCCTCGATCTCCCCCTCCAGAGCCGAACTGAAACTCCGCTGGTTGGGGGTCCTTCCCTTGCGACGGATTCGCGGCACCGCTGCCGGAGTCGTCCAGCTGGAAGAGCAGCATGAGCGTCTTCCGCAGCTTGCCCTGGTCCGCGGCGCCGGAGCCCTCGGCGGGCTCCGCGGCGCCGACCTCGACGATCTCGGCCTCGGGCTGGTCGCGCACGGAGGAGAGGCGCTCCATGAGGCAGGAGGAGCAGATGCCGGTGAGGAGCTGGGATGGGTGCCTCCCGCACCGGGGCGGCTCCGGCTCCGGCTCAGGCTCCTTCTCCTTGTTTCCCTCCTGCGGCGGTGGCGGTGGCGGCGGCGGCGGCGGCTCGACCTGCGCCGCCTGCTCGCCTTCCTCCATTGGGTTGGGACTCGGAAGCTGGCTATGGCAGGCCGCCGCAGCAGCCAGCAGCCCAGCAGGCGAGTGAATCGAGTCAGGCGGGGACAAGCGGGTACGACATGGCCAGAAAATTGCAAAAACAAATAACCCTAGCGAGACACCCGAAAAGCGACTTTTGGGTTCGGGGGCAGAGCGGTCGGGGCCGGAGCGCGTGGGGAAGGGAAACGGGAGGAAAAGGTTCGTGGGCTTTGGGGCGGGGCGGGGGCGGGGGCGGGCGGCGGATGGGATCGAGACGAGGATGAATCGGTGGAGGGGGCAGCGGCCGGCAGAGGGCCTGGCGGGTGAGGGGTTTCTGCTCGGGGGACAAACAGAAACCCCTGTATCGCCGAGCCCGACGCGGCCTGCGGCCAGGCGCCGCCCGCACGCTCGCTGCTCCGGCCCGCGCGGCGTCCGGGAGTGGGAGCGCGGTGGGCGCGGCGCGCGTTCTAGCCTGTGCTGCTGTGCGGCGCGGGGCGGATGGTAACGCCCTGCGCGTGGGGCTCGCTCGCTCCACGGCTCCAGTCAGGTGGGTCACAGGACTCACGGCGCCGGATTAACTGCGGGGGTGGCGGTTGCCGCGCGGCTGGGTTGGCCGACGCGGCTCCGGCACGGGCACCGGCCGGGCGTTGATACCTGATAGGGCGGTTCGGGCCTGTTTGGATGCATAATTTGCCTGGCCGGAAGGTTGCCTGGAAGCTGCCGGGTCACTGTTTGGATGGAGTCCTGCCAATCTGCTTGACGCAGTTGTCCAAAAACGACTGCCGCTTCAACAGCTCAGGTTGCCCCCTCTAATAATATATTAAAAGCTTTTCTATTGCTTGTTGCTACTTAATTAAGTCCAACGTTTGTAACAGTGAGCTGAAGTATGAATTTTTTTTTCCTTTTCCATGGACGCATTTACAGTATATTAAGTGTAAAATGTTGGACACAAAAAATATTTGAAATTTTTCAAACATGTTTTTAAAATTCTTATTATAAAAAAGAATAATGTTAATCATAGTATGATTATAGGTACTTTAACACATTAATGGTATTAGTATTCTCAGGCACAGACTTCCAACCAAACAGACTATCGATCAACTTGCCAGGCAAATCTAAAAAAAAATTTAGCAACTCTCATGCAGCACTATTCACCGGGCTCACCAGGCACGTTGCTCAGACCTCCGACCAAAAAAGTCCTTCGTGCCTGCCGTGCCGTCGTCCTGCGGCGAGATCATGGCGGTAAACGCCGTGACCTGGTGAAAGGTAAAATGCCGAGCCAGTCACAGTCAGTTACCGATGCGCATGAGCAGCAGCATCTATTGCTGGCTCCAGCAGCTCATGATTTCGCAAACGGACAGTCCCAGCTGACGCGGTACGTAACGAACTGACGCCCATTAAATACGGTGCTTTGGACTATGCTCTTGAAGTTACTTCTACCACGGGAGGACGTCCATTTCAAATTTCTTTGTTTTCTACTACTACTGACAGTGAGTGTAGCACTCTCCTGACTGGGAAGAACCACCTGAGGCCTAGCTGAGCCAGTTCTGTTTCTCGGACGATTTGCTATCTGAACAAGGAATACCTCTGAACAAACCTAGCAACTCGTGGTGCAGGCACGCTAGTGGAAGTGGACAGATGCCGAGAGCCGCATTCGATCTCTACGAAGACAGAAGACCCGTGCACACACCAAATCCAGGACGAAGAAGTCACAACCTACGGAATGGATCCAGCACAGGCCTTTCGTTTCTGCAATTGTTCGTGTACCGCTTCGGCTCGCTGCCAATTTGTTTGTTCCTGGTGGCCTACTGGGGGTGTACTGGCCTGTAGGCTGTAGCCCTGTACATTATTTCCTCACACTTGATGGGCCTTATCGCTGGAGCAAAACAGTTCGGCAGCCCTTGTACCAAATATAGCCCTTTACTCCTAGAAGAAAAAAACAAAAGTGGCACCGCGTAGTACGTTGCTAGGCGCAATTGCCCATGTGCATTCGTGCAGTAGAAGATTGCACACTCTATCAATCATGGAGAAATTTGTATTCGTTGCTAGTAGCAATTTACATGGTCCCTGGCTGTGAGACTATATATGGCGTTTGGATAATAAAGGCTAAACTTTAGCCCTATCACATCGGATGTTCGAATACTAATTAGGAGGACTAAACATAAGCTAATTATAAAATTAATTGCAGAACTTCTAGGCTTAATCACGAGATGAATCTATTAAGCCTAATTAATCCATCATTAGCGAATGGTTAATGTAGCACCACATTGTCAAATCATGGACTAATTAGGCTTAATAGATTCGTCTTGCGATTTAGCCTAGAGGTTGTGTAATTAGTTTTGTAATTAGTCTACGTTTAATACTCCTAATTAGTATCCAAACATTCGATGTGGCGGGAGCTAAATTTAACCCCCTCCTCCCAAACACCCCTACAGTAGATGAGAAGGAGAAACACGCAACAAGTGGCCGAGTTCTTGGAGCCAGAAGTTTTGCTGAGGCTGAGCTCTACAAACATAGCGCCTCCAAAAGCTGGAGCTGGAACACGAGTATCGATGAACGATCAAGAGCTTTAGGGTCTAATCAGACCTAATTTTACCAGCGGGAAACGCATGTACAACTACCATCCTCCCTTCCTTTTGCGGCCTTGTTTAGTTACTCCAAAATCCCAACTTTGATACTATGAAAAAGAAGATTCCCCATCACATCAAATTTACGGTACATGCATGGAGTACTGAATGTAGATGAAATCAAAAACTAATTGCACAGTTTGGTTGTACTTTGCGAGACGAATCTTTTAAGCCTAATTAGTCAATACTTGACAATAATTTACAAATACAAACGAAACGCTGCAATATGCTACAGTTCTGACACAGTGATTTTGAACAACCAAAATTGGGCAACTAAACAGGCCCTGCATCAAGTTCGGTCGGCCAGCCCACGCCTACCTGACAGACACTTTCCGTCCCGGCTCCTACGAACATTCTGCAATGAAAGTGACCTCACGTCGTCCATCCGACCTGGGACGTACGAGTGCACCGCAATTACGCGTTGCTGCAAGGAACAGCAAACTCATTCCGTGGAACTGGCTACTTGCTAGCGACGGATTTATGCCGGAGACGACCACTTGTCCTGGATCACCACCGCCAAGCCGTCTCGCTCCGCCTTGTTTCCGGGCGAAAACGCGTGTGCAGTGTGCCAACTGCCACCCGCGCTCGGCGGCGTCGTCCGGCCGCCATGGTCACCCGCGCGCGCTGGCGGTGAGGGGGACACGGAACTTTCGTGCGGTTTCTGCTGCTCGGGCACGGAACGAATTTCCGGTGCCGCGACCGAGTAATTCAGCGAGAGAGAGCGAGGCCTTTCGTTTGTTTCCTTTGCAGTCGCAGTTCGTGCCCAAGCACAAAATGGAGAGGAAAAAGATCGCCTGCCGACCTGCTGTTGACCACTTGCTCACCGGTCGCTGGTTCTCGCCTTCGGCACAACTTGAGGTACTCCAGAGAGGCAGCATTGAATGCCTCCACCTACGCTAGCCTCCTTTCTATCTCGACCATGAGTCCGGCCCACTCGCCATTGAGCGGAACGGGCTCTCCTCGGCTGTGTGTCGCATGTAGGTGCTCCGTGGGCAATCAAGCCAATAGATTGACTTTGACTCCACTCCGACATTTCCAATTCCACACGGCTGGGTCCCACTGGAGTGACGTGGTACAGGTGCGGCACTACTAGTGTCCCATCATTGTTCACCCAAATGACAAAAGTAATCAGGCTACTAAAATAGCACAGCACTAGCCGTAGCCGGGCATGCACTTGAAGATAAAAAGAGTAAAAATAAAAATAAAGGAGTTCTAGCAGTAGGGGTACAAGTTTACATTGCCTCTCCACTGCAATACATCGTGCGTGCCACAAAATTGCAATCCTTTTTCGTACGAAGTGGCTGTCAACATTTTTACCAAAGGAAGTGCTACTAGTAACCATTTCTTCCCCGAGAGAAAAATCTATAATTCCTCTGCCGTTTCAAAGATCCGGGTCCCTTCTCTCCCTGAGCAAGTGTTATTGGTAGTATAAAATCTTGTTTGGAACCCACGGACTAAATTTAGCTGAAGCTAAACTAAACAGCTAAATTTTAGCTGGTCAGATCCAAACAGCCAACAGGGCCTAAATTGCCCACCTCCACTGTTCCTCCGTTCAATCATCATTTTTTCTAATTTGCAGGAAATATAAGAGATAGACCGGTAAAGAAACAAAATGAAGAGGTAAAGGTTAAGACTGCAATGGCTTTAAAAATTAAGAGAACCTTTGTTTTGACAATGTTTCACTAACAATCACTGAACAAAAAATAGAGCACTTTCGGTGAAAGAACATTGCGGGCTGGGCCTACGTGCAGCGTAAAAGTCTGGTCCGGATCCGAACCAGTCCAACTTGACGCGCCGAAAAAGAGCGCAAAACCCTCCGACCCTTCTCGCTCCCGGCTCCTTCCTCCAACCCCGTGTCGTCATCAACCCGCAGCTTTCCAATTCCAAGCCATCAAGGCAGCGAGGGACACCTCCTCCCTTTCCTCTCCGCAGTCCGCACGCGCCGCAGCCTCGCTAGCTCGTGCAGTGCCGACCCGAGGGCCAAGATGAGGAGCGCCAGCGGGGGTGCATCGCCCTGGAGGCGGAGCGACCCCGGCGGCAGCGGCGAGCTGTCCCGCGTCTCCGTCGCAACCACGGCATCCTCCGCCCCCGAGGGTTCCGTGAGCGGTGGCGGGCGCGGGCTCTCCTTCCTCGACGCCTTCCGCTCCTGCTTCGTGCCCCCGGAGGCGCGCTCGCCGGAGACCTCCATGTCCGACGACTTCCACCCCTCCCACCAACGTACGTACGCAAACGCCCTTTTCTGTACCCATTTTCCACTGCTTTTGTACTTTCAGTTTCAGGTGCCCTTTTCAATCCAAGATGATATTTTTGGCAGGAAAGCTAGCCCTTTTTATGCTCTTTTCTGGAGATTATTGCGCAATAATTCTGGGAAAAATGCCCTGGTGCAACGAGCAATTTTCGAGACATTTTCTTCAAGTGGTGCTTAATTAGTACATCCTACTTTTTTTTTGCAGAACGATTTAGTCTTATCTTACCTTTCGTTACATGCATTTTGTAGCATGTCTCCTGCAACAATAATCAATCTCTCCGACTGAACTTTACAACTTTATTCGGACGTGTGCGACACTTCACCTTGTAGTTTACAGTTTTTATTTGTTTGCTGTCCACCTGTCGCCATTTGATCATGGCCCCAGACTCATATTGGTCAACTTTTTTAATATCGGTTACCAAATTAGTATATGCAAACCCTTGCCACAAGGTAGCATTTGTTAATTTGCTCTATGATTGAAGAAGAATTCCAGAGCATGTAAAGAATGGTGAACCGTGCCCTTTCCCGTCTAGTCCAAACTCTTGGCGAAATTAAATATCTTAGTGATGCAGACATAAGTTATCCTTGAATGCTCGCTGTTGAATTCTTTCAGCAATACACGTAAATGCTTTTGACTATTTTTGCAGCACGTGCTGGCGATTATGTTTTCTGCCATGTTCAGGTGCTTACCTTATCTATGTTAAATTTGCAGTTTCACAGTCGGTGAGCTCACAAGGTTCTAACAGTGGGAGCACTTTTGGGAGCAAGCGATCAATTAAAGGAATGTATAGTCCCATGCACAGGAATTCTTTAGAAAGGGAGATGCCTGGCAGCACAAAATTCTCCTTGGCGCAGATCCAGAAAGCAACCAAGAACTTCTCACCAAACTTGAAGATTGGGCAGGGTGGTTCTGGGACTGTATACAAGGGCCAGCTTGCTGATGGTACTCTCGTCGCCGTCAAACGGGCCAAAAAGGTTTGTGCTTATTTTCTTATGACCTGTTTATGTAAGCTAGTTCTTGCTACAAGGCTATATGAGTTTCCGTTCTTTCCAGAATGTTTATGACAAGCATATGGGTCGTGAGTTCTGGAACGAGATTGAGACATTGCAACGCATTGAGCACCTGAATTTGGTTAGGTTTCATGGGTACCTAGAGTTTGGTGGCGAGCAGTTGATAATTGTGGAGTATGTTCCCAATGGGAATCTTCGAGAGCACCTTGACTGTAAGAATGTCGTGGTCCAGTCAATTTCTCTTCTGCAGTACTAGTGCAATGGCTTGTTCTAACTGTCTTACATGAGGTTAGCTATTTGCAGGTGTAAATGGTAAAGTATTAGAATTCTCAATGAGATTGGAAATTGCAATTGATGTGGCTCATGCTATTACATATCTTCATACATACTCAGGTAAATCTTCTTTCAGCTGCATTTTGTTTCTTAAGTTACCATATTAATTGTTCTTGTTGTTCTGGGGTGTAATGTTTCAGCAATAATCCTTGACGTTCTAGTATTTACCTGTGATTTGAGAAAATATCTCTAAAAGTTGCATAATCCATGATTCATCTATTTTACTTCAGAAATGATATAATAGCATTCGTAGTTAAATCAAGTTATCGTCTGCTATGCTTGCCTACTTTTGCTGTAATTAACAGAGTTGATACAACTGAAACCAATATTAGATATCGCTGGAACAGCTGTGCCAAGAATAATCAACACCTCAAAATACAAACATTCAAAATTTATAATTTATAATTTATAATCCTTGTGGGAAAGCAGCCAATATTTAACTGAGATTACTGCAATACACTTCCTACAATGTATGAACCTGTATACACTTCTCTTTCTTATTTTTGTAAGACCTATGCCACACCCACAAGTTATAACAGTAATGTTTGTACTATATCGATTATTTTACATGCTATGAACCCATAATTCTTGTGTATAAAGAATATCTGATGAGGGATCCTCTAGTGAATGACACTGGAAGGCTCGTCTCCACAAATTTATGACTAGCCTTGACCCAGGCCACTAATTACAAGAGACCATCTAAGCTTAATTTCAGGTTTCCATTTGATGCAAGTTTCTATGCTACATGTCCTGAAGCAAAATTTGGATACAATGAACTTGCTTGAACATTGTTGGGCTTGATTGGCAGATGGTAGACTGAAGACTTCTTCTGTCGCATAGCTTTACTTTCATATAAAGAACTGAACTCGAAACAAATCATCTGTGAACATCTAACCACTGGATCATTAGCAATTAAATGCCGTCTCATTTGTTCCATCAACGCAGATCATCCAGTCATCCACAGGGACATCAAATCCTCAAACATTCTTCTAATGAACAATTTTCGAGCAAAGGTTGCTGACTTTGGGTTTGCCAAACTGGCTCCAACTGACTCTAGCCATGTCTCTACTCAAGTCAAAGGTACAGCAGGCTATCTTGATCCAGAATATCTCAGAACATACCAGCTCAATGAGAAGAGTGATGTCTACTCCTTTGGAGTCCTACTGGTGGAGTTGGTTACTGGAAGGCGCCCTATAGAGCCAAAGAGGTCAATCATTGAGCGTGTTACCGCAAAATGGGTTAGTTTCTGTTACTCTAGACATCATACTTATTTGCATCACCATTTGTTTCCATTACCTGATGAAACAGCGCGAACACAGTTATGCAGTACTATACCGTAGCAACCAGTCTACATTGGTCTTAATGTGCTTCCTCCACGTGGTACTATACTGGTTTTCACAGGCAATGGAGAAATTTGTGGAGGGCAATGCTATTCAAACACTGGATTCGAATCTGGAAGCAAACAACGCGATCAATCTGGCAGTCGAGAAGATGTTCGAGCTCGCTCTGCAATGCTTAGCTCCAACAAAGAGGAACCGACCGAGCATGAGGCGATGCGCGGAGATTCTATGGAGCATACGTAAAGATTACAGGGAGTTAGTTGTACCCACCTCGGCCATGCACTGAAGTAGCTCATCTGGAGCAATCAAGTGAACAAAAGATGCGTTCCAGTTTGCTTTGCAGGGATTCTTTCAGTTACCGCGAGTAGTTGTGAACGGGACTGATGGCCTTCCTGGATGTTGTGTCTGTCTACTACTAGTAGCTAGCAAACAGAAAATCCCTTACAAGTCTTCCTACACAGTGTGATAATGTTGCTGAGCAAAGATGTAAGAATACAAGTATATAATGGTGTGTATATCTTGTAGACTTTCTCATAAGGTGGATGCATGAAGAATCTTGTTTTCCCGACTAAGCAAATGCATTGTGTATGATAGAGCAGTTTTGAGAAACTTTAGTTTTTCTTCCCGTCGCGGCGGAGGTGCAGAACTCAGCGTTGTAATTTTGGAACTGGATCGAGACCGAGAGCTTTCCTGACAAGCAGCACAGTATCGGAGTATCTTTTATCTAAGGTCAGTCTTGTTGGAGGTTTCATTAAAAGTTTCATGACCATTAAATAACATATCACATCAGCAATTTTACTGACATGGCAAGGCAAGATCATTTACGAGGAAAGAGGAGAGGGAATGTCATCATATGTACGAGAGTCTTAGTAACTGTTCCATATGAAACTGTTCCTGACGGTTTTTTTAAAAAGCTCGTCAACGAAAAAGTGCTGGAAAGAGAAGCGCAAAGCAAGGCCACATTGTCAGACAGACAGAGACCCCTTGCGCGCACAAGCCGAAGGGTGCTGTGCTCGTCTTCCATCCGTCGATGCCAATGTGAAGTTTCCTCCAACAGGCATAATTAGACCCATTTATTTCTTATCACTGGAAGCCCAAGGGTCAACAGTGCATGAGAAGATGGCAAATAGCTACTGTCTCCGTACCAAAATATAGCTATTTAAATTTTTTAAGTCAAACTTTTTTAACTTTAACCAATAATATCTCTAAAAATAATTTATTTCAAATGAAAAAAATATATATTATAATAGTTGGTTTTATGATAAATCTACTAACATAATCTTTATGTTATTAGTCTTTAGAGTTATTGTAGTCAAAATTGGAAAAGTTTAACTTTGAAAAAATCTGGACGTAGTTATATCTGGGACGGAGGGGGTAGATAAAAACTTTATATAACACTAGAAAAGTTTGTCCCCCAATAAGCATCAGAATTATCTTTCGGTTAGTCCTTTTGGCAACTTCCGTTAAATGAGATGTGTGTTGCACACTTTTTTCAAAGCAAATGTTTTTGAATGGAAGTTTGGGTCATCAGAATTTGTTCCATGTTTAAGCTTTTTAAGTGTTGGATTGTTACGCATGCATAGGAAGTGAACGGTCATCCCGTTAGCGATTTAGAAGGCAAATTGCGAATTAAAAATGACATAGGATGTGGTTTTAACTTTTACGGCCCTAGTGATCATATCTGAAGACAAGTCTCTGCTTGCTTGTACGGGTGCATGGGGTTGCCGGGTTGCTTCAAAGAGATAGCCGTCTATAAAATGCTCCAAAGCCCATGGGAGTACGGGATGTGCTGCAATAGTCTTCAACAAATGTCCACGTTTCTTTAACTAGAAGCAATTTATTATTGTATATCATTTATTTTTTCTCAAAAACACCTGTCATGACCAATAAACACACCATCACTATCATACGGTACGTGGTGCGTGGCAATTTTTGCTTCACACTTGCATGTGAAATGTTTCAGATGGTAAGCGTGATTCAAAAGCATAAGAAATTAAAAATGACTTTTACTATCGTTCTTTCACACGGTCCAACTACTTTTGCCTACAATTAACCCCTAATCACCCTAGGAGCTATCGAGACCCTTTTATTCCTAATAGTCTTGAATGTACATATAACTCTTATATTTTTTTCTTCATTTATAAAGGATTTTTCATATATGTTCGGTCAAAAAATCGCAGGCGCAAACCAAAACACGAACAATGAGAACACGGAACAGATCATATATACGATGAAGAGAGGGGGGGCGGGGGCGAAAAAGACAGCTAGGAAAAAAATAAATTAGGCATGCAGACACGCCACCCACATTCCGTTTCTTCATTTCTTCTTCTTCCTACGCACCGCTTCAGTTCAGCTGCCCTAGTACAGATCCGATCGGACCTCGCTCCACCACTCGCCCCCACTCCGCCGCTCACCGACGACCCGATCCGCCATGCGGATCCGAAGGAATCCTTTGAAGATGCTAGGCTTGTCCTTCTGCGCCAATGCTCCACTGCAGCCTAAGGCGCTGAGGTGCCCGTGCTCCCACCACCCGCGCCCGTGCCTGCACCGCCGGCTTCACACGTCGACACCCACACCGCCCTGGTCCTGCCAGCAGCCGTGCCTACAGAGGTCTACTTGCTGAGCTGTGCATGAACTCTACACCCCACATGCTTAATCCTAAGGTCAGCCTCCGCACCCCTACTCCCCCTCCCTTCCCCGCTTGTGCTATCTCCAATGCGGTTTCTAGGTTTTTGCTGCTAGTTGGGATCTACTCGCGTATCTCCTACTACTGAAAAACTAAGCATTGGTCCTAACCTTTAGTACCGGTTGGTTTTTGACCTGACCTGCTACTAATATGAGCATTAGTACCGGGTCTAACGGCTAGTTCCCCAGAAGCCCCCCGTGACCCCCTTTAGTATCGGTTGGGGACCCATTAGTATCGGGTGGAGCCTCCACCCGGTACTAATGTGCCTGAGGGCCTTTAGTACCAGGTGGAGACTCCACCCGGTACTTATCGCACCTCGGTTCCACTCCCCTCCCCCTCCGTCTCTCCCTCTGCCACAGTCGTATCCTCCCTCACGCATCTCTCTCCCTTGACCACTGCCTCTCCCACCGGCCCTCTTCTCTCCCCCACCTCTCCCACTCTTGCCAGCCCTCTTCTCTCGCCGCCCTGCCCTCTTCTCTCCGCCGCCCCTTACTTCGGCCCTCCTTTCTCTCCGCTAGCCCTCCCTCAGCTTCCCCTCCTCTCCCTCTTCGCTCACTCCTCACTCGCGCGCAGCAGTGAGGAGCGGCGGTAAGGCGAGAGCAGTGGCAGCGCATGGGCGAGAGGAGCTGGATCCGGCGACGGTGGCTACGGGTGAGGAAGGTGGTGGGCGGCAGCGCAACGACAACGGTGACAACAGTGGCTCCGCGAGTACGCCGCCTCCCTCCCTCCCTCCCTGCCTCCCTCTCTCTCCCTCTCTCTCTCTCTCTCTCTCCGGGTCACGGCAGGGCTACGGCGGCGCGTGGCCGGGGCCTGCAGCGGAGGCCGACGGGTTGTGGGGGAGGCGCGGCAGCGGGATGCGGTTGGTATAAATAACTGGTACTAAAAGTCCCCCTTAGTACTGGTTATTTGACCTCTAGTACCGGGGTACCGAAGGCGCTTTCCCCAGCCCACGTCCGTTCCTTTTTTCTTTGCCATTTCGGTTTGGGCTGCCGTCGTGCCCGCGCATGTGCGTACGTGTAGGGTTCCGTTTGCCCATTCGACAGTGCTAGCTCTCACTGCAAAAGTCGCGTTCGAGGCCGGTGGTCGTGGTGTGCTCGGCTGGGGGAGGTAAGGAAATTTTTCTGTGCTTGATCATCTTCTGGCTGTTGGTTTGCTATATATGCATGCAGGAACTGAAGGATGGTCTCGTTGGCGACGCCTGGAGGGAACCCCGCGAGAACCCTGGGTTGGGTTCCAAGAACGTGAAGTTCGTGTTGCATCAGGAGGAGGTAGAGACTGAGGCTGAGGTGGAGGAGGAGGAGGAGATTTTCCTTTTGAAGAAGAAGAAAGTGGAGGACAATATTACGGAGCAGAAGCAGCAGCAGGTTAACCAGAAGCTGAAGCGAGATGGAAGTCAGCAGAAGAAGGGTTGTTCCAACAAGAATATGATAGCGAAGGTGATCAAGAAGGAGGTGGTCACTGCTCATAATAAGCCATTGAAGTGCAAGAAGACCGACGGCAGGAAATGGAGATGTGGCGAGGACGCCGCTGTGCCCCACACACTATGTGAGAAGCACTTGCACCAGAGCCGCTCGTGCTACAACTCCAGAAAGGAAGCGCATGGGGTCAGCTCTAATTCAGCTTCGCAGAAGGCGTCGGCCAGTTCCGACGAAGCAGATCCCTGGAAGGCCTCGTCTAGCTCCAAACGAGCTCGGACAAGTGCGCCGTCGTCCATCACCGGAGCAGCGTTGGCGAGTGATGCGCCGGCGAGCTCAAAAGCAGCGCCGCCGCCATCGCCCACGGGTGCGCGGCCAAGCTCCAAGCAGCCACGAAAGAGGAAGGTAGACGATTACTCGGGCGGAGCGTTCTACTACCCTGAACCGTTCGGCCCCTTCCGTGGAAAGCAACGTGGAAATTACAGCAGTTCCAACCGTGTGGAAGCTTCTATTGCCAGCGGCGTTGAAGATCCACACAAACACAAGTAGGTGGCAGCACATACAGGAGCTCCAGAGGAAGGTGGCTTCGCTTTCCTTAAGCAAACATGGGCTCGAAGGTGGCGACTGGCGAGGAAGCGCTTGAGAATATGGACACACTCGAGTCGTTGCATGCCCTAGTTGCCTTCGTCTTCCATGCGTTCGAGCACCGCGATTCTTCGCTAAAAAGACAGTCGTAAGTGACTTCCGTGTGCTTAGATTGTTAATCATTTTGTGCTTATCTTGCTTCGTAGCACATGCCTGTCGTCGGTTGTGTCGCGGTGTAGTCGTGTTATCCTTTGTATCTGTTGGAGTGGAGACATGCATCCGTTGTATTGTTTTGGATAAAGTTTTAATGTATACTACTATTCTTAGTCGAGCTGTGGGCATTTAGATCATACATCTTCTATTCTATGGATGTTTGGCCGGCCGGGAACCAGATAGCAGGTTGCATTGGTATTGACACGGGATCCTTTCAAATCTTAATAGTGTCCATATGCGAGCTATATGATGTGTACGCGCGTGATATATACAAGCTATTGCCAGGTGCATGTATTTGTGTGTAGTCCATATGCACGATAGTTGTATATATGGCCAACACTTTTACGCGGTCCAACCACTTTTACCTACAATTAACCCCTAATGACCCGAGGGTTATTGGATCCTTCAGTTCCTAATAGTCTTGCATGTACATACAACTCTTTTTTTTCTTTATTTATTAAGGATTTCTCTTATATGTTCGGTCAAAAAATCCAGAACACATAACATATCTTGTATACGGTGAGAAGAGAAAGAGAGGCAAAAAGAACAGCTAGTGGAAAAATCCTAGCCTAGATCTGCTCGGACCCCTCTCCAGCGCTCATTGGCTACCATAATCTACCATGTGGATCCGGAGTAATCTTTCGAGGATGCTGGGTTTGTGCTTTTGCGCCACCGCACAGACATAGCCTAAGGCACCACCGTAAGAGGCGCTTCTGCTCCCATCACCCACGCCTGCGCTGCCGTCTTCGCACATCAACGTCTCCACTGCCCACATCCTCCCAGCGGCCACGCCTTCGGAGGCCTGCTTGTAGAGCTATATGTGGACTCTACACCCCCATATGCTTAATCATGAGATCATCCTCCGCTCCTACTCCTCCTCCCTTCCCACTCTGCCTGTACTACCTCTGCCATGGTTACTGCAAGTTAGGAGATACCCGTATCTTTGGTGACTTGTGTTGTATCATTTTGGAGAAAGTTTTAATGCATATTACAATTTTTTAGTGAGATGTTTGCATTTCGGTTTATATGCCTTATATGGATGTTTGGAACCAGATAGCGGGTCGGTTTTGACATGGGATTCTTCCGTATGTTGTTAGTGTCCATACCATGTGCGAGTCCGTTTAGCGTCAAAATGTCGACGAACAAGCGGCACTAGCAGGTGTATGTGTTCATGTGCGTAGTCCATATACACGCAACAATTGTGTGCATGGAGAACACATATAAGTATTGCTAAAAAATAAACATCCGATTGTGTTGTATAGGCCGATAGTTTAGGGCTTCCAATTTAAAAAGTTCTTTGGCTCTTTTTATATATATGTTATCAAATTCAATCACTATTTGGTCATTTTATGGACGTCGAAGAGACGGCGGATACAATGAACCTGAATCCGCAGCGGTCAGATCAATTTTAACTAAGGCGCCACGTGCTAAGGAGCTGCTTCGTCATGTTCGCTTTAGGTTTCTCATCACGTACACTACCCGATATACGTAGGCACCAGGGCGTGGCCATCAACCACCGGCAAGCGCCGCCGCGCGCGGGGATACCGGCGGTGTGCGCCGGGAAGCGGGTGCTGCAGACGCCGATAGCTGTCTGAGGCACGCTAGGAGCCTGGGACGTGGGACGAGGGGGCATCGGCAAAGCAGAGCAAGTTGCTCGCTCTGCTCCGTGTTCTGCGTCGCGGCCGGCCGGGCAGTCGGTGCATATCGTCGACCGACTCCGTGGCCGCATGGCACTTGCGAAGTCCACGCGTGATCCGCCACATTCATCGAGCGACATGGAGAATGTTAGGGTCCCTTCCTCTGAACTGTACAAGAGCCAAACTGCGTCTCACGGAAGGAGGGTGATAGAGAGAAAAGGAGACCGGGTTTGAGCGAGGCGGCTGTGCAGGACGGATTATTCTCGTAATAAATTAAAAGATGAATGGGAGTAGTATATTTAACTGCAGATATCACACTCTAACTAGACATAGCCACAACTGGGACTCTCTAATCAGCACGCGCTAGGATGACCAAACTTAACATTTTAAAAAAAAATCCCGCAATTTTCCTTTTTGAACATTGTAAATTATATACATAACTTTAATCTTTAATGTATAACTTTGTACTAACAATTTTTATGAGATATAACGCATCTTTGATGGTATACAGAACTTATACGTACAACTTCTAAAAGGATAACATCAAACTTTCATTTTTAGTAATTTACATACAATTTATTCATATAACTTTTTTCTAACAATAAATCAACACTTATGTACAACTTATAAAAGAACATCATCGAACTTTCATTTTTAGTAATTTATAACTTATTATGCACACAATTTATATATATAGTTTTTTGCTAACAACAAGTCAAAAACTTATGTGATAATTTGCAGTACAACTTTCATGATACACAGAACTTATATAAATAACGCTTGCCACAACTTTGAAAATATTGTTGAACAATTTCATGCACAAAACTTACATGCAAACGATATTTACTTAAATACAAATGATATGAAAAAATTGAATAGGAAAAAATGGAAAATAAAAAAAATAACGACACACCCACGTGCGCAGCGTTGCGGTCCGCGCGTGGGGCAGCTGCAGCACCAGCGCCGCAGCGCCTGGGCGATGAGCCCCCGGCCGCTCGCTGCCTCGCCTCGCGCGCGAAGGCAGAATCAGCTTCGCGCAATCGCCATCCACCGAATAACTTGGAATCGAATTTTGGCAAACATTCTACCCATCCATCACGAGGTCTCAAGTATTAGGACCCAGTTCAAGGATACATGCAGAGAACGAAGCAAATAGACTGAAGCGTCACAAAAGATTGGAGGCAGAAAAGCTTGGACCAAAAATCATTGTCCTCAGCTGCAGATCCCAAAGAGCTGATAATCTTTTCAGCATTCTATCCTCAAGTACACAAGTCTGATAGGATTGAATTAAGAAAAAAACAGAGTGGGTTTCTCACGCAAAAACCTTCCTCTTCTTGTCGAAGACCCAATAAAGCAACATATTCATCATTGGCAACCATCACCATGATACTTGAAAAAATAAGTAGCTGTATCCACTTCAGTCATGAAGTTTAACTATGAACCAACTACACACTGGTATAGTCGCTACTCGCTAGTTGCTACTGTATTCACTTCAGTCATGAAATTAACTAGAGCCATCAGGATTTGAAGGCAAAAGTCATTTTAACCTAATACTGCTACCTAAAAACACAGTCATCGTTTATTTTGCGGATGTTTAACAAAGAAGCATACGGGCCAATAAGCATCCCATCTAGCTATTTCAACAACTCATTGCTTGAAATCCTGTATAAGAAGCCAAATGAAGAAGAAGCAACAGCAGATGTACCTTGCAAGCAGGAAATGTCACCCATAGTCCAAAAGTGTCAACTTTCTTTAGCTTGACAGACTTTTTTTTGGTAAAAAATGAAAGATTCAAAACCTTTTTCTTGCCAAAGAACAGCTGCACTTATGTACTGCTATGGCTCAACCATAGTTTTTGCTTTTGCAATCTAGTAGAAATCTATCAATGTGTTTAAAAAAAAAGAAATCTATCAATGCACTAAACTATTACATGTAATTATCTATCTGTAAAAAGTGGGATTGGTCACTAAAATCATACAGGATGCTCCTGACTATTCTATTCATAACACTACAGTATTTATGTTTGAGAACAAGTTCTTATTGTTTCCCTTTCAACGAACAAATTTGCTAGCTTGATAGTGGTTCAGGTAGCAAGAGCATAAAAGCAAATCCGAGTTAGCATGCATATCAGGTAAAAACCATAGCACCAGAGTTCAAAACTTAGTATCTTCTGCAATTTCTGAACTGATAATGTCACATAATCTATAGTGCTTCATCAATAGTTAGGTTGAAATCAACCCAAAAAAATATTTACGGTCCATGCATTCTTCTTGGAAAGCATATAAGCAGCACTCCAAAAATAGAAAGATGTGATATTTATTTTCATGGAGCTCGCATTGAAAATGGACATATCACATTACTTAATGTTTGAGCAGCTCTAAAGTTCATCAGGCATCCAGAAAAAGCAATGGCTTTGTGATTTAGCTTCATTTATATAACCACATGGTACAAAGTTGCAAACAACATCACAAATTTAAGGATATGAGATTGCATCTCCTAAGAGTATAAAGATGATGAGTTGAATGTAGCAGAAATCGTTTATATATATGACAGGTTGAGCAATCAAAATAGACTAACCTCAGATTGTACGTTGTACTTTGGTGCAAACATGTTAACCCAACTACCCAAGTAAATAAATAAGCATGGAATACTATGCTGAAACAAAATCATAAAAAATAAAAAAATAGCTTCTCATTTACAGCTCTAGGTCTCAAGATTCGATACAGCGCTGGTTGTAACCAGTGCGAATATTATCAACTAGCCTCCACAAATGTACACAGATAGTTTGAGATACTCAGGTTTCTAAGCTAAAGATTTTAGCATTTTCCTCAACAAAGAAACGACCAATCCCACTGTAAGTTGTCAGAACAGTTGCGCGAAGATCTCCTAGCAAATGAATAAAGACATCTACAGTAGCAAGCACAAACTTCACTACTATCCTAATTCTGTAGTATCAAGCAAGCTTTTACCTCTGAGGTTTGCACCTCCTCCTGTGCCGGGTGAAGTCTGAAACAAACTTATATATTTTGTTGCACCCAGGAGTCGTGCATTTATAAGGCTTCACCCCAGCATGGACCTTGAAATGCTCAGTCCGATCCCATGACCACTTGAAAGCCATACCACAACCATCCCATGGGCACTTGTAAGGCATATCATCATTGTGAACACTCTGGTGGCGTCTCAGGTACCTGTGGGATCTGAACTGTCTGCTGCATGACTTGACAGTGCACATGTTCTTCTTGTGAACAGAAAGCTCAGTTTTTGTCTTGAATGTCATCTGGCAATAATCAATATTACATTCAAATCTGTTTTTCTTCGTCTTTTTAACCTTGCTTGCAGCTGAATCATCCATAAGTTCCTTCTTTATGTCGGCAAGTTTAACATCTACGGATCCAGCATTGGACAAGACACTCTCACAGCGACCAGTTCTCTCCAGTGTCCCTTCCTCGCATACAACACCGTCTTCCAATTCAATATTTTCCATCTTTACCTTCAGCAACTCCAGCTTCCTCTTACCTCTCCGCCTAGCATAACAAATAATATCTGTTCTGCCTGAAGTACCGATGCTTCGAGCCACTATGTCAAATACATATGAAACTCTGGGTGTAACAGATCTATCATTTGGCATTCCTCCCTCAACAGTTGGACCTTTGGCTCCAACTGGACCATTGCTTGTGGAATTCACAGAACTGCCAACTTTTGCAGCATCACATCCAGAAGGTTGCACTGCACTTGCAACAGTCTCTCCAGCATTTCCAAGCTGCACGTTGCCTATGTTTGGATTACAACTATGCAGCTGTGACTTATCTAAAGCAGCAGTAGCATCTACATTGGAAGAAGCTCTGCTGGAATCTTCAGGTTCTGCAGCAGGTTTGCTAGCAATATAATCCTCCCCTGCAGATTCCAGTTTAGTGGTTTCATGCATGATAGAAGCTGCCCCTGTAACTTCTGGTCCATCGGCACCTTCAGTACTTAGGGAACCTGTCCTGAGCATGGTGACTGTAACTCCTGGATCAGTAACAGCTTTGCGAGAAGGCATCCCTGCAACTTCTGGTGCAATGCTTGTAACAGTGGCAGCTTTAGTCTCAGTAGAAACTTTATCTGTGACTTCTGGATCATGGACCGCTTCATTAGCAAATGGGGCATCCTTCAAAACGTCTAATTCAGTGGTCGATCCATTCACGAGAGAATCTCCCCCTGTAACCTCTGGCTTGGCGGCATCACTCATAAGAGAAAATTTACATTTAACTTCCTGTCCAATAGCAGCATCATTTACAACCAAAGGTCCAGGCTTGACTGCAGGCTCAGCACCAGCTTCACTAACCCCAGAAAAGCCCCTTGGTGCTCGCAGCCCCACAGAAGTTTTATTTACATTGCGTCCATGATCAGTCTTGCATTTCTTAACTGCAATAATTCGTGAAACACCAAAAAGAACACAAATTTGTGCGTTAGCAGTTGCCATGGTGTAAACCCCGCAAACACAGATGATACTTAGAAGGGAAATACATTGCAAACCTTCCGGAGAAGTCAGGTGTTGAGCTTGGCGGACGCGCCCATCGCCCCTGACATCGGATTCCGGCACCCAGCCGGCAATGTGCCCTTTGTGCTTGATGGCGTCCGGACCCTCCTGCGATTCCACCGGACACCCCCCCACTGTTACAACCCCCGCACGAAAGCAAAACAACCCCCTTCACGGCGAAGCGGCCCGAATAATGCAGCGATAGGGAACGGGGGAGAGGAGGGGGGATCGGCTTACCTGCGGGCCGGAGCGGTTGAGGTCGCAGAAGGCGCAGCAGTCGTCGGCGGCGGCGTGGAGCCATGACGCGGCAGGCGGCGGCGGCGGCGAGGAGGGGGCGGCGGTGGTGGCGCCGCCCGTGGAGGAGGAGGAGAGGAGGCGCGCGGCGTAGCGGCGGATGCGCATGGCGCTGGCCCGCCGCGCCGCAGGGGGGGAAGACGGCGGAGACGGTGGTCGGTGGTGGCGCGGTGGGGTAGGGAAGGCAGGCGCACGCGGAAGCGGACGCTGCGCGGAGGGGTTGGGGAATTTCGGCCGGGAGCTCTCGCCTCCTGGCCCTGTGTTGTGCCCTGGCCTGGCCCCTTGGGGGGAATTTTCTGGTAGCGAGGTGGCGTGGTGTGGCTTTCACCTCCCTTTTGTGCGGCTGCGTTCCCTGTGTTCTCCTTCGCTTCGGCTTCTCTTTACGCTCTCTAGCCAGCCTGTGTGTTGTGTTTAGACTAGTGTTAGGGCTTTCCTTTCTCGCATAATTCACTTTGGCATGGCAAAGCAGTGAAAAAATGTTACTAATCATGAAACAACTTACCTTTTCTTTACGAAAAATAGCAAGACAGTGAAAAAATGTTACTTACCTAATAATCATGAAACACTTAATTTTTTTCTTTGATTATCATGTGTCTAGATACCTTTGGAGAATAGTGCATATTTCTTTTGGCCTAGTACAGTCCGTGGTTGAATGGGATTGACAACAAGCACAAAAGACAACTTTTTGGTAGGCAGGTGCTTTTTGTTTGGACAGTATGGCTTAATGTTGTCTTTGATAAGAAAAATGTGTACTATGTTAGTATGTTATGCATGTACTCTGGATTAGATTTTAGGCTATTTTGCAACGAGGGCAGGAACATAGTCTGTTCATCTGTTGCACGTGTTGAGCATTGCAACAACATGGCAATCAAATAAGAGGATTCGCGCCTCCTAAGACTTGTCTCCCTTTTTATTATTTGGCTATAGTGGCAGAGGGCAATGTGTGCTAGCTGTTAAACTAGTGTGTAAGGAAAAGTTGAAATGATGGACGGCCATTTGCATCTAAAAAAAGCTATGCGATTGCACCTGGATCGCAAACCGAGCACTTCTTTCCTCTCCAAACTGGTTGTCCCGATCTTCATGGAAATAAATCTTTTTTTGAAACTTAAACATGGAAATAAATCTTAACCATTATATCCTGGAGTATATGGATCATAAATTGAATTCCACGGTGATCGCTGCAAATCAAGTTTATTCATGAACTCGCCATGGTTATTCAGCACGCGAAAACGCTAGTTATTTTCCCTTCATAGAACAATGGTCTATTTCTTGATCATTTATCACACTCGCTCATACAAGGAGGTAATGAAATACGATGGAAAAATGAGTGCAGAAAAAATCAATAAGAAAATAGCAGATTCTATGCTAATTGCCAGCCTATAGTACATGGATTAGCTGTAAAGGTCATCCTCGGCGTCAGCGTCGGCCGTCGCAGCAGCCTCCGCAGCCTGGGGCTGCTTGGAGAAGCGGAACTCGCTACCGAATCCCCGCGACTGTTGCAACGTCTGCGCGAACGCCTGGTACTTGCGGACGTCCGCATCGCTGACGCTCCTCCGCGCGAACCTCATCGACTCCTCAAAGTGGACGGCCTTGATCTGCGCCGGCTCCTCGTCCTCGGCGCCGTCCACCGCCATGTCCTCCGGCCTGGCCTGCCTCTCCCGCTCGATCTCCTTCTCGATGTCCTCGCGGATGGCGTACTTGCACGCCCTCTGGCAAATCTCCGTGATGTCGGCGCCGCTGAAGCCCGCCGTGAACTTGGCCAGCGCGCCGAGGTCGACGTCCTTGGCGACGGGGGACTTCCTCAGGCACGCCTTGAATATCTGGTGCCGCGATGCCTCGTCCGGCAGCGGGATGTAGATGAGCTGGTCGAGGCGGCCGGGGCGGAGCAGCGCCGGGTCGATGATGTCCGGCCGGTTGGTGGCGCCGATGACGAACACCGTCTTCTTGGCGTTCATGCCGTCCATCTCCGTGAGCATCTGGTTGAGGACCCTGTCCCCGGCGCCGCCGGCGTCGCCCACGCTGCCGCCCCTCTGTGTCGCTATCGAGTCGAGCTCGTCGAAGAAGAGGACGCACGGCGCGGACTGGCGCGCCTTGTCGAAGATCTCGCGCACGTTGGCCTCGCTCTCGCCGAACCACTTGGTCAGCAGCTCGGGGCCCTTGACGCTGATGAAGTTGGCCTGGCACTCGTTGGCGATCGCCTTGGCCAGCAGCGTCTTGCCGCAGCCGGGGGGCCCGTAGAAGAGCACGCCCTTGGAAGGGGACATGCCGAACATCTCGAACTTGTCCGGGTGCTCCACGGGGTACTGCACGGTCTCTTGAAGCTCCCGCTTGACGCCCTCGAGGCCGCCAATGTCCGCCCAGCTGACGTTGGGCACCTCGACCATGGTCTCGCGTAGAGCCGACGGGTTGGTGCCGGCGAGGGCAGTCTTGAGGTGGTCGTTGGTGATGGCCATCGAATTGAGAATCTCCGCGTCGATCGTCTCGTCGTCGAGGTCGATCACGTCCATCTTCTCCCTGATGCACTGCAGGGCGGCCTCGGTGCACAGGGCGGCGAGGTCGGCGCCGACGTAGCCGTGCGTGTCCTTGGCGACGACCTCGAGGTCGACGTTCTCGGTGAGCTTCATGTTCCTGGTGTGGATGCGCAGCACCTCAAGGCGGCCGACCTCGTCCGGCACGCCGATGTCGATCTCGCGGTCGAACCTGCCGAACCGCCTGAGGGCGGGGTCGATGCTGTTGGGGCGGTTGGTGGCGCCCATGACGATGACGTGCGCCCGCGCCTTGAGGCCGTCCATGAGCGTCAGCAGCTGGGAGACGATGCGTCTCTCGACCTCGCCGTGGGTCTTGTCCCTGTTGGGCGCGATGGAGTCGATCTCGTCGATGAAGACGATGGACGGAGCGTTCTTCTCGGCCTCCTCGAACGCCTTCCTGAGGTTGCTCTCGCTCTCGCCGGCCATCTTGGACATGATCTCGGGACCGTTTATGCAGAAGAAGAAGGCCCCGGTCTCGTTCGCCACCACACGGGCGATCAAGGTCTTGCCGGAGCCGGGCGGGCCGTAGAGAAGGATGCCCTTGGGAGGCTTGACGCCGATCGACTTGAACAGCTGCGGGTGACGAAGTGGCAGCTCGACCAGCTCCCTGATCTGCGCCAGCTGCTTCCGCATCCCGCCGACGTCATCGTAGCCGACGTCGTCGAGCCTCTCCTCGTCCTCGCGCTTGACGGGCTCGCCCTCGCAGACGATCTCGGTGTTGTTCGCGACGATGCAGTACTCGGCGGCGGGCTTGATGTCGACGACCTTAAAGTCGACGCTCCTCATGCCGCCGCGCACGAGGAAGAGGTCGCCCTTGCGGACGGGGCGGTACGCGTCGTCGAAGTAGGGCTTGAGGTAGGCCTGGACGAGGTCCCCCGTGATGCCCTCGACGGTATCGTCGAGGGGGAGGACGTGGACGGCCGCCCCGTACCTGGCGTCATGGCACTGGTGCACGGACACGACGTCGGCGAGGCGCACCCGGAGGTTGGAGCGGACCACCTTGTTGATCCTAATCTTGTTCTCGCCGCACTCCTCGTCCGGCACGGCCATGCAGATCGTGTCGCGGCGGCGCTTCCCCTTGAGCAGGATGATGTCGCCGGAGAAGATGGAGAGCTCCTCCATGGTTGCAGGGTGGAGGTTGCAGACGGAGTTTTCGTCGGTGGTGGCCTCCTCTACCACCAGCCGGTTCGCGGCTCTCTTCTTCGTAGCGGTAGGAGTAGGACAGGACGACGCGGCGGCTGCGTCGTCGGCCATGGTGTTGTGTTAGCGAGACAGGCTTTTGTTTCTCGACGCTGCACGCTCTCTTTTGTCAAGCGCGCGCCTCTCGAATCCTTCGATTCTGGCTGCGTTTGGTAGGGAGGGCTGGGGGCTCGGGGCTTTTTATTGCGGCTGGGCCTCCGTTGGCAAGCCGACTCGGAAAGGAAGAGAGAGTAGTAGATCGGGAGACGGCTGGACCGGAGGAGAGGAGATCAAAGACGTTCTCGGACACGGCTGGGCCTCCGTTATGCAATGGAATCTCCGACTGCGTCGGCGTCACACATCGCCCGCGGGCCCCGGGCCAGACTGGCCGATTATTTCCAGGAGAGCCCCACCGCCGAGCCTGACCCGCTCGAGAGCGAACCACACCCCCCCCCCCCCACCCGGGCGTCGCCATCGACCCCGCGGCCAGCCAATGGAGCGCCTCAGATTCTCTTCTGTATATTTCTTCGTGTACGTAATTTAGATTTCTTTTTTTCCTTATTAGATTCATTTTCGTTCTCTATTTCCTTTTCTATTTTTACTTTTCTCTTTTATTTTTTTAAAATATTATATATATTTTTCTCAGTATGTACATTCAAGATCATTACTTAGCTTGGAGTGTAAAATTATGTGTTTAATAGACTCATTCATTCGTGACACCGACTCATTTATTCCCTTTTTATGATTGAACTGGTCATCCATATAGACTCGTGGATTAAAATAGTGTTATATGTCCATAATGTATTTATCCCAAGTGTACAAATTTATATTTGGTAAGTCCATATAATTTATTCTAGGTGTATATATACTTGCTCTATGAGTTCTGGCAATTTGTTCGAGGTATATAGATCTTTTGTTCTGTGAATTCATATAATATTTCAATGTTTACTACTATTTTAGTTCGTATAATTTGTTTCGGGTGTATTTATTTTTGTTCCATGAGATTATATAAATTGTTTGATTCGTATAAAATTTTAGTTCGTATAATTTGTTCTAGCTGTATGATTTTAAAAGAATCTTCTAACTTGACATTCATATTCTACTATCACAGGTCCTAAATGATCTAGTGTTAAGAAACCAAAGTGCATTCATAAGAAAGAAAAGCATGCATGACAACTTCTTGTACACCCAAAACCTGATCAGAGAGCTACACAAACAAAGAAGGCTGACTTTGTTCCTAAAGCTTGACATTGCAAAGGCTTTTGACATAGTAAAATGGGATTATCCGATGGAGTTTATGGAACAGATGGGGTTTGGGAGCAGATGGAGGGAATGGGCCTCTATCCTACTGCATACAGCAACTTCAACTGTGCTAGTAAATGGGTCTTAAACTAGAAAATTCAGGCATCGAACAGGCCTTCGGCAGGGAGATCCATTGTCTCCTATGTTGTTTATCCTAGCATTACAGCCACGGCAAAGGCTGTTAACAATTCCTGAAAATGAGTCCACCTTGTCACCAATCCAAGGAAGAACAGCAAAACTCAGAATAAGCTTATATGCAGATGATGCAGTTGTGTTTGTCAACCCAGTTACAGAGGAAATTGAGATGATAAGAATAATCTTTGATGCATTTGGTAGAGTATCAAGACTGAAAATAAATTTGGACAAAAGTGCTACACATCCCATCAAATGTGAGGGACTTGAGATCAGCTCTATTATGGAAAGGATGCCATGCCAAATTAAAACCTTCCCATGCAAATACCTGGATTTGCCTCCGAGCCTCAGAAAATTAACAAGGATTGAAATTCAACCACTCATTGATAAAGTAGCAGCAAAACTCTCTTGCATGGAAGGGAAAGTGCCTTAAAAAAGCTGGCAGGCTCACACTGGTCAGGTCTGTGCTAACTTCAATGCCAATCTATTTCATCACAACTTTTGCACTAAAGAAATGGATATTGAAGAAAATAGATAAAATCATAAGAAATTTCTTATGGAAAGGGTCAGAGCAAGCAAGTGAAGGACATTGTTTAGTAAAATGGCAGAAAACTACAATGCCAAAGAACCTAGGTGGATTGGGCATCCTTGAACTTGGAGCATTCGGTAGAGCCCTTCGGCTTAGATGGTTGTGGTTTGAGTGGACTGATATTGATAGCCTTGGGTAGGATTTAAAACTTCATGTGATGAAGTGGACAAGCAGCTATTTAGAGCAAGCACGGTGGTTAATGGTAACAAGGCTAGGTTCTAGCAATGCTCCTGGATTAATGGTAGGGCTCCTCGAGATATAGCTCCACCATTATACAAACTGGCATGGCGAAAGAACAGAACAGTTCGGGATGATATGATTGATCATAATTGGACTAGAGGTTTATGAAGAATGCAAATAATGGAGGAAATGGCAGAATTCATAACCCTTTGGGAGTTGGTGCATGACGTGCAATTCAATGAGGACGAGGACCAAATCGAATGGAAATGGATGGCAAGTGGCTCATACACTTTAAAATCTGCTTATGAGGCACAATTCAGAGGATCGTTTACTACTTTTGAAGCAAGCGACATTTGGAGGGCCTACACTGAAGCTAAGCACAAGTTCTTTGCATAGCTGCTAATTCAGAGCAAGACCCTAATAGCTGATAAGATGATAGCTAGAAACTGGGACTGTCACATAATTTTCCCTTTGTGTGATCAGGAAAATGAAACAGCTGTCCACCTATGTCTGAAATGCTGTTATGCCAAAGAAACCTGGGTGCTAGTAAGCATCTAGTCGGGAGGAACTATCTGCATGCCTGCAATTGATGAGGATGAAATGGAAACATGGTGGACACGATCACTAGAGCCTTTCAGCAAGAAGCAAAGAAGATCAGTGGCTGCATACTTGATCATGACAAACATGAAATATATGGAAGGAACGTAATCGTCAAGTTTTTGAAGGAAAATCTCTAAGGCCAATACAAGTGTTTGACTTGATTCAAGAGGAGGTGACAATGCATCAGTGAGCGCGTGGTTCCCCCGAGTTGGGGTAGTGTATCTTATTTTCTTATGAGTTATCTTAGAGAACTTATCCATTTATGTAATATCGAACTACATGTGACTTTGAACTTTTATCTCCTTAAATGAAGTAGCAGTGCTCTTGCTTTGTTTCAAAAAAAATTCTACTACCTTATCTTACACAATCAAATTTTCAATCTTTTATTTACTATACATCTATTTTATTTGTATCATGCAATCTTCATGATGTTTAGTATTTCATTCGCTGTTTATAATCATTTGTTCACCCTGTTAACTTTTTTTCATATTAGACAATTATTTGTTCTGGTTATTCAAGTATTTGTTCGCTGTAATCAAATTTAATATTTCATATTTAAAAAATATATTTTTAAAAAATCATCCAAATATAGTCAGAGTGTGATCTTGTTTTAAAGATCTTATCGTAAAAAATAGTGGTGCAATCGAAATTTAATTTCGATGCTCAGTTTATGATTTATTATTTTTTAAATTTCAAAACTGCACGCATGTGGATGATATTATCAATATTGTCTTTGTTCGCATGCATACAAAATCTTTTCTTTTTTGCCATAGGTGCATATGCGCTCTATTCTTGAAGGGACAAGTGGCGAATTCGCCTTCGAGTAGCCACACCAAAGAGAGGGATCGGAGGGAGACGCGAACGGAAGAAGTCCGATCGGGGATAGGGGAGACGGGAGAGGAGAGATCGGAGACGGCTTGGTGGAAGCGGTTATGCATCGCAAAAAAAAAAAAAAAATCGGAAGCGACCAAGCGGTCATACACGGCTTGGTGGGTTGGTTGGTTTGCTGGGAGGGTCGAAAAGAAACAATAACGGCCCAGCAACAGTCCACACGAGCTCATACGTTGTGTGATGAGACTATTGGGCTCAAGATTATACAGCCCATTGTGTGCTGGGGCCTTGCAGAAGTACGGTTTGTCAGACCATACAAACGCAACTTGCCCGTAGTATGTTTTTTTCTCTCTCGAAATTTACAGCACAACAGTATCTCCCTATTTATCTGGCGCGAACCACTGCAGGCTGCCAGAGATGGCGCGAAAGCAGTCACATCGCCTCGTCGGACTGCACTGTTGACTCCACTCTCATCGACGGCGAAGCTTGGCATCTGGCGTCGGCAAGCAGTCGACACGAATACACGAGTGAACTGCTGTGTTGTTAACTGCCGACGTGCATGCCTAATAGTCAGCCTATGGTGACAGCAATGATATCCAAGTCCACCGTCTCTTGACTCATAAGGCAACGGTGTTCCTCGGAGGGAACAGAATAATGAAATCAATAGGATATGACGTGTGCAAGACTAGTGAATCCCATTATAACATCTCCAGAATTCAGAGATATGAATTGCTCGAATCTGAATGCTCAGAATGCTCGCACCAACATGGCTCATCAGCAGAATTTAGCATGCACATACTGTACCAGGATGAGAAATTAGAATTTAGCATGTAGAAACTATACCAGGATGAGAAATTGGAGTTGCTGAACATAAATGTTAGCCAGATCAAAATATTTAGGATATTCAAAGGCAGTTTTTCCTGAATGCAACTTGAGATGATGGACGTCAAAGCACATGTGGAGATTCTTTTCTTCACAAGGAGTAATGTCTAAGTTCCTGGAATTTCAACTAATTCATTTGTATCCCATGGAAGTGAGAATATAATTACATGTCACACACGTGACACACCCCAACGATTGAACAATTCATATTGGTAAAGCATCATGTTAATTGTGTAAAATCTGGATAACTGTGTGCATGGTGGGAGAAAATACAGTCTGATAATGCAAATAATATCGCCTAGTATACCAGACAGAATCTAGGACATGAGAGGTACTTCAGAGGAGAAGGCCAACACAACCCTATTCTTAGATGAATACAAAATTGTTGCGATCAGATGGAGTGCATTGTCTTAGAAGAAACAGTTTCACCATACTTTCATACCCCAGAGGCTTAAGCTATTAAGCTAACAAAACCTGAAGAACTTCAGAATAAACCCTGAGAGACCAAAATGTTATAGCATCCTGGAACATAATTGCTAGGAGATCTTGCTACTGATACAACAGTTTTTAACCTTTGACAAACGGTATGGTTCTTCCAGCATATTACAATTGACTAAGCCAGTTTATCATTGCTTTGAATATCCACCTGTCTTCAATGCAGAACATTGTCATTGCCAGTCCACCATTTAACAAGCAGAGACTATCAACGGTAACCTTATACTTTTACCCTGGTCCTCGTCTTATTGACCTTTCCATCCGATCTCACCCCCTTGCTCTTCTTATCTTCTAGTCCATCCACAAGGACTTCACCATCATCTCCTCCACACATCACGCTCTTCTTTTTCTTCTTCCCCTCCTCAATCTTACCCTTCTTGCTCTTCTTAATGTCTATACTTGCTTCTTCCATCTCACTTTCAAAGTCACGCTTGCCCTTCACTTTACCCTTCCTGCCAACCTTCCGCCCCTCATCAACAGGAATGACAATACTCTTCCTCCTCTTTTTCTTGATCTCTGCCTGGACTTCTTCCTGCATCACAATCTGCTCCTTCTTGTTCCTCTTCCTCTTGCCACTCTCCTCACTGGCAACTCCTGCTCCATCATTGGCATCAGCATACCTCAATGTCCTTTTCTTCTTGTCAATCTTCTTCCCAAGAGTCTCCACTTCTGCAGCATCAATGACCTCACCAGAACCAAGTTCCCCCTCCAATCTCGCTACAGGCACCTCAATCTTCATACCCAACTCCGGCACAATCTGGTAAATTGGCAGCGCAACTGAATCCACAGCCTTCAGATGCAGTGCCCTTACGTTGGCCCACATCTTTGGCACCCTTTCCACAGCCGCCACCACTGCGGCCATCACATTCTCCACGATCTCCTCTTCCTCCATGTCCAGCCTCCCCACCTTGATCCCCGAGCAGGTCCCTGACCGCAGGTACAGAAAAGCGGAGCCGAGCACCTTGCGGACCTGCTCCGGCCACCCGACGCGGGTGAAATCGACTCCGATCGGAGCCTTCTTGGTGGAGTAGAAAGCCTTCCCGAGAACGCGCGGCAGCAGCGGGAGGATGGCGCGGTCGGCGATGAAGAGGTCGTGGGAGGCCGCGAGGCGGCGCCGCGACTCGTACGGGCGGTAATCTGTGCGGAGCGTGGAGAGCGGGATGACCTCTGAGACGGGGAGGCGGTGGAGCGACTTGGACGCATCGAGGAGGCCGGAGGCGGACGGGGACCGCGAGTTGGGGCGGTCGTCGGATATGAAGCAGACGGAGGCGCCGTCGTGCGCGACGACGGGGTGCGGCAGCGGGAGCAGGCGTGGCCTGGTCGTGGGCGACGCGGGGACGCGGCGGAGGGAGAGCTGGAGGACGACGAGGTCGTCGCGCTCGTCGGCGAGGAGATTCGGGGTTCCCTCCGCGGCGCGCTTCTTCATCCACTTGGTCAGGGAGGCGACGGCGCCGGCCACCGTCTCGCGGGGCACCGGGTGTGGCAGCTGCGGCGGCGGCGGCGACATGGTGGCGGCGCGAGAAGTGAGAAAAGGGATTTAGGGCTTTGATGATGCGCGATGGGAAGTGGGCCCTTCAAAACGTGGTAAGGGATTGCTCCCGATATTTAACTATTTGCTATTCTTACCAGCGTCACTTCTCTAATTACATATTTACCATTCGACCGTATATGAACGAAGCAACGTAATTGTCACTTTCGCTGATGTGGCGAGCCAAGTCATCAAGCCAGCGTGGATGAGCGATGCCAATGACCACGGTGTCCCTGCCTTTATCTGCGCAGCACTGGTTTCCCCTTCTCATCCCCTCTCCTCGTCTCCCTGACAGTGGGACCCACCTGTCATCTACCTCCAGCCACAAAGACTAGTCCCAACCCCAACAGCAAAACTCCCCCATTCGCTCAATCCCCATGTCGGTTCTCGTCGGTGAGGTAGGGAGATCACCGGCGCCGGAGACCTTACGGCGCCAGACTCCGAGGCAACCTCGGCCATGGTGTGGAGCGTCACGCTGGCCTCGCAGTTGAGGACAGTAAGTCCCGCGAGCAGGGCTGAGAGCCGCCAGCAGAAAACTCAAGGCAGCCGCCTAATGCAAGCTGTGGATGTTGATGCCGTCGGCGTGCTCCTACACGATGTACTGCTGCTAGCATCTTCTACGGATTTGGCCATGTTCTTGTAATTTATTCAGCTTGCTTTGGATGAATATGCGTCCGTCCAATCAAAAGTTGCAGGGGAAGAAAAAAAAATGGACCCAAGATCCACTCGCGTGCGGTTGAGAACCGAGGCCGGCAGCGGGAGGAGCGAGGCCTGCAGGTGGGCGGCGGGCAGTGGAGACAGCGCGCGGGGGGCCAGGCTGGAGGGCGGTGACGGCAGCGGACGCGGACGCGCGGGGGCCGACCGGAGCGCGGCGGGCGAGGATGCGTGGGGCTGGCCGGAGCGCAGCGGGTGAGGGCGCGCGGGGGCCGTGCTGGAGCGCAGCAGCGGCGGACGCACGTGAGGCTGTAGAGAGAGGTTGAAGATAACCCGCACGACAGTGGCAGGAGAGATGTAAAGGGATAGCTAATGTGAGCAAAAGCAGGGGTATCACAGTCATTTAGCATGCTTAATCCACGCTGGCTCGATGCGTTGTCTTGCCACGTGGGGCAAAAGTGGCATTTTTTGCATCGTTCGTAGAAGGATGAAAAACATGTAGGTGCCATTCTATGGATCGGCAAGGATGGCAATGCATTTGGGCCAAATTGGACTTCCGCCGCAAAAAATCGAGTAAACTCCAAGTCTTCAAGAGGCCCATGAACTTGGAAGGCTCAGCCCACACAGATACTCCTCGCCATCACTCCCAAGTCCCAAGTCCCAACCCCTTCTCCTCCCTCCTCACGGTGGCAGCAAGTACCGAGCGCGAGCGGCGACGGCCGACGGCGTCGAGGCGTGGCGGGCGGCTTTGGCGTAGCGCATCAGCCCTCGCGCTCAGCTACGCGTGGGCGTGACGGCGCGGGAGTCTCTCGAAGCTGGGCGAGCTTCGTCCTCCCCGACCTGCGTGCGGAGTCCCTACTCCCTACTGCCTCGCCGCCGCGCATTCTCACGGGCCACAGGCGCTGCCGTGAGGTCTTGTTCTGTTCTCAATTTCTCAAAGATCGTAGATTAGGCTTCTTCCCAGTTTAGGATCGATTTGAAATAGAAACAATTTCTTGTCGATTTGTGAATATTAGACCAATATCATATGAAGCTTCGAATTAGTTGTATTGAACCTGTATGCTTAATTTTGAATCTGTTATATGGGTAACAATTGGTTTGCCTAAGATTTATCTTCGCATTCAGCTTCCGAACAAGGCAACCCAGCTGCCAAAGGGAGTGGGGTTGCCATAACCATAATGCAAGCGTACTGTACATCATAATAGTTGATTCCTATTTGCTAGATTACAGAACTCGTTCACCCACACTATTAGTTTTCTGGATCCACAGCTGGATGCATATGTATGTCCTGATCTCTTGCTACTCTGAAGTTTGGTCCAATCTCCATGGTTAGTTTAAGTGCTTAACACTCTTATTTAAATGCATCTTCAGAGCTTCATGCATCCGGTGATGGTTGTTTGTTGTGCAGCTTGCAGATTATTTCAGTACGAAATACATGTACTGGATATTCATTTTTTTTAGCCTAGGTATTGGGTTTTTATGGTTTTGACCTGTGGTTCAATATTTTTATAACGAAGGAAAGGTTTCCTATCATCCGACAATTTGTATTAACTGTCGGATTTAGTGACCGGCGGTCCACCTAGGGGTACCCAGATGGTTGATTTGTAGGCAGAGAGGATTGCAAGACCATGAACTTGATGGTAACGCAAGGCACAAGACACAGAGATTTATACAGATTCGGGCCGCCAGTGTAGCATAATACCCTACGTCCTGTTTTGGGGGATTGTATTGCACCCTGCGTTCGGGTGTTGGTTGTTGTGTTGAGGGATTGAATCGGTTCCCCTCCTAGGGTACTCCTACCTCCTCTTATATACTCCGAGGGGTAGAGTTACATGGCAGGATCCCTAGTCGGTTACTATAGATGAGATCTAGTCGAATTACAATACGTGGGGAGCCCTAACTGGACTCTATCTTCTGCCTTCTTCATCAAGTCAGGCTGGCCCATTAGTGGTCGGCTGGGCCCTCCGTGAGGGTACCCGGATATCTATAACCGTCAATGGTATTCACTGATACAAAACTGAAGTTTCAGTCGACAAATTTTGTATACTGCATTTACCGGCTATACTGTCCTTGCCAAATGCACCATACGAATGACACGCACGCTACTACAATGTTTGACTTGTGTCTTTGCTGTATTTTTGCAGTGTTGAGCATTTGCCGCACGATTGCTATAGTTCTTTATTCTTGGAAGCCTTTCTTCTTGAGTCTTGACTATTCCTGATTGAAGCCCCAACCTTTTTGCAAATGAGTGCCGGTAAGGAGTACTGATCCAGGGTTGACCTCCTAAGCACAACCTTTTTTGTGAATTTTAGGCATCTGTTACAAGTTACAAGATTTAGAGCTGCCATTCCTAAGTTGCAGGATTATATTAATATGAAGATCTGAATATCAATATGAATTGTCACAGGTGGTGCTTTTGGTGGAAATAGGGGGGTGAGGCCTGTACCTCCCGAGAAAGGTGTATTCCCATTGGATCACTTGCATGAGTGTGACTTCGTAAGGCTGCAGTCTTTCTTCGTATATTACCACTGTCATTGTATATTTCTATACTTGTTATATGAATGGTGACTGTTCTAACAGGAGAAGAAAGACTATCTTGCCTGCCTGAAATCTACAGGATTCCAGTCTGAAAAATGCCGGCAGTTCTCAAAGAAGTATCTGGAATGTCGGATGGAGAGGTTACTATGCTCAGTGTCTTATTGTCTTATTGTTTTTGGCATATATCAATAATTTGCTAAACCTAGTTCTGCGCTTAGCATGCATATACTGTAAAATTAATGTCCCTGTGAAGGCATGCAACATATTAATATGTATGAATTGGTGTTGAAGTGTCGGTAAATGTACAAGTTTCTGTATAGTTGCCCTATTGGTTGTAATTAATTATTTGTCCTGCACTCATAAATGCTTTCAATATATTTTTTTTTTCAAAAAATATTTCAATAAGATTGCCAAATATGTTCTCTTTTGGGCACTTATGCAAGCTACATCATGTTCTGATCTATTTCCAGTTGTTGAGTAAAATAATTGCTATGTCTACATTAGCCTATGGCAGCTAGTTTGGCCTCCCAGCATGTTGTTTGCATCCTCAGGTGCAACACATGTGCCGTTTGCCATATCGGTGTTGGGTCGGGTCGGGTTAGTGTTTGGCAACCGAGTGAAGCAACCAGTATGCCAACCAAAAGTGGGCAGTTAGTTCTCAGGACACATTTTTGTGCAGTAGTGATTATTTTGAGATATGACATTTCACTTTTTAAATTGGGAATGCGTACTGGCACTGGGGTGAGCTCTTACCAATTTTGATCTCTGAAGTTCAGCATCTGAGCTCATAACAAGGTGCAGTTTGCACCAAAATGTTTGCATTTTTTGCTTCTTTTTCTGTTTGCTGCTGCTCTTTCCGATAAGATTCCAAACCATTGTTCCCATGTGTGGTGTTATAATTTCTGAATTTATTATGTTCCTCAGAAACTTGATGGCGAAGCAAGATATGTCAGAGCTTGGGTTCAGAAATGTGTACGAAGTGGACACAGCTCCTGACAAGAACGACAAACTGGAGAGCCCTCCTAATGAGCCAAAGGAGAAAAAAATAGCTGCTTGATTTTGATGTAACTTTTGTACGATTCTGATGCAAGTTATTCATCCAGGAGAACTGTTGAGATCTGTAAAAAACAAAGAAGGGTATACTAAAAATTTAGGAACCAATACTGAAACTTATGCATTTGCTGCTTTGACGTTCCTAAGAAGATATTAGGGGCATTTGTGTTCATACCCCTGCTTTGAAGTGTAATTGTGATATTATGATCCATGTACGATTAAGGGCTGAAGATTATATTAAACATACATTTCTGAATACAGCTTTTGCCTTTCTCCCATTCAACTAGTTGAATGCCTCTTTTTCTTCCTATTTATAGGAAAAGACGCATTATCAGCATGTTAAGTTCTTAAGTAAATTGTTTAGGGGTGTCACATGGGGCCTTAGTTATTAATTTGCAGTTTCATATCCCTAATCGCTACATGAATTTCGCCAAAAAAAAAAGAAGCTACTTGAGATCAAAACATTGCTAATCAGTGTACAATGCAGTTGAGGCCACCCACAAACGGTGGACTAGCTGTCCAGACAAATGCCTCTCAGGTTACTTTTGGTTACCTGGCAGTCCAGCTACCAACACTTGAAACGAGCTCTTCATGGGCTTTTGGTGCTCAACCTCAGTGTCTTCTTTTACTGCAAAAGACAAAGCTGAGCAAACGGGGACCAAGCAAGCTGATGATGGCAAGGGACACCAAAAGGTTAGTGATTGTGCCATGGGTATTCTAATATTTTACCAGCTGATCTCATGGGCCATCGAGTTTTGATTTGTTTGCTCTTTTCTTTCTTTCACAATCTGCAGAGGCAGGTGCTTCTTCATCTGCTCACGCAGAACGGCAGAAGTTGAGAAGGCTGATTGGGCGCTCCTCTTATGGGTTCTGCTATAAGGCCAGGCATCGCACCAATTGTCAAATTTGGAGGGTCTGGACCAAAAGGCAGAACCATATCTGATGTATAACATACTAGTTTGGTACAAATGAGGTGAAGATATTATGTGCCTGCCATGGCACTCACATGTCCCTGGAGAAAGTTCATGAGGCATGCAAGTGATTAGATGCCCCAGCCCAAGAAAATTGTGCAACTTTGTCAGCATTCCCTGTTGTTGACAAGGCAGCGTCAGCTGAAAACTAATTTGCCGGTCTCAGAGAGCATGCTTTACTTATAGTCGCTGCCCTTTCGTGCCTATATCACCAATTCAGTGTAATACTGTGTTCATCACATATTGACATAGAACTATGCAAAGTTTAGACGCTTGATATTGAGCTTTGTTTGAGGACAAAAATTGTGTACCTTTAGATTTCTATATTACGAGCACGATTCAACTAGTTCTGAGTTCCCTTGAACCATCTAGAAAAATGAGATGCTTAGCCAATTGGTGATAAAGCAAAATATTCAGCACATTATTTGAACTAGATAGATAATTACTTTGGAAGTTTATCAGGTTTTCAGAGGTTGGGTTCTATAATTCCAACTGTGTCCCCCATGGTAGTGCATTTTTTCTGCATCTGGAGTCAGAACTCCATATTCTAAATTCCTATTCCCATCAGCATGTATATGGTGATAGACTGGTAGTATTTTAAAGACAATTAGGGCTCCAAAAATTTTCAGCAAACACCTGTAGGTCTTAAGCATTATCTGATCTTGGAGCAGACGGGTGCAATATGAACGGGCGAGTGCTGAGACAACCAGCACAGCACATAATCATCATACAATGTCACGTTCACCTAACCTACTTCAAAGTCACATATTCCGTTGGAAGTACAAGAAGCTCAGCAATTTCCTGTCCACTGCACTGCACTGCACCAAAGCCATTCATCCTCAACTAACAAGCCTTTTACACGATGTGTGATGTCCATTTATGGGTCAGCAATCTTCAACATATTCAGGCCACTAATCTTCCAACTCTGCTGAGTAAGCAGATAAATGTCAGTGTTACTACACAGATCAGTCCAGACTTCAAGTGATACACAAGCTGGGTAGATGGGATCACCTCTTAACTCTTTAATGTTAACCACACTGACACTCCACCCGCTTTGTGTTCTCTAATAGCACCTGTTTCAGTACAATGGTGTGATGATCACCAATCACCATGTATATCAGAATGGGGCACTCAAGGGGCATTGAGAAGTTTCAATGTGTCAAAGTCAAGTAAACGGGAAACAACCTAAATCATTTTCAAGTGTACGGTGTACCTCTAGGATGTAAGTTGCAATTGCTTTGCACCCTTCTGTGGCAAGTCCCATTACATTTTCAAATGTATCCATCGGTAATTTTGCATCCATCTGCCAAAAAAAAAATGACTCTGAGCTGCTTCCATTTGGTGATAATCGTTATGCAGCAAACCATCGTAAAAGAAGTATTTCACAAGGGAAAAGTTGAAATGTATAATTTTTGTTGCACATAGAGAGACTTTCAGGAGTTAACAATTTGGAACAAGAAGAATTCTTGATCTTTTTACCTGCAGAAGAGTTACTTTGTCCATCTTTGAAAGAATACCAACGGTGACATCTGGACCCCCAGCACTGTCTTCTATGTAATTCAGATCTGACATAGCACATTAGAATCATTTGAGTTTGTTTGTACCATACGATTATTAGCTTATCAAAGATATGACAAAAATAGTGAGGTGTCTTAGTGTCTTACCAAGCAAAGGAGTAGAACACAGATACCCATCACTACAAGATGTGACGATGTCTCGCATTGGAATCCCAGCATCTGAAAGAGCTAGTGTTGCAGCATTGATGCATGCTGACCTTGTTCCTGATATACACATGGTCATGCCCCAGCATGACAATCATTTTTAAGCACAAAATATGATTAAATCATTTTAAGCAAGTAAAAGAATAATATGCCATAGCATGACTGAGCAATATAGCAGTAAAGAATAATATGCTATAGCATGACCGAGTAATATAGCTAAGGGGACATCAGAATAGGTATGTTCTCCAGCATACCTCATATGCAGAGCATAATCTAGATTTACTCAGTCTATGGAAAATAAATAGCCTTGCTTGGCTTCCTTTTACGACAGAACCCAAAAGAAGTACATTCCAGAATAAATAATAGAGGGCAGCACGCTTGAATGAGGTATGCTCATATGTAGAGCATAAATCTAGATTCTCCAGTACATTCCAGAATGACCGATTCTCCAGCATACCTCATATTCTGGAGAATCTAGATTTCTGGAAGCCGATTCCAGCATGACCGAGTAATATAGCTAAGGGGACATCAGAGTCTGGGAGCCTGGAGACAACTTCAACAATCTGAAAGTAGGAAGGCAGCACGCTTACCACCATCAGCTTGAAGAACTTGGACAGATATATCAATCTGCAAACAAGTAATAAGCATTGAAAGTTAGCGATGGTATCATTCAAAACTGAAGTTTTTTAAAGGATGTGGACTAAATAGAACTGACCTGTGAGCATGGCATTAAATGTGTTAATATGCTTGCCCTCCATTGTCTGTCGAATAACAAGAGAAATTTCTGTTGATCGCCTGCCAGATGATTGTAGCTTTAGTTCACTACTATAGTGATATGGGAAATCAGACACCATGTAAATTCATGCAACCTGAATTCACTTTGCACACTGGGTGTTCACCTCAGAAGCACTAAAGTGAATAACTAAATTATACTGAAGCATTATTTGCCTATGTTACACCAGATGCTACTATTGAAATTTCTGATATTAATTATGACTTTGCTCCTGATATGGCATGGAAGTGGGGAATTTGTAGAACTGAATTTACATAAATGAATACCAATCTAAAGGAACAGTAGCCTAGACATGATCACTACATCTAGAAATTGCAGAATTTAATGAAAAATCATCATACCAGAGCTTGAAAATCCCATGCGCGCGTGAGAATATGTTTATTACTTTTCCATCAAAAATTTAATTAATGTTTTATTGCATAATTAGCTGAAAAGTATAAATTTTCCACCACTGTACAACTAAGATGCACTCTGATTAAATGGAACAAACTAGAAGTTCAATTAGAGATTTTCTCATGATTAATTTCTGACCAACATTGATTTTAATTACGAGTTATTTAATTTAAGTTTCTTTGTTTTCTGCCCAATGATGATGCAAACTGAAACTTATGTGCATGTTATTAATGAGGCCAATGTAATTTCATGCTTATTATGTGTATTTTGTTATACTATGATTACTGCTGAGAATGTTTTTTTTTTTGAAAAAGCTACTGCTGAGAATGTTGCAGCCCCTCAATTGCACTATCCTTCATGGAAGGAGAATGTGCAAATGGTTCTTGGGTTCTTAGACCTTGATTACTCACTAGGTGAGGATAAACATGTTGCTCCTGCTAGTGGCTCTCAGGACTATGATGTTAAACTTAAGGAGCATGATGACAACTCTGGCCAACATAATCATTAAGCAGTCGATCTCAGTTCCGATAAGGATGGTAGGAGCTTGATGCTAAGAAGTTCCTAAACTCAATTGGGGAGAATTTCACAAGCTCCTCTAAGATTTATACCAACATTCTTATCAGGAAAATGCTTACCTCAAAGTGATGGACAAAGTGGAACCAGGAAGGGTCCGTGTAGATATAGTGATGGTAATGACATTGACATTGCCACAACTACACCAACCCTTTCCTTAGCTAATCAGATAGACGACGCTCTAGGTCTCCTTTTGAGTAACCTTGAAAGGAGCATACTAAGCTGGTAGAGATGACATAATGGAACTCAGGAGGAAACCATCAAAGATGGATATCCCAAGTGCTTCCAGCTCAACTACCATGTCACATATTCACATAATATGTTCCCTGATTCCACTTTGCCAATCATAGCATGAAGTGAGCATTTTTTTTGTTTAAGGGTATTAGCATAAGTCTTAGAGGAGCTTTTGAAATTCGCCTAAACTAATTTCAAGAACACCTTAGCTCAAGTTCCCTACCATCCTTCTTATCAATAATTGCTCCTCTTGTGCCAACTGACATTGACTGCTTAAATACCATTTTGGCCATCCTGTTGGACATCTCCCACTTCTTAGAGTCGCCATTATACTCCTTAAACATACCATTATAGTCTTGAGTGCCGGCAACAAGAGCAACAAGCTTATCCACACGCAGTGCACGAGTTCTGCACTCTCCTTCCATGCAGGATAGTTAGTGCTATTGAGGGGCTTGATGGCACTTGGGGGTAGAGGGGCTACATCTTTAGCTGAAAAGAGTAATGATGTACAAAAAATACAAAAAATAAGCTTGAAATTAACCCTATGCTGGTCTGATTAATATCATGTACATAAGTTTCAATTTGCATCAACGTTGGGAAAAATAAATTAATTAAATATTCCATCATAATTAAAATCAACGTCGGCTAGAAATTAATTACGAACAAAACTATAATTAAACTTCTCTTGGTTGCATTTAATCAGAGACCATCTTAGTTGTACATTGGTGGAAAACTATGATTTTTTTAATTGATTATGCAATAAAACAGTAATTAAATTTGTTGATGGAAAACAAATAAACATAAAACATTCAATAAATAAAAGTAAACTCAAGTTAGCCTGAAAAACAAAAGCGGCCCATAACTCACATGCACAGACACGGTCCAGCACCGCTGAAACACGCCGTGCTGCTTTCCCGATGGCCAAGAGGCAGCACATGCAAGTTGGGCGACCAGGGGAACCCTGCCGCTGAGTCTAATAATTCAATCCAGTCGAGCAAAACCCTAGCTTATTCAGTCTCTCCCTCTCTCCCCCCGATCCACTCAAGCGGCACTAGCCGGTAATGCGCAGTCATGGCCAATGGCGCCACTGCGGTTCCTCTCGTAAATATACTTGTAAGTTCGCCCTCTCGAGGAGGCTCTGAACTGCTGGTTTACATTAATTAGGGATAAATCTTTGCTTGCCAAACTCAATATCCGATGCCCTTGATGTAGAACTCGGTGCCTAACAAACAAGCTAACTTTCTTTTGAAGAACAAAAACAAACCAACTGATTAATCTCGTTGCTAATCCTCTGCTACAGATGTGGGCACCTGGCCATGTCACGCTTCTTGCAACATTGGCGTCCGCAACAGTTACACTGTTACAAACACAGTGGTCCTGATCTGACACCCATATTTTGATTGAGCATCCTAGGAAAGTCAATCGTATTTTGAAAATAGTACCCTCAAATTAGAAGGCAGAAACAACACAAAGACATGTCAAAAACACGAGAAGTAGGGGAAAAGAAGCTTGCTAGTAAGGTAAATAGAAAAATAATACAGATTTGCTATGTCAGAACTCAGAAGTTTGTTTTGACAGTAAATGAACCTATTATTGCGATCCCCAAGGACTGGAACAACCAACCATTTTAATCAGATTTTACTGTTCAAATTGGAACATACCTGTCACCTTTCGGCTTTCTCCTCCAATCTCCTGTACTGAATTCTGCCATCCTATACTCACAATGAACCTGCAAAAACTTGCTCAGGAACAAATCATAAAGGAAAAGCTCTAACTGAGGAATGCACTTGGAGTGAAACTTTACCAAAGCCTCTTTGCTGTTTACTTGCTGACCTTTGTTCTGGACCTACACGAACAAACCAAGAGCATGAAATTTAATTAGACAGTGTTCAATTTCACTGAAAAGTGAACAGCTCTTCCTGGTAGCACAACACAGGGTTCCCTGATTTAGTGTGTAGTCTAACAGGAAAGAACGCAAGTGATTCAAATTTACAATTTCCATGATTCCAAGTTCTCCAGTATATCTTACTGTGGATGAACATTGCATGTTCTACAGCCCATAGGCAATCATGGATCTTAATGGTTTTCAAACATATTTCCAAAACAGTAAACCAGTTTTCCCAAATAATCCCCACATTCACTCAAAAGGACTCCTGAAGATGAATGTTGACTAAAGATGACCCTGGTAGGGGGTCTATGGAATTGGAATCACCTCTCGAGGGCCGTAGACAGCGGCGATGACCCTGGTGTTGCCCATCTCGAATAGCGCGGACCTGCCCCGACCAAAAACACCAGCAAAATCAGATCAAAAGCGAGCACCACACATGACATCTCTAAAGCAGAATACCTTCACAGGCAAATACCACCACCGTAGCCCTAGTCGACAGCTGCTCCCTTTTCCCCCCGCCTATAAGCGTCGGAGCCTTACTCACCCGTCGGCCCGCTCGACGACGCCGACCTCGCCCTTGAGCAGCCACATCTGCGCGAAATCCAGCAGCAGCACCGAGTGAGATTGGGTTACGCGTGAACCGTGCGAGGTAGGGCGGTAGGAAGAGGGCAAGTGTGCGTCACCTCGTTGGGGCGGCGCCCGTCGACGCGGAAGCCGGTGAGGGGGGTTCACGTACTCCATCGCCGGGTTCGCCGCTCTCTCTTTGACTCTTTGTGCTCCGGCGACGGCGGACGCGCTGCAGCGGCCGCGGGCGAGGGGTTTATGAGGGGGTTTTCCTTTTTTTTTTTTTTTGAGATTCGGTTTTTTTCCTTCTGTTCGGCTGTGTGCCTGTGTCTCTCCTGGCTGGCCCTGGAGCTAACAATTCCGGCCCGCCTCTTTATCGAGCCAGGCTTGAAAGCTCAGATAGCCCAAGTCCGATCAGGCTCTTCCCAAGCAAGCCCGGAGACGATCCCTACGTAAAACCAGACAACGCAAAGCCCAAATACAAATCGTGTGTTTCGAAATTGCAGAGAAAAAAATTCGCCCCATATGTTGGGCTGCCTCTGCTTGAGGATGTGGCTCCAGAAAATGATGCCACTCTCCTCTTCAAAAAAAAAAGAAAAAAGAAAAATGATGCCACTCACTGCATGTGAACGTCGCAACCTGCAAGGGCAAAATGTCAGGTGTGTCGTTCAACTTCCACGCGCACACGTTATTCCAACAGTGATCCAACATTTCACATGCATTGTATTGCATTACAACACAAACAGAATCCAAAGTCTTGCATGAGGGAAAATGAAGTACTCCTTCTTGCTCTACTGATCAGAAAACATTTATTAATCCACAGAAGCAACATTGTTGATCAAAACCAAGCATCAAGATCACATGATGCCACACGCACGTCTAAAATGTTGGAACCACCCTCCTTATTCATGACAACTTTGAAGGATCACAGCTTCAGGTCCAGGTCCAGGTCCTGTGGATCATCGGAGTTCTTGCAAGTGGGCTCCACCGATAGGTTGCGGTCGCCCTCTCTCTTCGAATCAACATATACATCTTCCTACAAATATTAGAGTGCCGTAGTCAGTGAATTTGATAACCTATGCAGTTGAATAGCAAGCACATACTGATGAGCTCCTTCCCTACAACGCTTAAGTAATTCAATGTTCGGATGAGCATTTAGCATATCATTGCTTCACCAAAAAAAAAAAACATGCACATTGTATTTCATGCTGCTATCCAAGAAGGACAATGAACCTGTGCTTTAATTTGTATGAAGCAGGTCAGTAATGCATTTAGTCTAGAAAAATAAGAACAACAATCTGGTTATGTACCATATGATCAGGAAAGAGCTGCAGTGTTGCTTGGATTGTCATAAGATGCAGCTCCAGATGTGCTTGGAGGCCTGGTTGCATATTTTACATTGGTCAGACAAGAAATATTTCATCATGAATCTACGACAGTCGAAAAAATGGGTAATTTATTCCGTGAACATGTGTAAAGATCGGAAACTAATCATGTGTACCTGGTGAAGGGAAGATTGAACTGTTCATTCATGTATCCTCTTGTTCCATATGCCATCTGAAATAAACCATGAGGTCAGCCATCATCCATACTTGAGAAGACAACATATATAATGCTAAGGGCATACGGTGCAAGGGAGAAATATTATTATCATTACACATGAGAAGTATGTACAAACAAGCATTGGAAACAAAAACAAAAGAAAGGCAAAGATGCTTTCAGTTTTGAACAACTATCAAAGATATAAAGGCGCATATACCGCAAAAGTCTGGAAGGACTGGACTGGGTAGGGCATTGAATTGAATTGTAGCACCAAACTAAGGCTAGTAAGATGTAAGCCGGGTTTGAGCGTTCGAGGACATCCCGGTTCCCTACTTCCAATTTTGAAAATACAATCACAAAGATCTTCTGAGTTTTAAAATACCATCTGTATCTCTATGACATGAGCTCTAAGATATACACATGTCCTCCTCACATCAGTTCCAATAATATGAGTATGTATGTGACAGTAAAAGAAATCCTTGGAAACTATCTCAGAATCTGGAAGGTGTTGGTAGGGCAACAAGGACCAGCATATAAGCCATACAATAGGTTAGAGGCTATTCTGGTTCCATGCTCTACTTGATATAGATCAGTTCCCGTAAAGCACGTCAGTAAGCAGAGAAGGCAATCAAAGAAATGGTAATATAAAAACACAACCATGCGTGAACCACACCTAAATGGATAATACAAGTGTTTCGGGAAAAAAAATAGGTATGCTTACCAAGCCTTGGATACCAGCACCAGAAATGTGTGCCTGGCTAAAGGGACTTTTTAAGTACTTCTCTTTCATTTCCTCCTCTGCCCTCATTCTCTCTAGCTTGGCAATCCCCAACCCTTGTCTTGGCTCCTTCACCTTGTTGATGAAGCTTTGATCGGCGGCCCTTTTGCCGTTCCTACGGTTGCCATCTCTTGAACTGCTTTCATCCATGGGTGCCTACAAGGAAGCGAAAAACATCAGTAAGTTAGCGTGAACTATTCAAAACAGATCTAGAAACAGAGGGGAAAGTTTCCTAGGTACGTACAAAATCAATTTTTTTTTCTAATACAGTAAGGATAGAACACACAAAGTTTGCTCCCCAATCTTTTTTAACTAGGGCACCTCAAGCCCATGTATATATATTGTGGCACCGTGTATATACATGACCTCAAGCCCAACCTTCATAATTTGATTTGCTGCAATCTTTTTCTCTTGTAATAAATGCGTATATTCATGTGTGATATTTTCTTTCATGCTTGGTAGATTTGCTGTGTAGTTTTATAGTACAATAATTTAATAAAGACCAGCATTAATACAAAATCTGGATATACTCCTATCTAGTACAAAAAATGTGTATATATACTTTAGATATCTCATGGAGATCAAGAGTATATAGACACGGCAAAAGAATGATGAAGTATTGCATTCCCACTTTGATATGTCAAGCAATTAAAGGTTAGAAAGACAGCATCTTAAATACTATGTGTCTGGGAAATTACACGCACAATAATTGATCCATTACAACTAACGGATTCTAAGGCCATTCTCAGTGTAGGGGAGCATTTAGTTTGTGGATGAAATAGGTCACACAATGCATTGTTTCATTTTTCGTTATTTCCAAGACTACATGCAAGACACAAGTTGTGTTGGAAACAGTGTATATATGATTTCATCACCATGAAACTAGTTTCTTCTCCCACTTCATAAATAGTGTGCCATGTCATCAAAATTGCCTACATGGCAGCTCATTTATTGCTTATAAAATCCCCACTGACAATGGTTTAAACAGTTGTAGCAAATATATGCCACTTCAATAACTTTTTTGAGAGAGTAAGTACGTTGAGAATGCAGGCGACCCAAGTACCCCACAAACACAACACATGCACACACACGCGCCTGCTCAATAAGTTTTGATTAGGCATAATTTTGTGGTTTATTATTAAGGGAACCATTTTGTCATATGTATATAGTTAATTCATTACATTCCTGTGAATGTACAAGTTATATCTTTTTTTCACAATCTCGAGTGAGATTTAATAACCCACGAACATGTATATCCAGCGCGCTAACAAGAATACAAGATGAGATGTCAAAGCCAAACGGCTGACGACAACCCCTCACACACGCTCTGTGCTAGCGCCAAGTAGATCGGAAAGCAATTATATTATGTATATACTAAATCCAACTCGGAATCTCAAATTACAAAATCATGCTTCCAACCTCTAACTCATCCAAATATCCCAGCCTTTGCAATCCATCAATCCAAATTGTGAACAGCAAAGGCCAAAATAACATTTTTGCCTTTAAGTGACAGTTACCCCAAATGCTATTGACCAGGAGAACCTGCTCCCTAGCCTCGCCACCGGTGTCCCCTACCAAGAACTCCCTCGCTGACGTTGAACGCGAAAGGACACTACTACAAAACCTACTGCCACTACCAGTATCGACCAGTTCTAAAAACCTCATCAGTACGAAGAGGTTATCAATACTGATTTTTTACACAAACCAGTATTGGTAGTAGGTCTTAAGAACCGTGCAGAAGGGCGGAGCTTGAGCACGATAGCCGGGGGAAAGTTAAGAAATCAACCCAAACACACTAAAATTCATGGTTTTATTACCATTTTTCTTAAGAAAGTTCCTGGCGGGGCGTGGTTCTTTGTACGACTTGGTAGTGATAGCTCACTATCAGTACCAAAACTGGTATTGCTGAGCACATCATCAGTACCCGTTTATGGCTTAAACCGACACATATTGTCTGGTACGTTAGCCTAAAGCTAGTCATGAACTCATGATCATGTGCACCCTAAACGTATGTAGCACTTCACCATGGGGCAACATTGGAGTTGCAGCTGCAATGGTGTAGGCATTACACATTTGTTTGATCGGTTCAGTCTTCTGACCTTATTAACATAAGAAAAAAGAAATATTCTGCATCCGAAATCTTGGTATCTTACTATTACTAATTCTATTACTAATTGAAGGTTCTTTTGAAGCCTCTAGGTGAAGCCACCTATGATTCCTATGTGGACACTCTAGAAACAAAAAGAAATCTTAGAAATTCTAAAAAAAGCAAAACATCTAGCCATCAATCGGTAGACTCAAATCGTCATAGCCATTGGATCTATTATACTTTCTAAAATTTATCCACCTATGCCATTATAAAAATAGCTTAAAGTAACCCCCTAAGTATATATCTAAATTACCCACCTCTGTCATTATATAAAATTAACTAAAATAACCCATAATCTTCATCAAAATTACCCACACATGCCATTATAAACAATATTTAAAATAACCTCCTAAATTTGCAGCTAAATTTTCCACCACTAATACTTAAAAAACTTAAAGTAACCCTTAAAATTTGCATCAATATTATCCACATATGCCATTATTAAAAATAATATGAGGTAATCCTACATTTGAATGCAATCACCTTAATTAAAAATCGTAACACCCTAGGTGTTTAAATTGTAATTAGATTTAATCATCTGCATAAACATGAGCCTCATATCATTGCATTAGTTTAAACTCCTGAATTGTCATTTATTGATCAAATGAAACTTTGTGAAGCAGCTCAAAATTTTGCTATGTAGCTATGCCTCCGGTTATTTTATTTAAATAATTGATGCAAAATGATGAATTTACAGAATTTTCCCTTATTTTTGGGTGATGTGTGCTAGTGATAAAAATTCAGTGAAGTTTTAATTTTAACTATTTTACTTTTCAAATTATGTGCAATCTTTTTTTAGCTTTGCAATTGGTTCAAGCTTCATTGTGTTCTTTGTGATTTTGTGTTTCCAATGGGTATTTTTGGGAGATTTTTGGGTAGTAGTAGCTTGCTCTTTTGAAGGAGGAAAGATCTTTTAAAAAATGTGCAGGCCCCACTCGTCACCCTTCATCTTCTCCCTCCTCCCATCCCTCTATTCCCTGTCGCGAGAGACTGAGCAGAGCAGAGCGCACGCCGCCGCCTACATCACGCCAACGCCGTCGGGCCCTCTACCCCACGTTTTCGCAGTCAACCCCGCCATCCCGTCGCCAACACCCATGCCGCGCCCATGCTCCGCCATGCCGCTTACGCCTTGCCACCGTCGCCTCGCTCCTGCTCACCACTGTTGCACCTGCGCCGCGCCACGGCTTGCTAGGGCCGAACCGAGACCAGCGACCGCGCCCTCGGTTTATCTCCTTCCCACCCAGCCGGTCTCATCTCCCTCTCCCTCCCATTCTCCTTTCTTCTTCCTCCTCCCGCCAAACTAAAAACAAAAGCGAAACAGAGCCGAGCAGGAGCAGGGTGCCTTCGCCAGCCAAATCCCCCACCCCTGCCTCGCCAAAATCAAATCACCACCACCCCAAGCTGGATAGCCTCCCCATCTACCTCCGCCACCTCTTGTCGCCCGCCACCATGCACCCTAGCGTTGGGGATTGAAGTCCCCGCGCAAACCATTGCCGCCGGCCACAAGACTCCACCCCACCGTCAAACCCCACCTTCCCGGCCTTCTCTTGCCCCACCTACCCCAAAAATGAAACCTAGGTGAGCCCTGGACCTCAAGCTCTCGCCAAACCGCCATCTCAACAAAGTTTCCACGCGCGTTCTCGTGCATGCCACCGGGCGTGTGCCACCGCTCACTGCCGGAATAGCTAGGGTTTAGGTTCTGAGGTAAAAACTAGGGGAGTGGGTGCGCCTCGGTGTCGGGAGGCTCTCGGGGTAGTCACCGGGGTGGGGCGCCGCCGCCACCGCGCAGGTGTGCGTGACCGAGGTAGAAGAAGGAGGCGGGGTGTTGGGTGTGAAGGAAATAGAACTCCAGGGAGTTTTCCGTTAAATGTCTAGGTTTAAGTGTGAGGTGGGAAATCTTTGAGGGACTTAAGTGTAAGAGTCAGGGCTGGTTCATAAAAGGAAGGGCGGATCTACTGGAAAAAGGTATTTCGGAGGGCTTTCTTGCAAAAGCATTTTTTTTCGGGTTTAATTTTTTTTAAAATTGCTGAAACTTTGGAAATCCGTACAAAATCATAGGAAAATTATAAAAATACAAAATAATTTTTGTTAGGTTTCTTATGAACTGTTTACTTAGGAAAAATTACTTGTTGCAGTGCACCATATGTTTCTAATACTGAATAAAATGCATGTTGCTAATCTCCTTCTAGTTGGAAGGCATAGCTATCTTGTTCATAAAATCTTGTTAAATTTTCAGTAGTATAGATTAGTGATATAAAATATTCTGAGAGGTTTTTGGCACCAAATCACTGACATAACTCCAATTATAATTTATTATTTATAATCTACCATGTCACCATGTTTGATTTTTAGTAATTTCTATGTTAATCCAATCATGCTCAAATTTTTACAGCAAATTTTAGGTGTGGTGAGAAAGCTCCCGTAAATAATTTATGTTCATATACCAACAGATGCTTTCTGGACATTTATTCATGTTAAAAGTTAGTTTAGTTATTAAAGATACTTGCTGCTAGGTTTTGTAGGCCCCACAAATTATTATTTATGCTCTTTATAAGTAGCGTGATCATTCCTGAAAATGTTGCTAGTAGAATCTCTCTGGTTGCTTGTATGTGTCATTTATTTGGCCTCTAGTATGTTATTGCTATAGTTCACTCATAAGCATGTTTTACCTAGATCTTGTTACCATCATGACATGCCAAATCACTTATTTAGGACCTGGTATTCATGTCATTCTGTAACCAAAGTTACTGAAATATTATTGGTTTAGTTGATAAGGTTATGTCTCACATGAAAACTCTAGTATTCCTTGTGTAGATAATGATATGCTTGTATGCTCTTCTTTGATCTTTAAATGTTGTATGATTGAGTTGTTGCACTCTCTAAATTTGACTTCATGCATGTGTCATCACCTTTAAATCAACTCATACATATGCATTTTCATGTAGATAACCCGCTAGTCGACAGTCTTTATGAATTGATCGCCGCGCCCAAGAGTGAGCAGCGTGAAGCCTCTCCAGTTGAAGCATCCCAAGACCTGAACCAAAGTTTAGAAGAGCCCAAGGCTAGTCTCGAAGGCAAGCCCTGGAGCATAACTCCTAAATTCAAAACTATGCAATTATCTTAAATATGTGTTTACTTTTATGCATTAAGTTCCTGGGAGTTGAATGAAACCTTAGTTGCATGATCCCTAGGACTCCCAGGTTCAAAATACTAGTATGTGTAGCTCGATAGAAATGCCATGCTTAATTAAGAACGGTAGAAGTTGAGTGATTGTCTGTCGCTCGCGAGACATCGGACCTTTCAATATTTATGGCAAGTTACTTGATAATGAATCACTGATGAAAGAAAAGTTGGAGACCGGGTGGAGACAGAAAATAAAGTTGAAGTTAGTATTGTGGTTGCGCTCCGCCTGTGTCGATTAAGGTCCGTTCGTTGTGGCCCTACTGATCGAGTTTGAATAGTACTCTGGAAGTAAGAGGTAGTTGAAATTGGTAAAACCTATCACCTTAAGGTGTGATTGCAGATTGAGTTGGTCATGTTTCCTATTCGTGTACTAGTTAGTAACTCACGGCAGACCCGGGGAGTTATCGGTGGGGATTAGCACTCAAGGGTCGCAGGAGTTTGCAACTACCATTGTTCTCTAAGGGGACCGTTTGCCATGTGCGGCTCGACGGGGCATGCACATGTCGTGTGTATAGGTCCGCCTTGCAATGATATAAATCGAATCGATTCGCCACCACTCTCGGTTAAGAGAACCTTAATCACCGTGTCACATCGTAGTAAGAAGTGGAATGAAAGGAAATGTGAAATGATGTTGATATTGTTATCTAATCAATTGTTTTTTTCCACACTGACAAGTTTGAAAATGTTGCTCACTTAGAATGGTTTGACAAGTTTGAAAATGTTGCTCACTTAGAATGGTTAGCTCAACCTTAAATTGGATGCTAAAGCTTGACAGTAAGGATCCACTCTTAGTTGCTTTTGTCAAAACAAACCCCTCAGCCAAAAGCCTTTCATACTAGGAGTCGGCTAAGTATATACTATAGTCGTTTAAGTCTTGCTGAGTATTAGTATACTCAACCTTACTTTGTTGTTACTTTCAGGTACTAGTGATGAAATGATAGAGTTGGTTGCCAGTGAACCTTGGATGGCCATCCTTTACCTGCAGGGTGGTCGGTTGAGTGGTCTCCGACCTTGCCTTGAGGTGGTCTCATGTTGGATGACATGTGTCGGGCTACTCATGTTGTCATGTATCTTTATTCGCGTTTTATCATTTAGACTTCCACTGTATTTATTTCAAGAACTCTGGCTTGTAATATTATATGAATTTCAAACTCAGTTTGTAAATTAATTATAAACTCTATGTTGTAAATTGAAATACCATGTTGTATCATCTGCGCTCACCTTTGTGTGAGACTTGTTGCATGTTGTTTCGATCAAGATATTCAGTGGTTGGATCGGGCTTGACCCGACAGACTGTCGGATTACACCATTTTAAGTGTGTGTGACCGGATTGACCATTAAGGTGATGGTTAGCACACTTAAGTTAGTTTAATTTCGGTGGTTCCGCCACAAAAATATACAACAATAGATGAGTCTAAATCGTCTATTTCTTACAATATTAGTATATGATATAATAAGTAAGGTATATACGCATGATGTGCATCACCATTTATAAAGATATAGAGTAAGTGATGAGAATATAGGTCTCTATGTTAAAATTATAGTTCAAACTTAGGGTCCATTAAACAAATTCAAGCACATACCTGCGATGCAAAGTGAAAAGTGAAAGATTATAAATGTAGATGAGCATATTATACAGTAATTACTATATAAAATCTATCAAAATCGGATGAAGATAATAACTTTATATCTATATATAAGTATTGTGTTTGAATATTTAACAATTGAATGTAACTCATGGTAATAGTTTTGTAGCAATGTGGTCTTATTTTTTTATTAGAAACTCCGCATTAGTTCCTACGAGACACGCTAGAAAAAAAAAAGATAAATCCCAAAAATTCTTTAAAAAATCAAAAACACCAAATACCAATCTTGTAAACTCTAATAATCATAGTTATTGATCTATTATATTTTTTTAAAAAGTTATACACCACTATCATTATGAAAATATTCAAAATAAACTCTAAACCTATATCTAAATTACTAACGTCGGCCTTTATAAAAAATAATCTAAAGTAATCTCATAATCTTCATCCAATTTACTCATATGTATCATTATAAACTATAATTTAAAATATTATTCTAAATTTGTATCTAAGTTACCCATGTATGTTATTATTAAAAATAATATAAAGTAAATACCTAAATCTTAATCTAATAGTCTTCATGTGCGTCATATAGAAATATCCAAAAGTTAACTAATATATAATTCTAAATTACCTATTTCTGTCATTGTTAATATAGAAACACTAAGTTAAAGTGTATACACATGATGAGTGTCACCATTTAGACCATTTATACATGTATGTGAGGAATTGATGAAAAATATTGGTTTTTATGCTAAATACAATGTATGTAAGTGCGATACAAAATGAAAAAAGTGTAAATGTTGATCAAAAAGTTTATAGAGTAATTACTAATTAAAAATCAATCATAACTGGATAAAGATAAGTACATACATGAGTATTATGTTGAAGTATTGAAAAAATGAGATAGTAGCTAGAAGTTTAATTTCTAGATAATTTTTAGATTCAACAGTGTTTAAAAACAATAGCTCGTGCAGGAGCACGGGTTGATGGACTAGTTTGTATTAGAAGATCGTCTTTTCCATCCCCAAACCTACACCATAGATCATTCTTCCTCAACCCCTCCCCACTTGTTTAACTAATCTCCTAGAACACTCATGCACTAGCCCCCGTGTCCCCTGTGTTCTTATCATGGCGAACATGTACACGTACGCACTAGCTAGCTTCGCACAATAATGCAAATACACACCACTGGCGCGGACTTGCACGCACACACAAATGAAAAAGAAATCAGATGAAGCAAGCAGACAAGCTGCATTGGCGCGCACATTATCCTAATCATGCCTTGATGCAAAAGCTTGCACGGAGACACCCGCATAATTGCATGATAAACTATGGTGATCAGGTTACGTGCGCAGTTATTTGTATTCGGCTGGATGGGCTTTGTTTATCGGTAGAGGGCGGTAGCTGTGTCTGCAGAGCTGGCGCACTTGAGGTGAGCATTGCAACAACCCCCAATTGTTAAGATTAATCAAGGACAATCTAGTGTCCTTAATCATGAGTCATCATCACCACCTAGCTGACCTGCAGTTGAGCAGACACATATCGAACTGCTGCAGTATGTGTTCCATTCATTGTAAAATTCGTATAAATTTATTCAGAACCAAAAGATCCTAAACCTAAATTATAGTAACATAATTAATTAAGCATATCTCTTGATACAAAGATACAAGTGGAGTATTAGAGAAAATAAAACATAATTAAGCTTCGTGCAAGCATGCAACAGGAATCTAGAGATGGATTAATAAGCATCCTGCAGCCGTGTTGATTTTATCGCTTCAAAAACAGAGCACAAAATCTTCAAAAAAAAAAACAGTAGTGCACAAGTACTAGTGTGCCAACCAAACTGTACTCCCATCTTATAATTTTGTTCTCTCCAGCCGATGCATAATTGACACCGATGTATCTTAGCTCCTGTCCGGAACGGTCGACCGTGCGATGTGACGTGCAGGTAAGCGCAGACCCCGGAATTTTGCGCAACAAACAGGGCCATCGGTGTACCAAACGCAAGGTGCAGCGACAAAACAAACGGAGCAACCGGACACGAGAACGCAAGGCAGGGAAAGGGAAAAGGCAGCAAAAACCACGTACTCCTACGTAGGAGCGGCAGCGCCCGAGCAAGCTCAGCTCAGCTCGTCACATAAAGCTGGCGGCGTTCGGCGGACAAAAGCTGCCGTGGCTGCGTGCCTTTTTCTCCGACGTCCGGCGGCGGCGGCGGCCAGCACACGACCGCCGGAACCACTTTGGCCGGACGAACTAATTCACCACACGTACACCACCTTCTCCTCTTCAGGAATTCTTTAGCTCGTCTATCAAAGGCCTGCTGGGTTTTCCTTACATTACATCTTGTTGAAACTTTTGCCCTAGTCCTCGACAAGGTCACATGCACGAGTGATCCAATTATGTGAGTCTACTCAAAGTGTGATGAATTGAAGCTACGTGTGCTAGGTGACAAAATTTGGGGCATTGACATTTGGCAGTTTACTTGATGCCGACAGTCTTATGTGAAGTTCGGCATATGCACAGGCCAACATGTCAGTGTCACAATGTCGGCTGCGCAAGCTAGTAGTCCATGTGTGACCTCTAGCCAGTAGAGTAGTTTTGCATGAATTGCGAGCGTGCCCATCCCTGCCTCTCTCGTGAAACGCATGGCCCATAACTTGTGCGAATCAGCGATGTTGGAGAGGTTGATACGCAAGACGATGCCCCACAGGTCGCTTGCTCTCCTCTACATCGTGCGGGTTTCTCTCTAGCCTTGTCCCCTCGCGACCTTGCAGCCCTTGTCGTGTCTCTCCTCTATAAAACTCGAGCTCGAGCTTAGCCTCCCCCGTGCGGCGGCTGCTAGCAAGTTGCGGTGGTTGTCTTAGCTAGCAGAGCTTGTAGCTAGGTGGACCGGAGGGGAGACGCGTACGTGCGGACCGGGTGCGAGCGATCAGCAGGCGTTGACGGAGGCGGCGACGACGGCCATGGCGTCCTCGGGCAGCGGCGGCGGCACGCCGGGGTCGCCGTGCGGGGCGTGCAAGTTCCTCCGGCGCAAGTGCGCGGCTGAGTGCGTGTTCGCGCCCCACTTCTGCGCCGAGGACGGGGCGGCGCAGTTCGCGGCCATCCACAAGGTGTTCGGCGCCAGCAACGCCGCCAAGCTGCTGCAGCAGGTGGCCCCCGCCGACCGGAGCGAGGCGGCGGCCACCGTCACCTACGAGGCGCAGGCCAGGCTGCGCGACCCCATCTACGGCTGCGTCGCCCACATCTTCGCGCTGCAGCAGCAGGTACGCTGTGCCCCACTACCTCCATGTACGCGCGCGCCCTTGCCGCCGGCCGGCCGGCCGGCGCATGCATTAACTCCTGCCTGTGCAGAAGATTACTAGCTTCTCGATCTCTCGCGCGTGACGCCGCTGAAATCCCAAATTCATGCACACAATCAACCTGCGCAGGTGGCGAGCTTGCAGATGCAGGTGTTGCAGGCGAAGGCGCAGGTGGCGCAGACGATGACGGCGGGCGGCCCGCAGGCGGCGGGGAGCCCTCTCCTGCAGAGGTGGCCGATGGAGCCCGAGTCCCTGTCGACGCAGAGCTCCGGGTGCTACAGCGCGCCGAGCTGCGACGGGTCGGCGTCGCTGCAGGAGATGTACTGCGGCTTCGGCGAGCAGGAAGAAGGCAGCTACACGAGATGAATCCTTAGCATCAAACTCTGTCAAGAAACCGCGCGCGAAAAAAAAAAGAACTTGTTGATTTGCAGCTAGCGTGCGTTTGATTTTGTTTAGTTCAGCTCCGCTTTCGGGAGCTTGATTTGGTGCGAGGCTGTAGTACTGTACTGCTTGCCGGTTTCAGGTCAGCTGTAATGGGTGAAGCTCATGAGCATGCATGTGGTTTAAACGGAAGAACACATCAGAAATCACGTATGGTTTCATATTGCCTAAGTGGATTAGTCACTCGTTAGATACGCAAAAGTTTGATGCATAGTGCATAGGGATTGGAGAACAGACAGGGAAATGAAAGGTAGAATTGGAGCCTTCAGACGTCAATTCACAAGGATGGCAAAAGCCCCAAAAGGACAGCCTATAGAAGACGAGTGCAAGGATTGGACTGCCACCGATGACTGATTCGTGCGGCTAGATTCGAGCACGCTTTGCTTGATTACTTCAGGATGCAGTGGACTCGGGGCATGAATGACACATTACCTAGCTTGGCCCTAGCTGATGTGGTGCATGGTCGGGCCGCTTGATCTGCTTATGGGCCTGTCAGGCTTCAGTCCTGTCGTGTTTAAAGCCTTAAAGGAAGTTTGGAACTCAAGAATTTATTTTACAGGATTCAATTAAAAACAGCTCTTTTTATTTCAGGACCATTCATAGCAAACTGCTCCCATTCCTAGAAAAAAAAAATGAATAAGCTTGGTGCCTGATCCATTTTTGGCTATTTTGGACGTGGTATAGACTGTCCTTGAACTTCAGAACACCCTAAACTAGGGTTACTGCTGCTAAAGTAGGATCAATGCATCAAGATCCCTCCCACCGATAAACAAACAAACGAGCCAAAATATTGGTGCTTCGTCAATTTGCAAAATGTACCATAAACAATGTCCGGAAGCAAGAAGGGATGTTTTCATTTCGTTTTTAATTTGCATCGCGCTTCCAATAACATTTCTCACAAGATTTCTAAGGCTCACAAGAAATTGGTTCCGTTAGGAACTTCCATATGCATTTTACATTCGACCATTTGAGGATTCAAGTCCAGCACTACTCCATGTAGTTTTTATGTATATTACCTTCTTAATTTGATGGTACACACTCATCCCAATCGCTCACTCCAATATATACCAAGTTGCTTAAACTGAGTGTAGATGTCAAGTTAATTTACATTCAGGATGAATCAAGATATGCATATGGGAATTCATTTTCTTCGTAAGAGTCAATAACTTGGATTTTGGTTGGGAATTCATTTTCCTAGAAATGGACTCATAATGTTGTTGTTATTATATCATACATATTAGGTCGATTTTATTAAGTCATATATAAAAATATATTGAGAAGAGGCAAGCATATGGAAAAAGCTCGCCTTGTTAGCTCTTCACTGTAAAGACAGCAATGATTGATGCTTCCATCTCCTGCATTGTATGATATGGTATTATGTTTCCTGTGATGTGTACGTCTGTGTTGATTAGGATGCAAAGTGACATCCTTTTTATTATGTTTTACTTTCCATGTTGTAGCATTAATTCATTATGTGTGGATCCTGTATCCATTTATAAAATACACAGTTAGTGTGTGGAATATAAACTTTAGTAATTCTGGAAACAACTTTTGCCACACACTTAATTGACCTGTTTCAGATTTAATTTAAACCACCAAAAGGAAAATACACTTTATGGTTATTCTCGCTTTCAACTAGTACTCTATTAGTAGTCTTGATACATATATACTACTCCTCACACCACAAATAAAAGGACATATGAGATTTTTAGGACATGTTAAGGAGGAAGAAAAAAGACTCACCATTATTTTAGTACGCTCATTCCTCAAAAGATAAAGTGGGTTCTAGTTGTATTTGAGTGAGTAATGACTAAGGCCACACTACACTTGCTTCTGGCTTGATAAATAAAAACTAAACATGATTAGTTCTGAAGCTATTCCACAAATCAAGGAATTTACGGATAATACAGTTGAAGTTCTCGATCTGGTAATCCATGCAAATATATAGATTAGCTATACATGTACTTATTGTTTTTCTTCCATATGATAAAAACTGTGAGCTAGATAATCACTTTAAGAGTTCATGAACCTAGATGAGAATATATTAATAGTTTACAGACCTATGATGCATTTCACTTCAAAATCTAATAGATATTATTCTTCCTTAGGTATGATTTTTAGATGATGGGATAAAAATTCGGACCTCTTCCACCAAACATGTTGATGTAGGAAGTCAATTACTGGGACTGTTTAGGAGGATTCACATACGATTTGCGCAGCCATATATACAACCTCTTGATTAGTCGGTTTACTATCTTACTGTAAATAGTTACATTATATTTCATGTTGGGTTGTTCACGCTTAATTATGTTCAGTCTAGTGTATTCATAATCATTATCCAAATAATGATATGGTTGTATAGATGTAGCAACATCATTTGACCTACTGCGTCTATACGTACTACACATGCTTAGTCCATATGACCCCATCTGAGTAGTGAGTACCTTCCGTAATCATGAGTCGTTTGCTCCATCCTGCTGTAACTTATCCTAGCCTGACCTGCCTTTTTAAAAGAATAATTCCATGGCCTTACAATTATGTAAATAGTCACCTAAGCTAGCCACTTACTCCCTCCGCTTTTAAATAAATTAGGCTAGAACATGCCAATTAGTTCAAATTGAACTAGCATTTAATTTCCAAATTGAGACTCTGATTAAAATCCTTGTCTAGCATTTTCAAATTACCAAGACAATACAGATCTTTTACGGAGTTAATTACCACAAGGTGGCATGCCCTAAGAGTAGTTAAGTGGGCCAGTTCCCAGAATGGACAGTGTTTAGCGTGTGTAGTCCTGGAAACAGCTAAGTGTAGTAGGCATATTAGACACTAATTAGGAGTAAGGCATGCTGTTAAAAGTTACTTGAACCAATTAAGCAGGCACAATAAATCCACATATAGGAGAATTATTATACGATTCGCTGTGAGACAAAGGGTTCTATCATATCATCAAGCTATGTAGAAGATGTGTCCCATCAGCAAGAGTTTCAGTAAAAGGAGTCAACAAAAATAGTAAGCTAATTGGATCTTGCACGTGTGGCCATGAATCAATCAGCTGTCTCTCATTCAATATGCTGCTGGCTTCTATATTCCTTGCAGTACATTTTTCCGGCATGAGAAATCTAACCTTATCTGCAGACTGCTGCAGCTAGAGAGAGGACTGGAGAGAAGAAAACACAACCCCAAACTGACCAAGCTAGCTAGCTGCATGATCATAACAATAATTTTTTTTCTGCCTAATTAATTAGGTTTCTACACTGATCAATATATCATCAATGAACTCTCATAAATGCATCATGCTTCTGAATTATTTCTAGCAGAGATCGATGCGACCGACCGATCGATCGAAAATCGGACATATATTACCCAAGCTCAAGTCCAAAACACGACGAGGAATTGAGAACAGATATATATCTATATATCTCTTGTGATATATTTTCTGCACTAGTAGTTCTCAGTTCTTACGAGCGATGGTTCAGGTAAGCGTAAGCCACGCTCTGCAGGTCCTCGCAGTCTTGGTACCCCGACGACGACCTCCACCCGCTCTCCTCCGCCCCGAACGACGAGGAGTCCGCCGCGGCCTCGAAGGCGGCCGCCTGCCGGCCGTCGTCGTCGTCCGCGCCGGACTGCTCGAACGCGTGGTACAGCGACTGTTGCATGTAGCAGTCCGAGCCCAGCAGCGCGGTCAGGGACTCGTGGCCGCCATTGCTGTACGCGCTCGGCTGCGCGGACGGCCCGCCGGCGGCGCCCGCGCCTCCATTGCCGTTGCACCAGGGGTAGCCGTACCCTAGCTGCTCCGCCGCGCTGCCCATGTAGCCGCCCTTGGCGTCGTCGTGCACGCCCTGCCCCTGCGCCGCCTGTGCCTTGAGCGAAGCCAGCTGCGCCTGCAGCGTCATCACCTGATCGAATTGAAGCACACGACTCAGATCAGCAAACAAGCCATGGACGCGCGCGCGCTCGAGAAGTCGAGAGCAAGACAAGATATGCACACGGGCGGCACCTGCTGCTGGAGCGCGAAGATGTGGGCGACGCAGCCGTAGATGGGGTCGCGCAGCCGCGCCTGCGCCTCGTAGGAGATGGTGACGGCGGCCTCGGGGCGGTCGGCGAGGGGCAGGTGCGCGAGGAGCTTGGACACGTTGCTGGCGCCGAACACCTTGTGGATGGCGGCGAAGTGCGCCGCGCCCTGCTCGTGGCAGAAGTAGGGCGCGAAGACGCACCCGCGCACGCACTTGCGCCGCAGGAACTTGCACGCCCCGCACGGCGACCCGAACCCCGTCATCTCCAGGAAGGCTCTGATCGAGATCACCCGGTGAGATCGATCAACTGATCGAGCACGGTGATTTCTTCGCGCTTCTTCTTTGGCTGCTCTGTCGCTGTTAGGCCGGCTAAGCAAGCTGATCGGCGCGGTGAAGACGGGGTGCAACGCCCAGCATTGCTTATAAGAAGGGGTGGGGGATTAGGGCCAGCGGCCAGGGGATTAAACAAATCCGGCGTGTCTCCCCAATGGCCAACCGGCTCCATTATTTTGAGCTCCCAATAGCGCTCGCCCCTTGCCGCTAAATTTTATGGCCAATTAATCCGTGGCACACTGCATGGGGCACCCTACAGGACTGGCAGGAGGAGTACTTGTGCAAAGGACAATGGGGGCTGGAGACGCAATCATTGATAATCTTTAGCTTAAGGGCTTTGGGTTTGGTCTAATACTTTTCGTTTAGTTTTTTCTTTTCCCTGTGCCTGCTCATGCAGCCATTTCTTTTGTGTGCAGTTGGGCTCGGCTGCTGCGAGACCAGCGAGCACAGTCCAGTTGATAATTCGGGGGATAAATGCGTTTTTAATTTTCGGTGTATCGTGTAGTACATGCACTCATACATCACCTGGCTCCAGACGTGGAGTTGTCGCTGCTCACTCATCCCTTTGATTTTTTTTTATTTTCTTTTTATTTTTTTGAGATGAGGAGGGAAAAGCCAGCAATTATGAGTGATGGGGAAGAACTAGTTCTGGTGTCACATCTCTCTTTAATTATCAGGAAACGATATTGGCGTTTTATTTAATATAATCTTTGTTCTGTAGGCATGTAAGTCCAACCCCTGAGAAAACAATCCAGCAATGGCCTGCCAATTTGTAGCTTAAATATGCTTGGAAAAAATGATTTGTTTGCTTAAGATGTACTATTTCTATATTGTAGCAATAGCACCAATGAAAGACTGGAGCAGGGCAGCAGAACTTCTGAAACTCTGCTGCCTCTGCTTCACATAATGTTGAAAAGGGTGATTACTGGTGCCTGTATTTTTATCCTAATCAGGCTTTTGCCTTCCACTAACCCCTGGAAGAGTTTGCCCAACCAAATTAGGCTGGCCTAAGCTAATTTGTTATTGGATGGTTGGTCCTGGCCTCTTGACCTATGCTTATCATTACGCTATTATGGTGATTCCAAAACTAGCATATCCTGGCATTACTGATGACATTGTAAATAAACATCAGTCTACTGCATCCTAGATTCATAGGCTCATGTAATTAGCAACCAATACAGATGGAAAGGAAATGGATGCTGCCCTCACTTGTCCTCTTCCAATCTATATGTCCAAATATGGTGGCCCTGTGGACCTGAATGGTTCTCATCTCTGACAGACGAATCAAAAATGGGAGGAATAACAGAGACCACATCCAGAGCATCAAAAGTCAGAACAACGTGTGCGTGCATGCTCTCATCTCATGATGGAGCTGAGATGGATCAAACTAACAAGGACATACCCCTCTCTTTAGTGTGCTTGTCCCCATTAATGTTGCCTCTATTTTCCAGCAAAACAAAAGGACTAAGTTTGTATAAGATGCTTCAAAGACATTAGGCTTGTACAGTATCTTTGTATCTTACTCTAACATTAAAAAGAGAGTATATTTTCACATTTGTCAAGTAGACCAGAGCTTCACCTCCTCCTGATAAGCTATGTAATTAGTACTGCCCTATGTCACTAGAGTACTAGACAGGCATGTTTACAGTTCAGTATCCAACTACTACAAGTAACATGTTTAGCAGCTAACCACTTCCTGATAAGCTACATATGAACTACTGAGATGTGATTATTGTCGTATTAGCTCATCATTTGCTCAAGCCAGTTACACCACAGCACCAAAAATAGATGATACATTTACAGTTTTGGATTACATGCAGTTCAGTTGACACTAATGCCATTCCTTATTCAGAACAGTAAGACCCTATTTGTAATTCGGGAATTTTGTGTACAACATTCTCAATTCCTACAAGTATAGCAAATAACTTTGGGGTGTTTGGTTCTTTAGGACCTTCTAAAATTTCTGTCACATCGAATGTTTGGATACTAATTAGTATTAAATATAGACTAATTATAAAATCAATTGCACAAATGGAGACTAATTTGCGAGATGAATCTATTAAGCCTAATTAGTTCATGATTTGACAATATGGTGCTACAGTAAACATGTGCTAATGATGAATTAATTAGGATTAATTATGCTTAATAGATTCGTCTCGTGAATTAGCCTCCATATATGTAATTAGTTTTATAATTAGGTCATGTTTAGTCCTCCTAATTAACGTCCGAATATTCGATGTGATATAAATTTTAGTCCGGACTAAAGAACCAAACACCCCCTTTATCCAAAAAAGTTTGCAAATAGGCCCCTACGATTTTCTTTTTCACGTAGAAGTATGTGGATTTCTCTGGATTCGCTAGGTAGGGTTGTCACTAGTTTCAGAAACACCTATAGGCAGTACTTCACCACGCTACCTGGTTGGATCTCCTCGTAGTTTTTACGTGTTTGTTTGCTTGGGTGTCACATCAAACCCATGTATAGGTGTGGCAAAAAATAGTGAAATGGAAAGGCTAGGGTAGGTCTGGTACGTACCCCAGGTGCCCATTTTTGGTGCAGGTTTATTATTGGCCCCACGGTGACCACTAATGCAACTCTTTCCCATTGTTTATTGAGTTATCCTGCGAATTTGTTCGTCCTCTGGGGAATAGTGTTAATCTTGTCGAGCTTTGGAACCTGGAGCAGGAACATTCCTAAATTGTTTATCGTTTCGTTCACATTTGAAATGGTTGTGAAATGCATGTACTCATTCCTACTGTATTTCATTTATTCATTGATCTGTCGGGGGCTTTTCTTGTGCTTTATGTACACGACAGGAATCTTCCTGTAGTCAGAATCAAAATAAATGAGATCCAGTACCTGTACAATCTTCACTAGTTGTACTACATTTGGAATGGCCTGGAACTGCACTGCAGAGGAAAAACGACCTGAAATGGAAACAAAACCAAGACGAAATCAGAGCACGAGCATTTGGTGATGGAAGTATGAAACTGGCCGGCAAGCGCCGTGGCCGGTGAGCCCCAGGATCGGAAGGGGACAAGCAGGCCCTGAAACCTTTGAAGGCCGCAAGGGATTGTTGCCTCTTTGGAATGCTGCGCGTGCGCAGCGCCTGTCACTTCGGGGGCTCCCTCCCCTCTCATCCAATCAACCTTCCAGCAGCCTGCAACGTGAGTGTCATGTGATGAGCCAGCAGCTTTACCTTGCTCCCGAATTCTGATCCAGGATGGCTTCACCAATCGCCACTAACCTTTTCTCTGGGGTCGATGCCCATCTTCTTCCTGTCACCTCATGCTACTCCAACTTTTAGATTCACCCTGCTCTTGCCTTTCTTTACAAATTTACCTTTATTTTGCACATCTCGCAAGGCTAAATATGAAAAGTTCTGTTCGTGTATCCAACTTTCTTCTGATTGATTCTCTACCTTGATTTTAGGACTCAGCTCCTACTGGTTTTTTTATACCTAAAAAGGAAAATTATGTTCATTGAGATAGTAAATCTCCTCCGTGTCATTAACTCATGAGCCATAGACAAGCTCCAAACAATGCCGGAATCAGAGACGCTAACAAAGTAGGGGGTGTTTGGATACCAGGGGCTAAAGTTTAGCCCTGTCACATCGGATGTTCGGATGCTAATTAGGAGGACTAAACATGAACTAATTATAAAACTAATTGCAGAATCCCAGACTAATTCACGAGACGAATCCATTAAGCCTAATTAATCCATCATTAGTAAATGGTTACTGTAGCACCACATTGTCAAATCATGGACTAATTAGGCTTACTAGATTCGTCTCACGAATTAGACTCCATCTATGTAATTAGTTTTGTAATTAGACTATGTTTAATATTTCTAATTAGTATCTAAACATCCGATGTGACAGGGCTAAACTTTAGCATCATAAGCCAAACACCCAGTACTCTACCTGCAGACAAGGGTGTGTCACTGAACAGTGAGCAGGCACAGTTGTGAAAAGAAATAATAGCAAGAAATGGGGCCTGTACTCGCATGATTTCGGCTATGAAAATCCAGATTATATTCCATCAGTCCTCAGAATTTAGGACATGTTTTAGAAACTTGTGCTGATGCGTGGCGTGTAGCACTTTAGATGTGACCTATCTGGGGCCCAACTAAGCGGCCGGGAAACCGAGAGAAGTGGGGCTAAAAACTACCAAAAAAGACCTTGAGGAGGGTTGGCGGTTTGGGTGTTTACTTGCGCAGATGAGGAGCAGGGATAGGACATGTTCCAAGTATTCCTGGGGATGAGCAGATGGAGCTTGGCGGCTTCGGTGCCTTTGCACAGGCAGGGTCCTCAGTGGTGGGTCTCGTTGTCGTCCCACAAGTTCCATGGAGTGAACAGCTAGCAGTGCTTGCTCTCATGCATCCATGATCCATGGACCCAGAGCCCCAGCCGGCACACACATATGAAAAGGCTCGTACCAAATACCAATAGCTGAGTAGGACTGTGGGGTGTGTATGTTATGTCAGGTTATCTAGCTACTGCACTAGGTTTGGTTTGCTTTTCAAGTTCTATCTACTGTACACATATACTACCTTGCTTCAGTGCTCGCCGACATGTGTGGTCTGACTATATCTTGGCATTTGCTATCTAATTAAAGTTTACTCTGCAACACTATTTTCTTCATGTCGTTTACTTGATTTTCCCATATTATTCGTGATCAGCTTATGAGCTGAGAATACTATAAAAATTTGACTGCGTGGTTGCAGAGGCCGGAGACTTTAAAAAAAATACTGTTTTCTTTATATTCTGGAAGCAACTGAATGAGTAACCACTTGACCATAAACTACAGTTTAGGAACGTCCTTACAGAGCTTGAGTCTCCTCAATCTCTCATGTTCAAACCTGCAACTATATGTATATACAACAAACACTCCTTTTCATCCGTGCTAATCAGACTATTAACAGGTGTCTCCAATCAGCAGTGAAGTCAGAAAGGCTTCACTTGAAGCCTCCCATTTCTTAACAAAACAACCACTCAAAGAGACCTTGACCGGGCATTTTGCCGCAGTAGCCTAAATTAAAGCAACACATTCTTTCCTTGCCGCGATGAGACTGCCAGCAGCGTGTGCCTTGTCCTCCAGACGAGCGGTTGCTTCAGCTCGCCGGCCCGGAAATCCGCTGGGGATGAACACGGCCTGCAACCGCAATATTCTCCGCGCGCACGAGCGGACAGATAATCATTCACGCACGCATACGCTGGTCGGAGAGAATACGGCTTCGACAGCGACTTGCCATTTGCCAAGAGAGGAGTCCAGTAACAGTACACTGATGCAGAGGCATTGTTCAGCGTATTGTTCCTCCGTTACCGTGTGGGTATGTAGCTGATGCAAGCCGCTGTTCAACAACGTGTGATGCATAGTTGGCGGTGATAATTCTGCAGCGTTTTTGCATAGTGAGACTTTAGGGGGCTGATAGAGACACAGACTTTCGTCTCTTGACCAAATGCCTGCATACGCCAAAAAAGATCCGACCTGTTCGGCTGGACTTATAAACCGGCTAAAAAGCTGAAACGGCTGATTTGTTGTGAGAGAAAAACATTGTTCGGTGGCTGATAAGCTGACTGATAAACTGAAGCGAACAGGCTGATCCTTCTGGGTTCTTTGTATAGATTGCAGAGATTTCACAAGAATTTTTGGAGGAGATGGTACAATTCCTCCAAAAACAGAAATAGTTATTCTCGCTTCACCTTGATTCTTGCATAATCTCCCACAATCCAATTAACCCACAAAGGGCAATTCACTCTATTTTTCCCCCTTGAAAGGACGACAAGAGATTTGCCGCAACTTTTAAGAAGAAGAGAAACAAAGATCGATCGGCATTGTGCGCTGTATACCACTCCAGTTCATCAGCTAGAACAACGACAGGAAATAAAACAAATCAGGAGAAAGAGATAACGGTGAGTTGGGAGCATGTTCATCAGCAGCAGCATGTACTGCTGGTCAAAGAAATGGGAAAAATTAGGATTAGAAGCCGCTAACCCAATGGAAACAGGCCGAGCGACAGAGGAGCGTCGTCACGGCTCACATGGCACCCATAAGCGCTCTCCCGCAAGGCGCCAGGACGGTTGGGTGGCTAGCTAGTCAAATTTGGCCGCGTCCGTGGAACGCCCGGTCGGTGGTCCAAGATAACTGTCCGTCACCCCCCGTCCGGATTAAGATTTCCCGTTGCACGTAACGGCAGGCTCGCACACGTGTGGGGCCGCGCCACGTGCCAACATGATTCCCGGCTTTTCTCAACCCAATTTGGGTTATCATGAGCTATTGCCATCATCTTTACTGCGAGTATTATTCTGTGTAATGACGTGCATGTTGTCATGGTCAGTTGTTTATTCAGTTCGTGGATACTCTTATTTACCTTTCTTGTGTGAAGTGATCTTCTAAGTTTACGCGAAACTTGCTGGTAATGACGATTAGAAGCCGTTGTTTATTCCAGCTTCTTCCTCACGCTGTGCTGCTTGCAATGGAGCCAAAATGTTGGTCTTCAGAGTTCAGGTCGTTGGCTCGTTGCAGTTGTGCGTGTAACTTTCGCCGCGAAAGCTGAGAAAAGGACATCGGGAACACTGTTTCTGTCGTCAAGGAGTATCATCAAACCCACTGTTCTTTAATTCTTGCTTTGATTCTGCAAGACTGCAGCAACACGAATTCGGCCCGCGGGCGCACGCCCGCGGGCGGGGAAACGGGCAGCCATGGTGGATCCGCCGGCCATAGGTGACGGCGGCGGCTCGGGAAGCGGATTTGGTGCCGTGGTGGTCGGATCCAGCGATGACGGCTACGACGAGGCAGATGCGGCCGCCGAGGATAGCGCCGAAGGTGATGGCTAGGTTGACGTGGCCACCAGAGATGTGTAGGGTGCAAGTGACGGCAGGAGCGAGCGTGAGCCCCACCGCCACCAGCCCGCCACTCCTGTGAGGCAGGGCGCGGCGAGGCAGAGCACCGCAGCCGCGTCCCCCAGGTCGGCGTCGCAAGCAACGACGTGCAGCATGCGCCGCGAGCGCGGCGCGGGAGCGGCCGAGGGTGAGGGGGTTGGCCGGGTGCGGGAACCAACGCCTCGGGAGGCGCGCCCAGCGGTGGCTCCAGCAGAGGGAGAGGACGCCGCGGCGGACGGGAGGCAATGGAGAACAAGGGGGAGCATGTCGCCAGGGAGCGCGTTGAGGAGATCCTCGCCGGCCCGACGACCACTGGTGGCCTAGCGTGGGGTGAGCGGCGGCCGGGGCGTCAGGCGAGGAGGTCGTGCGATGAGGCCGGTGCGGCAGAAACGAGGTAGCTCGGTAAAGAGACCGCGCGATGCGGGATGGAGGCGCCAGGACCGGACGCGCCGGCCCAGCCACGGCGCTAGTGGAGGACGGTGGCGCAAAGGTGGCGCTGATGCGGAGGAGGCGCTGCGCGCAGGCTGCACGCAGAGCGGCGTAGGGCGATGAGGATGTCTGCCGGTGAGCGAGCGGAGGTGGAGGTGCGGCGGCAACGCCACCCTGGATGGGCTACCGTGACCGTGGTCCGAGAGGTCCGGTCTAGCTATCTAGGCTCCGTTCTTGGTTGTAATAGGTAGTCGTGTAAGTGTCAAGTGCGCTTAAAACCGTGTGCGTGTGCCCGACTAATCCGCGTTGTAACTTTCATCTTCTTAATACAACGATGCGCAGCTCTCCTGCGTATTTTCGAGGGGAAAAAAACTGCAACAACGCGCATGGACAGTTGGACACCCATGCATCCTTTTCCTTCAGCATCACGAACTTCTTGGGTTCTTCGGATCTCTTTTGTCAGTGAATGACAGCGCAGGCATTGCCTAAAGCGCCGTACGTCAGAGTTCAGACTTCGGATCGCCCAACTGTCGCTCGGCTTTGAATGTACAGTTGGAGTTTGGACTTTTGAAGCCTTCAGAAAAGAGTTACATCTCAATCTTAACCTACAAAAATAGATTTGTCGGTGTCATTTACAATGGACAAAAGCACCATCAACTACGTGGATCCAGCTTGCTGGGCTGCAAGTAGCATTCGTTCTATAGAGGTTCTCGAGACCGGTCAAGCCTCCAAACATGGAAGAGGCGTAATCACAGTGATGCCTCTCCAAACGGTCCTACTCAACAGTGACCAAGCTTTCACCAAACCAAATGATATAAGCAGTGTACTCGATGAACTTCAGTGTTCTGTCCCTCTTTCAAATGGTACGGGAAGCCGTTCATCTGCATCAGCAGAGCTCAGCAACATGTAACCTCTAAAAGCCAGCGATTCAAGCTCACCACCTAAAGAGCCTCTCCCGGTCAAATCGGTTGGAGTGTTGGCTCACTCCCCCCTGACCCTGACCATTCGTTCAGGTCCCTTGTCACTGTCAAAACTAACACGAATTAAGGCTATCTGAATAACATAACTTTGTGTCATGTGCGCCTTGTTTCTTACAAAACATATTCTTTTGTGTCAACATGGCTCTGCTCTCGCTCTCGGGATAGCATTTTTCGCCGCTGGCAATGTCACATCCTCTCAAGAGCTTAGACCTAAATTGGGCTTCTTCCTCGAAGCTGGAAACACCGTGTGCTCCTAAACTCACCCCCTCAAGAGTGAAAATTGAACCAGGAGGTAGTCCAATACAGACACCCGACCTGATAGCACCATCAGTTTCTTTCTCCTGAGCCCGAGCAGCCAGGAGCAAGAACAGCAGAGGAAATTGGAGCCGGAGCACGGGGCAGGGAGTCGCGATCGGTTGATTTGGCTGGTGGCACCCTGCGCGCACGACGCTGTAGCGTCTTGGAGACCGAGGGTCGGGGACAGGGGGAGGCCACACGGGCGCGTCCTGCCCGACGGTCGCGGGACACGACGCCATCGCGTCGCTATCTCATCTGCACGGACCGGGGCATATCCCGTTAAAAACTAGGCGATTTTGTTCGCGAAACAGTTTCTCGCCGCGCCTCTGTCCCGTGCTGCGTAAGCGTGGAGAGAGCTGGGGGCAGGGGACAGATCTTCCAACCCGACTCTAAAACTATCCCAAACAAAAGCATAACCAAAACGCAAGACGATAGATCACAGTGGCTTGTTGGATTTAGTATAGATGATGGTTATGCAATTTGTGTGACTCGTGAGGATTATTATAACAGATGGCAAGTGTTTTTTTTTTGGGGGTGCAAGAGGACAAGCGATCGAGTCACCTCATGCTGCGTCGCACGTCCAATGGAGGCGAGGGTTCGTGACAGGGACTCCAGTTTGGTGCCATCAGGCCGTGGCAAACAGGGGAGCCTTTTGGGGGGTTTTTTAAGCAACCCTTCTTGAATTGAATCAAGGCGTTGAGGTAGGTTGGCCGCTGTGGGAATTGGCCGTATTAGAGGACCAAAGGTTTTGGGACTTGACCGGCCGTCTCGAATCCGGCCGGACTCGCCGATGCCTACCTTGATCGTGAGCATGCTCGAGTCAGGTTGCGTTTTGCCGTGAAACACTCGGCGATGCAGTTCTTAGTTCTTACCACATGCGTGTGGTGGGTGGAGGATGGCATCGCCGGATGCCGACAGATTCATCCAAAATGTTAGTAGAATTGAAGGGGAAAGCGTGTTGGCGCCGGTAGCCGGTTGGAGCAGCTTGGAAGAAATGTGCCTAGCAACGGCGGGGAATAATTGTGGCAGGATCCTACTCGTGTAGAGTTTGACGAGCTTGCCCTTGTTGGCTACCGGAGCCGAAGCGTTTGCTGTGGGTGATTCGGACTTGACGCTCCCGAATTGCCTGATAATGCCGGAGACTTGAGGTTAGCCAGGCACAACAGATTCTGCAACACAGTGAAAACCGCGTTGGTAAGTGTTGTAACTCCTGAGTCTTGAGTCTCTGTGGGTACAATAACCGTGGTCACCTGACTCTACTTCAGACTTCATAGCAGACTCTAGTGAGCGAAGCAGCGGAGCTGCTGACTCGATGACTCAATAACATGTACCATTGAAACATGCCGGATTTGTTGCAGGGAAAAAACAGTTGGTTAACGAAAGAACATTAGACATTAGAGGCCCCTCCCGGTCCCTGTGATCCTTAGGCCCAAAAGCCCCCAAACACATTTTAGGCACAACCCGATATGCAATGAAACACAACCTAAAAGCTGCTAGACAACAGCGAAGAACCCTGGCATACCTGCGTTAAAAATTTGATCTGTCAGTTCTGGTCCCTTATGCTACATACTTGGCGGGCATTAGTCGGGATTAGTGTGAATCACGGCGCCACACTGGTGTACTAACTCGACTCACAATTCACAAAATGACAAGAGACGATGTAAGAAAGAATTCCCAGCCATTATCTGTAGCTATTTCCTGCACTGCTAACAAGGCCCAGTGCAAGATAAACCAAATGGAGAAGATTAATCATTGGCAACCTAGTCCAACAAACCAATCGCAAGTACATAATGGTACAATTTAGTCGCCTAATCCACCACTCACACCTTCGTTCGGGCCGTGCCCTGCAAAATGGAATCTGATACATATGAAAGCGCCGCACGACGGCATTGGCTCACATCGCAGCTTGCTTCAAAATAGACCGTCTCCTGACACTGCCTGAGGCCCCTACGGCTGCAACTATCTAGATTGCCTTAGTTCGTCTTCGCCTTGGGAGCCTTCTTCTTGGCCTGCCGCTTTGGGATGGAGTTCTTCATGCCCAGGAAGAAGAGAAGTGCTCCAATGAGTGCCAAATCCTGCAATCACAAGGTATCATTTGATATTCATATATTTTGACAGACTATGCATTGCTTAGCAGAATTGCAAACAACAATTACCTGGGTGAACTTCCCAAAGATCTGGGCAAATTCTGCCTTCTCCATGTCGTAATTGTAGAAGTCATGCACAATAGGGGTGACAAAGGCAAGGTACAACAACTGCAAAGATGAAATACTTCATTAGTAGTGGCTAGGGCTGCTACACCGACAAACCAACAGATCAGATTTGTCTAAATTCACAATAAAAAGAATAGTGCATGTCACCATAGCATGACCTAAGCCCCAAAAGCAAAACAAATTACATAGTAGCAAAATAACAGGAGTAGCATCAAGAAACAAGCAATGATGCTTAGCAAACAATGTGTACATCACAAGGCAACACCCTATCACGCAAAACAGCTGAAAAATGGGGCAACGGACACAAGGTGAGCAATACAAAAAATCATAGTGCATTTTTGTCAAGATTGAAGATTGATTATCAATATTTACTAGGGCCAACAAATGGAGAGCTACAGTATCAGATAGTGTACTTATGCTGAAATATGGAGCATACATTCTTTAGCAAGTAGCTTGTCATATACATCAAAGATTTGAAAATGGAGGAGTACAATAATATCCTCTTAATTAGGTTCTCAAATAAAGAACCACAGGGTGCAACAAAAAAACAGTTAGAAACAAGATCTACCATGTCGAAACTTAGATAAAAGTATATGCAAGACATAAAAGTAGACCATATGGAACGGAAAAGAAAATTTTGTTGCTTAGCATGGAAGATCATACCTTGGTAGGTTCGGATTTTTAAACATATGTGTCGTTACACAACAAACATTTTATCCAGATTAACATAACCATATGCATCATTACACAATGATTTTTAGATCCAGATTGCAACAGCATAAAGAGAATATGAACGTGTGAGGATATCCTTATCTGTTTCTCAATAGTCAAAAAGAAAATTAAAACTGGTACCCAGGTTCAATTATGTTAGAAAGTAAAATTTAAAAAAAAACAGAAACCCAAATATGCGCACAGAACAGTCCCAACTCGAACACTGAAACTTACATTGTTGCCATTTAAATTCAACTGAAAATAAAATAGCAAATGACTACATGAAGATGCTATCTGCATAGCAAAATTCACTAGACAAAGAGCAATATTTTCATCATGAGCAGCTTAAGCAATGAATATGTGCGCATGTGCATCCTACTTTATCACGAAATACGAAAAAGGTGTCATGTGCTTCTAGACATAGAGCCTTCATTTCCATTGAAGTTCTCAGATAAAGGGATGAATGCAAATGTGATTATTTACTTATATAAAAGGAAAGGTGAAAGATTAAAGGAAATAGATGACAGCAAAGCAAACAGAGCAAAGAGCACATACCAGGAGGTAAGCACCGAGAGAGCTGCTCAAGATAAAAAGGAGACCTCCAAGGCCCTTAAGAGCGATTGTAGCAGCAATAACATGCTTCAACTGGGTAGGTAAAAGAAAAAATGTAAGCTACACAAAACAACAATCAACAACATCAACAAGAAAGATGCCATGAAAATAAATTATCACCTCAATATGAGGCACAGCTACTCCAAGATGCGAAGAGATATTTTTTACGAACACATTGAACTTGGGCTGAAGGGCCTTTGCCGCTGGCCCACCATCAGTTCCAAATTCATTAAACCTGCACCCACAAAAGTACACTTTAATGAATGAGGGTAAAACCAGGTATGAAGTACCAAGACTATTAAGTCATCTAACATATGGTCAAGTAACAGAACAGTAGCTATCCTGAATCCTTCGGCATGTGAGCTAGAATTAGACAGCCAAAGGAAGTTTATAATTATATTACATATGAGGTGTGCTTCCAGTGAACTGGTTATGGACACCTCAATTGGAAATAATACTGAAAGGTGAACAAAATATAGATCCTAATACGAACAAAAACAATGCCACAACTCACGAACTCCCCTAACAAGCTAATCCGTCAAATGGATCTTCTTTAGTCAAGATTTTTTCCTACTAGGCACTAGTCCAAACTTGTCAAACTCAGCCTTAAGTGGGCAACACTGTGTAGCAGTATGACTTGATTAGGCAACAATCACATTAGGCAGGAGTGTTGAAGCATTCTTGTGTTATATCCTTCACATGCAGATGACAAAGAGCCCAAGCACAGATACAATTGTGAGACAATGATTTCTGTTGCAGTTAATGATCATGATGCTTCCTTGAAAAAGCACGGAAGCAACAAAAAAAAAAGGCATTCGCCTAGTTGCAACTGCTGCAATAGAAGTTCACAACACATATGCCAAAAAAAAAGGAAAGCGGGAAGAAAATAGTCCGGAACAGCAGCGCTTTTGTGATTTTGATCAGTCTGCTGAGTGTGTTTTTGCTGCTCACAAACTCCACTCAAACAGAAGCAGCAAAAAGAACATCTAGGGTTTTGTTACTTCTCTAATCTCCCAAGGAGGCATCATAATCGTTGATAGCAACTGAAATCAACAACTCGCAAGTGATAACTTAAGGATTGTACTTGAGCTCTTTTATCACCTCCAATTGGGGGAGACCTAACCCAAACTGCTCTTTCCCACATCATACCTTGACAACCCTGTTGTTACTGCTGTAAGCCAATAGAGGTATTTTTTATTAGCCAAGAAAGATTTGGCAGTGGACCAGTTTGATCTAGTGGTATTTCACTCCTATTGAGGAAGTTCCATGACAATTGCCCGTGATTCATAATTGTTGTGCTGCATGCGTGTTGGCATCCCACTACCAAGATGAGGTGTTGAATTATGTTACGCTTACTTCCTAGCTAGCAGCTAAACTCAATGCGGATTCAAATCCATGCATGAACCTTAAAAACTAAATCTCCGAAGGCTGACTAGGCCTAATTTGAATTTTGACTAGTGGGATGACATGTAAGCTGATTCGGCAGCAGTTGCAATACTTTATATGGCACATATAACTAACAAATCCAACTGAGTAGAAGATCCGAACCCCAGATCAGAGTGCAAGTGGCAGTAAGAAACTTAAAACAAGTACATACAAGATGTTCTACTTCAGCTGCCTCCAAATCTCCAGATCAATGCGGAAATTCAACTGCCCAGATGCAGATCGAAAAAAAGCCTAAGACCAAAATTACGACGTTTCGTGTACCAAGCGGTTAAATAAACATGAGCAGATCCGCACCCCCTGACCCCACAAATCAAACTATCCACCGCGAGATCCACGCACTTTGGTCCTCCCAGAGCCCATTCCCACTCGGATTTCGCGGGCGCCGCGCCAGATCTACCGAAACCGGACTCGAAACGACACAGCGAGCAGGCACGACGACAATGAGAATGAGAAGACAGGTGAAGGAAAGGGGAGGGGCGCGTACTCCTGGTAAGCGGAGAGGAGGAAGGCGGCGACGAAAAGCACCCTCCCGACGAAGGACACGAACCCCATCTCGGCAGCGGCGGCGAGGCGACCGGGCGGGATGGGAGAGGCGGCGCGGGCCGGGGGCTGCCGCAGCGCGATGGGACCTGGCCTGTGGAGCGCTCTCGGAATCTGGGATGGAGACGGCCGGGGGTTTGTCCGAGGCGAGCCCCACGCTGTACTTATAACGACGCGGTCGTTAACCTCTTTGTGGGGACGCACCCCTCGCGTTCTGCGGTATTTGCATCCGTCTCCCTGAGCGTCACACTCGCACACACTTTCGTTGCTTTTGCGCGCCTCTGCTCCTTCCAGTCCGGCTCGGCTGGAAGGTTGCAGGAATGTTCCGAGCAAGCTCGACGTGAGAGGAACGTGGAGAATGTGTGTGTTGTTTAGTTGTAGAACCCAAGATACAGTATTGTTAGGAATGTTCTCGTGTGGAGTAGGAACCATGTATTCTTGTTAAGCGGGTGAGCTTATATCGAGAAGATTTGGCTCACTTTTTTTTTCGCGAAAGAGTTGAAGAACACAAGGGTTCATGCTTGCATTCTTTTTTTCTCACTCGACGTGGCACACCGAGCCATGGGTGGGGGAGTTTCTTCCCCATCTCTGATGGTCAACCTAATTCTAATTTAGGGGGTTAGAATTGAGATTGCCTTCGTCAAAGTAAGTATATTTTAGGTAGTGGCAGAGGTAGAATTAAATCTTAAAAGGAGCTTGCTTCTTTCTCCTCCTCCATCTTCACAACTTTTTCCTCCTTTCCTTTTTCTTTTTCCCTTCTTCTCCTCATCTTCCTCCTTTTGGCTCTAATGGAGCTCTTGGACAGTAGGGGGCTCTGTACATCCGCCCGCTGGTTTTAGGGGAAGGTCGCTAATGGGAGAGTAAACTAGAAGTGATGGCAGATGTGCATGGAGCAACGGTTGCATAACCCAATATGTGAGATGTGAAATGCCATCATTGAATGATGTCGGAATGGGCACATCTTGGCTTGCGAGATTAGCTCAGAATGTCTGAATTGAGGAGAGAAAGTCATCATCCAAGCTCGCATTAGAAAGGAGTTCGATGGGTGGGGGAGGTAAAGGATGAATAAGGTTCACCAGATTTTGATGTGATGGTAAAAGAAACATGTGTTCATAGAACTATTTTCATCTTTTCATTGCAAAAGCTAACAAATACATTCATATAAAGAGTTTTATTTTAAACCACAGCTAACTTTTTTTTGTGAGAGTGTATTTGGGTAGTGCATGGTAACTAATGTGGTAATGCTATGGGTGATGATCACAAAATAGTCACTTCAATAAATATGTTATTCAAAACTATGCGCGGCTGACTTGTGTTATGGAACTAGGATCCCCGCATATGAGGCAAACATTGGGTGGCATGTAAGTTGTGGTGAAACATTAAATGAAAGTTTTTTCTTTAAATACTGACGATGCCTCATACAAATCTTATGTAAATTAAAATCATTTAATTCCAAAAATATTTATCATGAATACAATGTATCATGAAGAGTATTCCTTCATAAAAATACTCACTCGGTTTCATTCAAATTATAAGTCATGTGTTTTAAGTAAAATTTATCTAATTTTAAAGAAATTTATAAAAAATACTAATATGTATAAAATAAATGTACTACCAAAATATATTTTATGGTCTATCTAGTGAAACTAGTTTCCTGTTGTAAATATTTATGCATTTTTCCTATAACTTGGTCACTTAAGACAAACAAAAAATGATGATTTAAGATTTGCAACGGAGTGTATATACGCAAATTATTCCACCACCGTAGCTCTTCTTGATTCCTGACTAAAACATATTGTCTGGTTACCGTATTTTCCACGTTGTTATTAAAATCATTCGTTGCCAAACAATGCAGCTATCTCTAGTAAAAATTACGCCTGAAGCAAATGCTCAGTGAAGCTGTTAATTGCCGTAGAAATCAAACTTGCTTTGCTTCACCGATGTCCCCAGTGCCTTGCGACTTTGGTGCGCCCGTTCAAATTTTCCCCACTGCGTGTTTGGGTGCGCCCGTTTGAATTCATGGAAATCGAGGGTCGTTTCCGCAAATCCATGGACCAAATCGCGCCCGGAGAGGCCCTGTCGCCTCAAGTACCACCGGATCTCGGAGAAATTTCACCAGAATACCCCCAAGCCCCACTAGCCCATCTCCAGTCCCGTTCCGCAACCCACGCGCGTGCCGCGCGGAGCGGACGCGACCGCACGATCCCCCACGGACGCGCGCGGCTGGCCCAACTCGCGCCGTCCGCTGCTGGGCGGCGGCGGAGGGGGTGGCGGGTGGCCTGCCCACGGCGCGGTCTCGAGGGAAATTTTGAATCCGGAAGCGCGTGGAGGAATGGCGTGCAGGTGGGGAGCCGGGAGGTGGTGTGGTGCCCGCGTCGTGGGGGTGGGACCACCACAGCACAGCGTGGGCACAGCTCAGGGTACGGGCGCAGCCCGTGGCAGGGGTGGCGTAAATGCGGCTGCTTTTACTACTGCCACTTGTTTTCCAGCTGGGCCAGGATGGTTTATGACTTTTTACAGCTGGGGACGTCGGACGCTACCGTAAAAAAAAAAACTCACAGCAGAGTTTGATTCTGCAGAGATGTTTTAATAAGTGGTGTTTGGGGGGAGGGGATTAAATTTTAGCTCATGTCATATCGAATGTTTGGACACTAATTAAGAGTATTAAACTAGATTAATTACAAAACTAATTACACAACCTCTAGGCTAAATCGCGAGACGAATCTATTAAGTCTAATTAGTTCATGATTTGACAATGTGGTACTTCAGTAACCATTCGCTAATGATGAATTAATTAGGCTTAATAAATTCATCTCGCAATTTAGCCTAGAGGTTCTGCAATTAGTTTTGTAATTAATTTATATTTAATCTTCCTAATTAGTATCCGAACATCCGATGTGATAGTGTTAAAGTTTAGCCGGTATCCAAACGCCCCTTAAATAAACACCATGCTCGCTGTTCAGAGATCAGAGGGGGAAAAAACAACCAACGTGCCTGACTGCCTTCAGACTCCAAACGTTTATAAACACACTGCGACGGCTGTGATACAAGCACGGTAGCCGAGGTTGCGCTCTGTTGAAAAACATCGGTACGACCTTGACCGTAGGAAGTGCCAGTCAGTACATCCGTGCGAGTCACGACAAAGTTCGGTGGAGCTTACAAGAACGTCACGTGTTTTTTACTGGTGAAGTTGTTCGAAACTCGCGAAGGTTTGGATTACTACAAGTACGGAGTATCATCCGAGAAGCTTAAAAATACGCTCAGGTGATTAATTATTTTTTCAATCAATCATTCCGAGGTACTAATCCCGCACGGCCGTTCTTATTTGTATTTACAGCTAATTACATTTTTAGTAGTTGGCCACATGGACGCATAGTAAGATACTAAGATGTTTATAATAAATTCAACAATCACAAAATCAACTAACCCAAGCTTCGCAAAAGAAACTATATCTAGGATTACTTAGTTTTGTTTGTTTTTTAACGAAAAATACTTAACAAAACATCTTTGAAAGTGGCGGTGATGTTATTGAGTCAAAGGTCTAACGAATAAAAGAAAATTCAAAGATCTGGCGAAGTTGTTGGAAGCGTTGGCAAACTAGCCCATGAAAGCAGAGTGAGCCGGACCAGGGCAGGCCCACTATCTTGTTAGCCCGTTCGGCCTATATCCCTTTTGTCACGGATGCCCTTTTTATTGTTCGTTTTGGAACGGCAAAGGCGAAAATCACTTGTGTTACGGCTGCTACAACTGATATACTTCCTCTCCTCGTTTAACCTTCAAAACTTGTGCCACAAAGAATATTCATATAACTTTCGGACAATCCAATAGAGACCCTTATAATACCTTCTGACCCAATGAACGAATTGATCATTTACTCCCAATATCGATGCTCGAGCCAGACTCACTAGATAAGGAAGGCTAATAGGTTCGACAACTGCTGCAAGCGTGCATGCATAATTAATTCTACTTGGTATTCCATCCGATTAAAAAGAATTATTAAGGGTACTTTGAACTTTTAGTATTGCTACTATCTTATTTAAAATTTTCTAAACGAACAGTCTTTGTGGGACGAAGGGAGTATTCGACGTCAGGATCAGAGACTCACCTTCGTTCAGAAAAAGGATCACGGATTACTGGATTTGGTATACACAGCACAGCGATGATCCATGTGACAGACGTCTGCCACACATTCAGACAACCTGTTTTCCGCGTTGCATAAGTTCAGGTGAGAATCGGTGCAACTTTGTACATCAAGAAAACCGAACTGAACATCTGATCCCTTCACTTCACCGTCATGGGAGCTTCGGTGCCGTTCTGCTGCACGGCGTAGACGTCCCGCGCCTTCCTCGCCTGCTTCTCGCAGTCCAGCTCGAGCTCCTGGTCTTTGCTCGCGCCATGCACTTGGTCTTTCTCCTTGCCCCACAGCAACATGTACAGGCCCAGAATTACAACCACACCTCCGATTATGCTGCATATCAGCAAAAAACATTAGAAATTCAGTCATAGAAAATTAAACCACAAGAACATTAAAAACTTCAGGAGTAATTTTCTAACACCATGCGTTTCCTGTATACCTTCCGACGTATAGGTTCTCGCCGAAGATGAAGTAGGCCAGGATGGCCACCATGATCGTCGACAGGGGGTTGAACATGGTGACGAAGACGGGGCCTTTCTTCTCGGTGCACCACAGCTGGACGAAGACCGTGAAGCCGTTGCAGGCGAGTCCCTGATGAAGAACACACATGTAAACAGCGATCAACATCATCAGCGAAATGGGAGCCAATTTTAATTTCGCGTTTTGAAGTTACCGAGTACACGATGCACCAGAACTTGAGGCCGAAGCCGATGAGCCAGTCTTCCGGCTTGTGCTGCATGAACACCGTGAAGACAGTCGACTGTACCCCCCCAACCGTGCACATCCATGCCGTCAGCGAGAGCTGGGCCGGGTACCTCTTCAGAGATGATGCCTGCCATGCCATGATCCGATCAAATTAGAGTTTGAGACGCATAAACACACTCATGCTAGTGGTGGTTGTTTTAATTTGTGTGTGATGGATCGGAGGGTAAGCACCTGCATGATGTACCAGATGGACCAGCATATGCAGCTGGCCACGGCAAGGACTGAACCTTTCACCCAACTGTCATGCGCGACGGCGCCGCCTCCACCGCCGTGGATGTGAACAGGCGAATTCCAGAGGCACTTGATCGCCGCTCCCTTGTACAGGGTCATGGTGGTCACCCCGGCGAAAGACACCACGGTCCCTGCGATCTTGGCGAGCCCTCGGAGGCTCTTGGCGTCCACGATCTCCATCCTGAACTCGACATGGACGACGTCAGTGGAACCGTCAGACTGAAAGAAGCTTGCATCTTCAGATGTTAAAAGGCTGCCAAGGACGAGGGCGTGTAAACTAAACCTGAGGATGATGGCGATGACGAAGGTCATGGAGGCGATGGTGTTCACCATGGAAGTGACGAACGTTGGGGACGTGTACTTCAGGCTTGCGAAGTACATGTTCAGAGTCAAGCTCACCCTGCATTGACGAAGGGCGTGACGTGTTAAAATTTCTTCTCTCTCACTTCGGCATTTTCGTGAAAGTTTCTTTTTTGTTTCAGTTTCTTTTATCTCTTCGGGAAAGGTGCAAAAAAAAGACAGTTTCAGCTATCTGATCTTGTTCTTACCCGAGAAGCGACAGCACGAATATCTCCATGAACAGCATGAATGTCATTTTGGGCCTCAACCCCCTGCAGGAAAGGGCAGCAAAGGCACACCAGCATGAGCAAAAAGGTTCAGAGAACTCAGAACATGAATTGTTCACCCTCCTCCCTCAATACATCCTATCTGAAGAGAGATCGATGAGCTTACCTCTCATGGTAGTAGGCGAATGGCCAGATGAGGACGGCGACGAGCAGGTGCCGGTAGGTGACATAGACGTAGGGGTTGAGCCCCCGGTTGAAGGCGGCCTCGGTGATGAAGTACATGAGCGTGTAGCACAGCTGCGCCAGGACCATCTGGACGTGCGGCGCGTACCGCCGCCACACCCCTCCCTTCTCAGCGACCTCGAGAGCCATTTCTGCGGGATCACTCCTATCTCCACTGCCCCTCAACCCAAGCGTGACCAGTTTCTCAGGAGAAAAGATGAATCGGTTGTGGTAAGAGCAGCCTGGTTTATATAGGCATCCGGCTTGTGGGCTCTGGTGTCTGGTAGTCTGGTGCCGTGGCGTGGGGTGGAGAAGTACTTGATCCCACCCGCCTAGTCACCCACGCACTACTACCTGAATTCCTGATGCATGGTGCTGTCAACGTGAACGTGATCGCCTGGTAGCTACCTGAAACAGCAAGAGCCAACGGCAAGAGGAGCACAAGGGATTTCACGATGGGTGCTCCGCTTCCTGAAGAAGAAAATGAAAACTTATCGCGGGTGTCGGCGTCGGCTCGGATGAGCCGAGCAGATGCTGATACCGGGAAGACCAGATGGAAGAATGGTGGGGGCTAGCAAGGGGTGATTCGGCATCGTACGAAAGCTGAATTGGAGCGCTCCTGCTAGACTTGCACTAGCAACGGTGCAGATGCTTTCGGTTTTGGTCAGTATTTGTAGTGCGGGGAAGATTAGCAATTACTAGCAAATATGCGAGCCTGGTCCCCAGATTAGGCCAAGATTTTTAATTCACTGCATGATGACAGTGTACAGTCTGCTGCAACTGTGCTGTACGTGTCTGATTATTTCCAGTTCTGAATCGAGAACGGTGTCTGATTTCCAGTTCTGAATCGAGAACAGAAGAGGCAGCAGCTCGATTCAGAGCCAAGAAATGCAGGTTCAGCTGGACATTTTGTTGGATTGTCTGAAATTGCAACTGGATCACTCCTTGAGGCCTGAGACTAGCGCTCGACTGAGTGAGGTCCCGTTTGGTTCTTTTACTTATTTTTAGCACATGTCACATTGGAATGTTTAGATACTAATTAGGAGTATTAAACGTAGACTATTTACAAAACTCATTACACAAATGGAGGCTAAACGGCGAGACGAATCTATTAAACCTAATTAATCCATCATTAGCAAATGTTTACTGTAGCAACACATTGTCAAATCATGAACTAATTAGGCTTGATAGATTCGTCTCGTCGTTTAGCCTCCACTTATGTAATGGGTTTTGTAAATAGTCTACGTTTAATACTCCTAATTAGTAAACATTCGATGTGACGGGTGCTAAAAATAAGCAAAGGAACCAAACGAGCCATGATTCTGCGACCAAATTGGTGCTCTCCTCTTGTCTCTTTCCAGTTATATGCTGCTACGTGAGCTGCAGCGGCTGAAAGCAATCGCATAGTGGAAGTGGATACAAGCATCCTGCGGCTGCATACTGATATTAAAAAGTTTGACATTTCTTTTAAAAAAGACAAATGTTTTAAAGCAAATCGGCAAAGCCAGAACACTAGCTAGCTACCACGGGGTAAAGCAAATGCTTTAAGCTCGATTGCTCACCAAGTGCTTCAAGGATGGACGTACCATTTGCCTAAAGCGCTAAGCTAGCTCTCCTTGTTTTATAAGCCTGGAACACCTAAAGATTCAATGGAGAATCCACTCATAAACAAATTGCTCCCGATCAAGAACTTGTGGTCAGTAATCGCTCTTACCTCTCCGTAAATCCCTGTCAGCGTGCGCGATCCACAACATGATTGACCTCTACTCCGTAAAAAAAAAGGAACAGTGCATGCATTACGGGCCGTTCAGAAGACGGATACGTGCGCACCTAACCGGATTTCTTGTTCGTGCAATACAAGAATTTCGTTTGGACGCCGGATTTGACTTTATTTCGTGCAAAAGCTAGTCAGATATACCAGGCATAAGTGGCAAACATCTATCTCTAGTGGGATGTGCGAGAATGTGGCGTCCAGGTAGGCATCCTGTCTCCTCTTCTTTCTCCTCAGGGGACCGCCGTAGTGCCGGTCTGCATTACGAGGAATCGATCCTCAATTCCTGAGGCAGCCAATAACTGAATAATGTGTCGTCCCCTTTGGATTCGTTCCGATCGTCAGAGAATTTTCGGCACGGCGTTCGCGGCCAGCAAAGATGGTGTGTTGGACTATTGTGTTGGGTAACACCTGCGCGTGCGCACGACTAGCGCGTGACTGTTCCGTTCGCTCCGCGTACGGAAAATTGCGGGCACATCTCGCGTGCGCCTCTGCCCGCAGACCCGGCGTTTCTTCCGCGACGTCTTTCTAGAGGAACTACGGCAAGTACTAGGCCGACTTCAACTTTTTTACTGAAAAAAAAATATATACTTAGCGTTTGCATACAAGATGTCAAGATCCCTGACCTATCGCTGCAATTTGCTTTTCGAATGGAACAACGTGAGGGAAACAAAAACGATGTCATAGTACGAACCTACCAGCACCCAGTGGCGCACTGAGGGAGATCCGTATTTGCCATGGTCGCGGCCAAAAGAATACTCTGAATTTGGAAATACTTCTCTGCACGCGCAAGTTGCTAAGAATGCAGCGTTTGTTCTGCTTCTGACGCGAGCCGGGATCATCATCTTGAACAATGAAATGCAGAGGTCCGTTGTCGACGTGCCCAACTCTGTCTCTGTTCCTTTACTTGAAGCATACATCTCGCACATTGGAAGAATGCCCTTGTTTACCCCTAAAACGATGCGTCGTGTGCTGACGAAAGGACGCTGTTGAACTTGCGATGCCTGTTTATTCCTTCAGTTTCCATGTGGTGTCGAGCGATATCATCATCGGCTGTTTGAAGTCTCGTCATTTTTACTCATTCAGTCACAGCAGATTCAGTTGAAGTTCCTCAGATCCCTCTTGCCTTGACATGACATGAGAAGGGAAGTGATCAGAATCCCTGCACCAACGTGAGCAACGGAGCTTTGCCTCAAATGATTCAGCGCTGAGCAGATGAACTGCGATACAGAACACCTTGACTCGAATCAACGGCGCCAATGGAAGCCTGGAAGGCCGAGCAGGGACGCCGTGGGCAGACCGTGGTCGTCGGCGTCGCCGTCCTCCGGGATGCGGGATGCGGGATGCGGGATGCGGCGAGATTGAGAAGGTGATGACTCGTGGGTCGTCTCCATGTTCGGCTCCGGCGATGGGGTGCGGCGGACTTGCGGCCGCCCCTCCCGAGTCCCTTCCTGCACTCCTGTGCTGCTTCGCAGCCGCCCGGTGTCCCTCCTCGATCCCCTCGTCGCAGAACGGATTCTCCATCGGAGAGGGGGGCGGCAGCCGGCAGCTCCTGCAGGCCTACCGTCGGCGTCGGCCGCCCGCGAGGCTGCGATCAGAAGGAGGAGGCGCGTCAGGGTGGATCCCGGTCAAAACGTTTTTCAAAAAAAGATCGTGACTATTAGGCCTCGTTTGCTTCCACTTACTTATTTTTATAGCACCCGTCACATCGAATGTTTAGATACTAATTAGGAGTATTAAACGTAGACTATTTACAAAACCCATTAAATATGTGGAGGGTGTGTGTCGATGTGTTTGTTTGTGTGTGTGAGTGTGTGTGTGTGTGTGTGTGTGTGTGTGTGTGTGTGTGTT
>NC_028458.1:55771073-55779482 GCF_000263155.2 Setaria italica | reverse complement strand
CTTTAAGATGGCATCATATCTTGGCCCTTAATACTTGGTAATTCGTTCGGTCAGCTTGACGTTACGAAAGATAGTGTTGGGGTCGTTGTCTGTTGGGTACCTCTACTCGATGAGTGTTTGCTAGGCTACAATTAGTTATAGCATCCAATGCTTGACTGGATGGCTTGGTTTCCACTGAATTTGCAATAAGCTAAGAGCCTGTTTGGTAGAGCTCCATATGATTCTGATTCTCTATGGGAGCTGATTCTATGAGAAAAGTGATTGTGTGGCTGAAAGTGATTCTCTTTGATTCTCTAGCATAAACTCTTAAAATCAGGATGGAGAATTACTTCACAGAATCAGGAAAAGCTACTTTTTTCAGCTCCCAGCCTCTTAGTTCGTTTCAAAGAATCACTTCACAGAATCAGCATAGAATCACTTCTCTCTGGAAAACTGTTTGGTAGAGCTCCTGCTGGATTCAGCAGAGAATCAGCTCTGGGAGCTCTGCCAAACTCAGCCTAAATGTAACTAATGCATAGGCTACTGCGCAGACAGTTAGATATTGCATTTTCTATGCAACAATTGTTTGCTGCCTCTTTGCCTTTGTTACATGAACATGCGGCTGACCTCAAGGGGGTCAATTATGTCCTGTCTTGTCAGTGTGACAGCCATACAATCGATCTACTTCAAGCAGATTTATTTGCTCTGTTGATCAGATCTAGAAAGTGACATTTCTCTGTCCAATGTTTTGTGTTGCAAGTTGCAACTTTTCTAGTTAAGGAAGAACTGTAGCATCATTGTGGGGTTCATATCCTTGCTGAACTAAAATATCTGATGTAAGCAAAGTAGGAATGCTATTCAATGCTTAGCTTGTTCAAGGCTGCAAGTTAGAATTAAGCCATATTTGGAGCAGGGACATAAAATTACTCGCGAAGTACCGTTACCCTTTACGAGATCATGCCTCTGCTAAGCACGTCTTTTTGAAGCAATGCCATATATATCACAGTAATACTTGCTGTGTCAATGTCGTATCTTTGTTTTCAGAACTAGGGTTTTCTGGTGGCAAGTCGAAGTCCTTGTATGGAAAAGAAGGGCACTTGGGTTTGACACTTATCAAGTTCGCAAACAACCCAGCTGGCTTGAAGGAGGCTGAGCGTCTTGCTGAGTTCCTTGAGAGACAAGATCATGGACGTATAGGTTGGTCACGTGCGCGTGCCACTCATTCTATAGATTCTGATCAGAACCCTTTGTTGGTTGAGACAGATATCAGGACAGGTGAGAGAAAGAGGATATTTTATGGCTACCTAGCAATTGCATCCGACCTGGATGAACTAGACTCAGATTCGAGGAAAAGGGCTTTCCTCAAGAGCAGAAGAGAATTCGACCCAAGTGATTAGTCTGTAGTCTCTTGTCATAAAGCCCACCTCCATCAGTTTATTTAATTTGCACCGAAGCGTGTATACCTATCTCTGATGCCAAGTCCATAGATTCATGCTACTCTGTGCTCGAAAGATCTTACCTTGAATATAATGACTGCAGCTAGGTGGGTTGTGACCACTTGTTCTGGAAACTATATTTTGCACTAGATGTGTTTTCTTGCAAGTGTCTATGGCTGACTGATTGAGTGGTTATCTGGAAGAGTTCTATCCTCCTATTTAAGTATCTTTTGCCTGATCAATTGCTCTCCATTTTGAAGTGTGATGTTGGTCTTGCATAGAGTATTCCGGGTTGATCTTTTCCATACTGTAGCATTTCCCTTATTTCTTGACTTGACATGAAGATTTAAGTTTCCCTTAAGAAGGTAGTCACTACATATTCCCTGGCACTTCTAATATTGTCTGGTTCTTTGAACACTGACCGTGATGATGTGATATATTTTTGTTTTCCAATGCATAGTGATACTATTCAGTATATTGCTGCACTAGATTGATCGCATTCTTTTGGGCATCTGTGTTTTCTGCATTGCTACCTATATTCTAAAATGCTCGTGGAAATGTTTATGTGGAACTAGAAGATAGCAAAGCCACTTAAATGCCAACTACTGCTATGCTTTTTGTCCGAGTTCAGTACTTGTTTATTGGCGAATTGGATTCCACAATTTCCATGGCAATCAGAGATTGAATCAGACAAGTTACTTATTTACCTTTTTATTCGGGGTGGTATATTTTTGCTAACAAAAATATCCTTTGCTGTTTCTGTGTTCCAAAGAGCCTCAAAATTGGATAGGTATTACATTAAGTGGTGCTGATGCCAATTAGAGCTCAAAAGGTCTTTTGTGTGGAAGTGATAATGTAAAAGCCAGATGTTCGACAAAGAAAACTGCAAGCTTAAATGTGTGCTTGCTCTGACTATAGAGATCGATTTGCTCTACAGATTTGTCCATATGTTATCACTAACTGCTCTGCGATGTAGAATAAGATACTTGTTCTTTCAGGTGCTTCATGCCCAGCCATAACTGTAGCTCCATAACAGATAGGCATGGGAAAGGTTTGACCACTAACAGCTGCTTGCTGAATGGTGCGCCTGGTTTTCTGAAGGCTGTGTTGCCATCTCTGGCAGGGCGCTAAACCTGCTGGGTTTACTAGTGTTTCTTGTCAGTGTAAGTGGTGCGGTGTCGGAGCCGGTAATGCCTGTTCTGCTTCCTGTCGTGTGCTGTGTGCACTGGGCGTCTGGGTTCCCCACACGGCTTTTTTTCGTGCCCATCGGAGATGATTCTGTCGGTGTCGCTGCTGGTCGGAAAGGAAAGTGCCACAGGTGAGAGTGCCTGGAGCATAGTGATGGCCGGTGGTGGGGGGTAGATCATGGTTCTGCTTTGCAGGATGCTGTGCTAGTTGCTGCTCCAACGGTGCCAAATGGTGTTGCAGGGATCGCAACATGGGTGCACGGCTGCTTTCGTCTTGTGAATTTCGTTTCCTATTGTGGAGCAGTCTGGTACGCGGCCGAACGTCGGCTGGGCACGAGACTTCCTGGGCAAAGCAGATCCGTGCCGATCTTGTTCGCCGTTGCCATGTCAATGTCCGACCTCAACAGCCCTTGATTGCTTTGCTACTCTGTTTCCTTCTGTTGGCACGGTTCTTTTCTTGGGTTTCCCTTCACCACCCGAGTGGTTCGTTATGGCCACTTTGTGGGTCCATGGATCTTCTATCACGCAATGCTTACTCTACTGAATGGAAACGGGAAGCGTAATGGCGCCGATGGTTACTCTGTTCGACAGATGCGATCCACCCAACTACACGGCAGCCATGTGTAAACGCTGCAAGCAGCCTGCAGCTCCTGTACCCAGCCGATTGGTTTTGCACGGCATCTGTTTATTATTGCTGCCTGTGGCTGGATCCGAAGACCTCGCTCGTCTCAAGAGAAGAGACCTCGTTTGTGGCGTAGTTTATGAGGGAGTGATGCAGGCAGCTGCAAGATGGGAGAGCTGATCCTACATGAGCTAATCGTAGCGAAAACCTTCCCAAAGCTCTCAAATTCAAAGGATTTTCTTAGGTATCTCAAGGAGATTGTATAATGTTCCTGTTGGAAAATGATTTTATTTTGCGTTCCGAATCTATTAATGTTTGGTAAAACGTCATATAGCTGTTACAATCACGACACGAACCATAGCAATAGCAAATTCTGCCTTCAAACAATGCTTGGCATGGCCTACATAACACACAAGCAAACTTAGCCTTGAAACCATGCTTGGCATGGCCTATATAACAAACACAAAAGCAAGCTTAGCCTTCAAGTACCCCCAAAGAGAACAGAAAGCTAAAGAGCTCAACAGTAAAAGAGCAGAGATGGCCAAAAAGGCAAAGGCAAACGCAAAAGCAAACCAAGCAAAACACCTTTGTTTGTAGAAGCTGGACATATTCTATCTTAGCCAGCACGCTCACTGCTCACAAGTCACAACACACCCAGAGAAAAGTCAGAGCAAAATGCTATGCATACTGACAGATTCCAGCTACGAAATTTCACACCACCACGTATTTACAGTCGTTAGATGATCTTCAGAGTTCAGACACCATGATCTGCATGTGGCTTCTAAGTTACTTGCCAAATATTGCAATAGAATTCTGAATACGGTACCCAAAAATCTGTCGTCCGTATGCATCGCAGAGAGTTGCTGCATGCTAGCACGAGTCAATCGTGGTGCTCGTCGTCGAGGTTTGTGGCGGCGGTGAGGCGGAGGAGGAGGTCGGTAAAGGCGCTGACGACGTACTTGTGCGCGCGCCTGTCGTTGAGCGCGAGGTAGCAGAGCAGAAGCTCGTGGAGGCGCGCCCGGTCGCCGCGCCGCCGCGCGTCCAGCCGGAGCGCCGCGGCCATCTCCTCCATCGACCGGAGGAAGTCGGCGTGCGGGTCCGGCGAGTACGTCGGCACCGCCACCCCGGCCGCGCCGACGCTCAGGCCCAGGGCGGCGCCGTGCGCCGACGAGTCGACGATGGAGTTGGAGCGGCCCGGGGAGGAGAGGAAGAACCGGCGCGACGCGATGGCCGACGACAGCCCGGACTCGGACAGCGCGGACGGGTTCTTGCCCACCGCGCCGCCGTCGCGGCCATGGCCGTGTGGCGAGCTGCTGGCGCCGCCGTTCTTGCAGCGTGCCGAGGAGGAGGACGAACACGGGGAGGTGGAGCCGCCCGCCGACGTCGAGGCCGCGGACGTGGACGCGTCGTCGGACCCCGGAATGGGCTCCGGCGCCGGTGACCCCGCCGGCGGCCGCCGCAGCCGGGAGAAGCATCCGAGCATCGTCGTGTACGCTTTATTTGCTCTAGCGCGAGTGCTCTCTTGGTTTTGTTTGTTTACTGGGCGCGAACGCTGCTGACCCGGAGCTAGCTAGGAGCTAAGCTTTGGGTCGTGAATGGAGTGTGGAGTGAGAAGCTGGTGTGTGACGCCGGCTGCGAGGAGTTTATAGGAGAAGTGAGGCAGTGGCGTTTCTAGGTATGGCCGTATGGGGGCTCACCTATTGTTGGACGAATTGAGTTCAGTGCAAGCTGACAAAGTCACAATTTCTGGTCAAGAAGGTTCATTCTACCTGCATTAGTTAGCACGCAAGTGGCGCCAAAAAAAATTGATCGATAGCTTTTTCCACTTGAGCTATCCAGATTCCAGAAAGAGGTCTATTTTCTCAACAGAACTAGACCACGGCCAGTAAGTAAGAACACAGAAGTATCTACGAGAATGCTACACATACCAGCCCTTGCAAACATCTTTACCGTCCAAGAAGCTTTGAGATTCTCCCTGAAGTTGCTGAAAAAAAATGTAACTTGCTTGTCGTATGCATTTCTTCTCATGGGATCAGTAGAGGGCTAGAATTGCCCTCACCTATCCGAGAAATAAAACAAATGAGGATTGTATTAGCACCGCCTTCATCCTCTGTCATTATTCTATCATCAGGGCGCAACGTGCAACTACGGCCACACCTGCATCGGTCGCCTCTTGAATGTTCAACAACCACAATAGCTTCATGGTACAATTACAATTGGCTCTGGTCCAAAATTGACAGAAGTGGCCGGTTACCGTCTGAATTCACTCCACTCGTACGCTCCTTTACTTGCCAGCACCACTGGTCCAGCTCGTACAGACTGTACCACGTACGCCCCCTGTATGTCAGCGTGTGTGTATCGATCAGCGTACGTATTCATGTCAGCATTTTTCACTGAGGCTGAGGCTGTAGTACGCATGAACAACGAGTAGTAAACTTGCAATAACCATCTAGGCGATGCCCGTGCCCCCATGGCTCCATGTGCCCCTCGTACTGCATCTGCATGGTGATGCTGCTGCTGCGCTGATGCTGTCAAGTCCTGTATTGTTCTAGCAAAAGCAAAGAAACCGCGTGCAGAACAGAGGCCCGGGGGCCCTATGCATGAACGCTGCCTGGGTGCGGAGGCGTGTCCATGTGTGGTTGGGTGCGTTAGGGCTCTCACATGGTCTTGCTACCCGGGCGGGCGGGCTCCGGGAGGCAGCACAGTGAAAGATCGATTTGAAGCATTGGCGTGTCAAGTGCCCATGCATAAACGTCGACCAACCACAATGTGTTGTTGGGAAGAAAACATGAGAAGGGAAATGGAGAGCTACCATCCTACTTTATAGCAGGCGTGTTTCATGCGTGCAGCCACACGCCAGAGCGAGGTACTCGTATCCTGTGGCAGAGATGTATTTTTCATTCGCTGCTACATTCAATTCCTTGAGATGAGAAGAAAGTATGCATACCGTGTTCCAAGAAGTTTCGTTCCGGGCTAGCTCGATCGTTTTGTTTTCAACCGATGACGATGAACTTTGCAGGAAAGTATGCTGATGATGATCGCGGAAGCAGGTTTCTTGCCGACGCTGAACCTTTCCAAACTCGGCACACGTACAGCTAGTAGGACGCCGTGCTTACGCAGCAGCGAGGGCAACGAGGCAACAACCGATGATGGAGCGACAACAACGCGTAACGAAACGACGCGAGCCGCTGGAGCACGTACGTCGTCGTTTAAACGGAACCATCTCAACATGAATGGCCGAAACGTACGTGCGTGAGTAGCAGCACACACATGTCACTCCGTTCACGCTCTACACTGCTACACAGTACGCCCGTCCGTCCTGGGGCGATCGATCGACACACGTGATCGCGCTCGCTCGTCGTCGCCCATCCCCATCGATCTCGTCTGCATCTACCGCCGCCGCCGTCGATCGGCGGCGGTGTACGTCGCAGATCATCATCAGCCGGTGAGTGTACTCCGTATAGCTGTCGATCGTATGGTCGAGCAACTGGACCGGATGATGGCCATGAACGCGCGGCCGGCGAAGTGGGGCACCAGATGCCACCCGACCCGGGCGCGGCAGGGCCGGCGAGATCAGAGCTAGCGGCGGAGGGAACGCATGCAGAGACATGATCCGTGTTCCGCGCGGCTGCCTTATCCTCCGATCTCCCCCGCGCCGCCGTGAATTTTTTTGGGGTTTGTTAATTTGCCCGGCGGGCAGGGAGGACGACGCGGTGTGGCCGTGGCCGCCGGCCGTGTACGGGTAGCGGGTTACGGATGGGGGAGTTCCGGCTTGTTGTCTTGCGTCCGGCTCACGCACGCGCCGCGCAGCACCGCTCGGAGACGCCACGCCGCCACATGCGCACGGGGCAGCGCTGGTTGGTCGCCAGCCACCGGCTCGCGCGCGCTAATAAAAGCGCCGCCTCGGTCGCTTGCTCCGGCGGCCCTGTTTGGAGCCGCACGCCGCCCATACAACGCGGCCGGGCGCCGGCCTCGCGGCGCCCGTACCGTGCTTGTACACAGATACTGGTGCAAGAGTAACTTCCTGGCCCGTCCGGCGGGCGCAGCGCAGCAGCAGCCAGCATGCCGCTGACGACGTGTTTCGGCATACGGCCTCGATGGTTCGCTCTTGAAGATGCAACGGCGGGGTCGCCCCCAGCCGACTCCATCGAGCGTTCGTTGCAGCCGGCCGGGGGTACGGAAGAGACAAGGATCCGTGTTCCGGGCTTGTCCCGCGCGCGGCCGTGAATTCTCTGGCGTCTGACGCGCGGCAGGCACGAAGCGGCCCCCATCCATCATTCCTCGTGGTCGTGGGCTTGGCGTATGCGCGCGGGGGCGGATGGCAACACACATCGCGACATCAACACACGCGTGCGTGCACGACGGGTCCGGCCTCTTCTGCCGTTCTGCTACCACCACCCCGCGTGCGCGGCCGTCACGCGCCACGCCACCACATGCTAAGGAGGGCCATCGCGTCGGCTCTGCTCTCCGCGCCCGCCACCCCAACCGCGTCAGTGCTCTGTGCTCTTCACCGACTCGTCCTGCAGCCAGCTTCGCCGTCGCGTTCTGCGGCTTGCCGGATTCAGAGAAGAAACTCTAGGTGATTTTAACTTTTCTTCATTTATATATGTTTGTACCTACACTATATTTAAGTGCATAGAAAATACTATACCCCTAGAAAAGTCAAAACGACCTGCAATTTAGGACGAAGGGAGTAGTACACTGGTAGATTAGCAGGTAGGGAAATTGTAACCGACCAACGTAGCACCCTTATACAGAGTTACTGAATGTAGATGTCTGCACTACGAGGTTCCTTCCACTTCACTACGACCAATGTAGATGTCTGCACTACGAGGCACCATCCAATTTAATTCGAAGCTGACAAGCAACTCATTTATACTCCAATATACGACAACCATTGTCCCCGCAGAGTAATCTTGTTGCTGAGTTGATCACTGATGATCAGACAATTAAGCACGAGAGGAACAACGGCACGATGCATTGTTTGCTCTGTCAACATATAAGGCCACTGGCGGAGCTCAGTTGAGACAAAGGGGGCCATGGCCCCCCTGGTCCAACCCAATCTTCATCGAATGAACAGTATTTTTGCTACTGTTCACAGGCGTTTAGTGCTTAATTCCGCGGGTTGGCCCCCTCTGATTTGTTCGTCGAGCTCCGCCTCTGTATAAGGCAAGCGTCGTCGATC
>NC_028458.1:55739789-55770973 GCF_000263155.2 Setaria italica | reverse complement strand
ACTCTTTGGCACGGCTTATTTCGGCTTTGGCTTCATCTATTTCACGCAAATCGAGACACTGTAGCGTGAAGCCGTTTTGTAAGCCGGGACTAAAATGAACTAGAAGCCGGGTGAAGCCAGTTTTTTTGGCTCACCGGCTTTGGCTTCACCGGTGAAGCCGTTTTGGGATGAGCCGTGCCAAAGGGGGCCTGAGCCTGTGATGAATCACTGCACGCGTGGGCGGGTAGCCGTGTACCGCGAGGGGGCGTGTCACGCACGGCTTCTTTTATCTGTGCCCAACCCGCGCACCGCGCCGCCACGTCTCACTTGCGCCTCAGCCTCGATTTCTCCTGGACTGCATGCGACCTGATAGGATCAGGTACGGTGCAGGCACGTACGGTACGCCACCTGATGGTCTAACAAACAACAATTTCTTTGACAGGAAACATCTTTGCACTGACCACCAAACATGCAGGTGAACTTTGGTATCTTACATTGGTCCTGCACTGACGCGTATCTTACATCACACGTGTGCGCACGTCGCACGACAGTACGACACCAAGCCTCTCGGCTGATGCCGAGAGTTGAGGCGGACCCATTTGACACACGACACGGGGTTAAAAAAAAAAGAGAAAAGAAGAAACTTTTCAGCTGCGTGGAGCGTGAGCAGAGAGCGAACAAAGGAGACCCCGACTGGGCCTAAACCGAGGATGCATGTGCATGCAGCCTGCATGTTTAAAAAAAAACACTCGTGGCAGACGCAAAACTAGGCTCTCCTGGACACGTCTTCATGGCTGCGCGACGAGACGGCGCACCCTTCACTGTTCCCAGACAGCCTCATCACGGTTGAGCTTCGCGGCCGCGGCCATGGACGCCGCCACGCCCCCGGGCCTCGCCGTCGCGTCTCCCTTGTTGCGGTTCTCCGCGCCGGCCACCCTCAGCGCGTCGGCGCTCTCCACCGTCTTGTCCGCCACCAGCTTCGCCGTCGCGTTCTGCATCATCACACGTCAAATAAAGATCAAATCGACTGCTTAATTAAACACGCGCAGCCGCACGAACACAAAGAACAGAAGCTTGTGTGCAACGTCCGACGTACCGCGAGGACGTCGCCGATCGTGGTCTTGTCCTCGTCGCGCGCCGCCCACTCGTTGGCCGCCGCGGCTGACTGCGCCTGCGCGGCCAGCCCGCCGGGGACGTTCGCGTGCAGCCCGGTAGCCCTCGCTTCCGCCGCCTGGATGGCCGCCGCGTCGCTGCGCTCCACCGGCTCGTCACCCGCGGCCAGCGCCGTCGCCTCCAGCGCCTCGCCGATCGTCACCTTCGTGTTATCCACCACGCCAGCAGCAGCGACACCTCCTGCTCCGGCGGCGCCACCAGCCGTGGCATCATCCGGGGCAAGGTACTGGCCAACAGCCTGCGCACAGCATACACGTGCTAGCTGCAAACGCAGAGACAGAGCAGAAGGGGGCGTTAAGTGTTTGATGATTACCTGGCCGGCGACGAACTCTGTGACGAGGCGGCCGCCCGGGACGCGGGTCTCGGAGACGGTGACGCCCTGCACGGCGGTGGCGTCCGTGGCCTGGTCGTGGCCGACGACGCCCATCCGCTCGTTGGTGGTGGCCGCGGACTGCATGGTGGCGCCGGGGCCGCCCCTGATCGTCTGGCCGAAGCCGAACACCAGGCTCTCCGCCGACTGCATCGTGGCCGCGTCCTGTGGCGCGACAGGCTTCTCCGCGAGGCCCCCGCTCACCGCTGGGAACACGTCGCCGTAGCGGACGGCGCCATGCTCGCCGCCGGCCGCCTGCTGCTGGTCGGACGGCCTCCTTGGCTGCCCCTGGCTCATTCTCGAACACTCCAGAAGCTACCTAGGACTAGAAGTATATTCTGCACCTGCAGTAGCGTATCAGTATATCACCTACCAGAATCACCTATCAGTGACGTGCACCGCTGTTTGGCTTGGCTTCGCAGTCCGGTGCATCGGTTCGTCGCGGTTATATGCGGCTGGCGTGGAGATCGAGGAGGGACACGTGTGCAGAGGCCGGAGACGTGGAGGCGAGCAGGAGGGGGCGCGTCGCGGATCCATGCCCATGTGGCGCGTGCCCAAGGGCTGGCCGGCGGGATGAAGCTCGAGTCGTGGAGGGGGACAAGATTGCCAGCGTGGTTAGGCGGCGGAGAGGATATGGGCCACTCGCGCCGTCATTAGCAAGCAGGCCGAACTACCGTAAAATCCTACGATGGGCTCCTCTAAGAAGTTCCAAGGGATTACTGGGCCGGCTTATTACTACAACCGTTAGGCCCGTCACCCACTGCCGCCGCCGAAGGCCCGAAGCAAGCAAGCTTCCGCGACCGCAGCCAATCGATGGCGATCGCCGCCGCTCGCCGGCGCCTGTGGCGCGGGATGGGGACAGCGGCCGCGGCGGCGGCTGCGGGGACGGAAGAAACCCTACTCGCTCGCCTGGTCTCGGAGCCGGAGAGCCGCGTGAAGGCGACCGTGGAGGAGGTCGCTTCCTCGGCGCAGCACCGTGACGGCGGCTTCTGGGGGCCCCTCGCCGCCGCTCTCCTCCGCGCGTCCTCTCCGACAAAGGCGCACCTCGTGAGTCGCTTCTCTCCTCCTCATTAGTCACTCCTCAGCGCCTTCAGCCAAGCTAGTTTTCGGTTTAATTTAGCGTTTGTGTTTAGTGCTACGGCAGGGGCGAAAATTAAAGAAGAAGCGGCAACCTGGGTGAAGGCAGGGGCGAAGAAGCTAGCAGAAATTTTGCCTTGTACATAATTTTACTTTTCTTCCGGTTAGCCGGCTGTTACTTTCTTCTCCATCAATGAAATAGGCAAGATCTCGTTCCCGTTCGTTAAAAAAAAAATAGTGCTACAGCAGAAGGAAATTTCTGTTTGCCCACGGGTCAGAGTGCGGATTGCGATGCGTATCACTAGTATTTTTAGCCTATCATCATGTGAGCTTACGATACATGTAATGATCTAACTTTTGAAATGCCGATATGATCAGTTGGTTTTGCAAATGAATCTGTATGAGATTCATAAGTTTTTTTTTGGGTGAATTTGAGAACAGGGATAAGCGAACTAACATGTTGTGAATGGTGAACATTGGATTAGGTATTGGAATGGAAGCTAGAGAAGCTACTGAAGGAAGAGGTTCATGATTGTGAGCCCTACTCAACAATAATCCAATTCTGTGCTCAGACAAGAAATTCAGCACTTGCAATGAGAGTCTTTGAATGCGTGGAGGCACAGGGAATTCATCTGAACACTGGCATTTTCAATGCCCTTGTTAACACTTTCTTGTCGGTCAGAGATCTCCTCTCCGCAATGACCTTATATGAGACTATGGAAGGCATGGATGGTTGCAAGCCCGATTGCTTTACATATGATGCATTTATATCTGCATTTTCGATCCTTGGAAGTGGCCATGCGATGATGAGCTGGTATGTAGCTGCAAAAAATGCTGGGTTTACTCCAAGTATTCAAGCTTTTGAATCTTTGATCACAGGGTTTATTCGGTTGAACATGCTAGATGATGCAAAAACGGTGTTTGAGGAAATGATTTCCTTGGGGATTAAGCCAAACTCTGCTATTTTGGAGGCAAATCTTGAGATTGTTACTAGAAAAGAGGAGGTCAACACAGTAATAGACTTTTTAAAACGTGTGAGGGATGGCAATTGGGAGTTGAACAAAGCTACAGTTGAAAGGTTAACGAGAATATGCCTAGATGGAGGTGAAATAGATGAAATGGAGCAGCTGCTTGCCGTAATACAAAAGGGAACACATTCGAGTTATGAAACACAACTGCACCATGGAATTATCAGGTTCTATGCTAAGGCAGATCGATTGGCAGATATGGAAGATGCGATTTGCTGGATGTTGGACAACGGTGTGATGTTTATGTGCCCAGAGGATGTTGATGTCATAATCTGTTCTTATTTTCGTCACAAGGAATTTGATAGATTGGATTTGTTCTTAAATCGCATTCAAAGTTTCTTCAAGCCGAACAGGTCTACGTATGATATATTGGTTGCTGGATATCGAAAGTTTGATTTACATGAAAGGCTTCATTCGACCATAAATGATATGAGGCAAGCTGGGTTTGCATGAGCTCACGGAAAACCTTAAGTGCATCATGGCAGCAAAATGAAATCCTGGGTTACATGTTCTCTTCACACAGTCCAACTCAATGTTCTTTGACCAGTTCTATGTCTGACACGGGAAGGATCTCAGATTCAGATAAATTATCATGCCCAACTATTGAGAAACATGTGGACATATGAGAAGCATGAAGTTACCTGGATGTTAAGCTTGGCATTACACAAACATCTTTTAGCCAAGACTCCACTGATCTTAGAGGCTGCTGACGTTGCAGAAGGTGTTATTTAGAAAGATCAATGGAAGGTTAGTTGAGATAATAGCTGTAGCCACCTGACTTGTCATTAGGTATGTATGTGATATCTAAGCCGCTCCAGGTGTTTTGTTTTGTTCTGCTTTGTATGGACCATTTTTTCCTCCTATAATGAAATGGTCACAGTTCTCCACGATGAATGTTTCTGTTTGTCATATTCTTGAATATGAATAATCTGCTTGCATCCTTCTCAGTTTTTTAGCGTACAGTATTCAAGAAGTCTACTTAACCCAAGTGATTTTACTGAAGTTGACAAGATCCGATACACACTGCTACTGTCAAACACTGATTTAGTCGACCCACTGGGAGATAAGATGGCCTCATGAGCTGTATGGCTGATTATCTCAAAGAAGCAAATCTGATTTCCCCTTCTCTGTACATTGGAGATAAAATATGTCAGGAGAGGGCACTAAGATTCACTTTTAGTTTTGATGGGCTGATGGACACCTTAGTAATTCAGTAGCTGGTCCTTTTGGTGAATGATTGTGTCATTTCCATGCTGGCGCCATGTGCATATTTATTCAAACTGGTGGCCAGTAGTCTGTGCGAAATTAGAACAAACCTTGATCCATAGGCCACGCTGGTAAATACAAATGATCCCCATTTTCCTATGACTTTGTTTTATGAAAGGAAATGGTAGTACATGGCATCTGTTCAATAGCTTAACCTGTGTAGCAAATGTTTTAGTGCATTATGATTTAGGGCCCAATTTGTGCGCATCTCATTGTCATTAATTCTAAACTAGGTTGGTGCTTACAACCTATTAGCCTACTCTCATCTGGACACTGGATTTTATGTGCCCTTGATCCTTATAGTTCAGATTCCAAACCCATATTTCTATTGAATTGCTAAGTATAGAAACCAATGAGATGTTGGCTATAGCCCATGTACTGATGTACTGATTGTTTAGGTAAGTAGTGACTGCCCAATGAATTTCATCCTTCTAGAAATGATCATCATCACAAAGCAATGTTCAGTGCTCATACGGACAAGTATATAGTTGTATCGTATATATGATGCATAGACCTAAAGCAACTTGGGTGGTCCATTTGATCTTGATAGGGTTCGTCAACTCTTGTCCATCATGCTGTAGATGCTTTACCAAACTGGGGTCCCCCTTTGTTAGGCACGATTCTTTAAACTAGTATCATCGCTTGTTTTCCTTTCCTCACCTTTCCATCACCTGTTTGGTGTTCTTTGTATTACGAAACCATTTCACTTTATTTGCAACTTGAACTGAAATGTGTGAAAATAAGTACACATATAGTATCACCAGTGAAACAAAGGCTTATTTATTCCAAGTGACTGGTTTATTCACAATCCTCTTGTGGAACTTTGACTTTTGCAGCATGATCGGCTGGTCAACAGTACAACATGGACATGCATACTCTAGCAGTGTCACAGATGTCAAATCCGGATTTTGATGAAATATTGGATAATGTTTTTCCTTAACTCCATACTTTATCATAGTAATTCTGCTAATTTTTTCATTGCTTTTCTATTTTGTATGGAATCATATAAATATGTTTTTATGTTTATGTATTATGTTGCACTGTTTCCAAGGAGAATGATATAAATTATTTAAAATTTGTGGAAGACCTTTGTGCAGGAACTGCCATTCATCCGGAGTATTCCAGTATTATTTGACTGATTGACCTATCATAATTTAACGCTTCAAGTTCCGGATGAAAGCGAGTGGCAAATGTGACCGGAACTTACAGAATATCAGGTGATCACTGACTGAAGATATGGCCTTAAACCAGAATGATTATCTTAGGTAGGGCTAACAGACACTAGGCTGCAAACTGTGGGCCATCAAAATGGAGATATTTGATGAATCCATGTGACATGCAGCACCAAGCAAGTGGTCCACTTTGCATCTGATCTTCAGAAATGCTAACAGTAAAACTGACCAAATCTGGTCTACACATTATGCTCCACCAGACCTTATCTACCACGATAAAATCCAAGTTGCATCAAGTGGGCACATCAAGATAAGGAAGGGCATCTCAAAGTCACAGGTCTATCTAGAATTTACATTTGATTTCATGGAAACCAAAGGGAATTTACAGTAGCTGCTTCTATATGCTTAAGAACCAGCAAGAAGGTAGCTCATGAAACATCTATTACTAAGGCCAGGCAAGGCACAATAAACAGCCCATCTTCAGAAAAAAACAAAGATGGCAAGACATTACTAGATAGTAGAGTGCCTACTTCTACTGTACAACTACCAGTCTTCCACTAATCTTTCCTCCGCTGCAGCACCTCCAGGTGACCTCACCTTGGCCGCCTTCGGCGCCTTCATCGCCGCCACGCCCCTTTGGCACCGTCACAACGAGCTGCCCGTCGACGTACCCGGCCACCGCCATGGCCGGGCAACTCGCCTCGGGCAGCCGGGACCGCCACCTGTCGAGCTCCATGTCGTCGGCGCCAGGCTCATCACCACCTCCGGTGCCTCCTGCCCGCACCACTACCTTGGTAACCCCAGGGTGGATCCTCACGGTGCGGACCTGCACCATGCCGGTGCCACGCGCGCCGGCGGCGACAAAGTGGAAGGCGTCGGGGCCTTCGAACACCTCAACGTCGGTGTCCGCCGGGAGCGGCAGCTCCAGCACCTTGCTGTACACGTGCGGCAGCCGGCGGAGGTCCTTCTTGCCGCCGGTGGGAGCTGCTGCTGGGTGGATCCTCATGTGCTGACTCGCAACAAACTCCAAAAGATGAAGCTTTTTTTCTCTCTCTCGGTTCCTTTCGTGGTGTCTCTTCTGCTCTTGCTTGTAGTTGGACAGGTGAACAGCCGAGGGAGGCTGGGATTTATAGGGTACCAAGAGGCTAAAGGCTGAGGAGGTGTCACAAGGTTCTTGACGTGTAGGGAAGGGAGGAAGATAAGCTCGGTGGAGTGACGAGGAGTCGTCAGAAAAGATGGAGATTGGAGACGTGACAGGAGGAGGGAGACCGGCACGGCGCGCGTGTCTACTATCCGCTGGTGCCGGTGCCTGTTTGTTGTTTGATGCTAGTGGCTGGTGCTCGGAACGGGGGTGGGCACGTCACGATTCGTGGGCTCCGGCGGCCTCGTCTTCTGAAGATAAGGCAGCGGTATTGGCGTTTCCCAGCGATCCCTGACAACGAAACATGGGGCTGCCTCCAACGGTTTTCAGAATTCAGATGCCAATCCCTCCCCTCGTTTTGGTGTCCGTGTGTTCCTTTCCGGACAGGGATTCTCGAGGCGTCGCTTTGCCATTTTGATCGCGGTTGCTGTTAGCCACTGATGACCGGGAGTAACAACAGGTCAGGTCAGGCCAGGATGCGCGATGCTGGCACTGAAAGCGGCATGGAAAAAATAGCTTCCCGTGCTTGCAGTGCAGGGATCCAATCCTCCCCTCCTTTGCAGTGCAGAGCAGGCGACTTGCGCTGCAGGCGATGCCTCTCCTGCTGCTGCGTGGATGAAATGAAAGGTATTTTTGGAGAGTGAGATGCGGCTCAGCGCCTTTGCAGGTCAGTCAAGGCACCTGGTGTCCGATCACGTATAGTGGCGTCAAGGAATGGTGTCAGTGTTTCATGCATGTTTGGATGTGCGTGAGTGAGTGCGGCGCAGGGCTTATCTGAAGGGCCGGCGCCGTACAGGGTTTGGTGTCGCGTCAGCTCACACTTGCTTTGCTTTATCTAATCTGGATATGCATCCGTAATCCCACGAGTGATGATAAGCTTCGATAAGTTTCTTTTTCATGGTTTTGTAATAACTAATAATAGCTTAAGAGACTGTGGCTTGTTCTTTTTGCTAGTACTTTGTGCTTCACCGTGTTCTCGACTCTGCTGGTAAGGCAAAGGCTCTTGTTCTTTCCTTTCACCTTTTCGAGTTGTGCTGTAAAGGATTTCGTGACTGTCAGTCTTTAACTTGATTTACTGTCTCCTTTCTGATTTCCTTTCGCAGTTACTCCACGGCACCGTAACAGTTGGCCCATTATCATGTGAACTGAAAGTGTAACGCGTCAAGTGCACATGATATAGTAAGCACCCATGCAAGGCAAAGACCCCAGAGATTATTGTGTTTTCTCAGGCCTCATTTTTGCCGTCTCGCTGCATGTGTCCAGGGAGTACATCCAAGCATCGTACCGTGTCGCCGAGTTAAAACTGCAATGAACAAGAAAAAACCCTCTAGTCTCTATGTATGTAGATTTCGCCATCACACAATCGTTTATCAGCCCAGATATTCATCGAATCCTTGATACGCGAGTAGTGGCGCATTCATCTTGTTCAACTGGGCCTCCGAGTCTCTGATAGAAAATGAAAGGAACTACTAATACTTCTACTGGCCTCCCCCTTTGGCTTTGTTGACACGAGAACACCTGTCCCAGGTCGTTTTCTTGCGTGTGGAAAACCAACAAAAAGGTAAAACAAAAATAAAAAAATCTTCTTGCCCGTCGACATGGATGCAAGCATCGCTGGGCCGTTAGCTGCGCCTGTCACGCCAGGCGCGTTTTCTCCAATCAAATCTCGCAGTTCTTGTACGTGTTTTAACGCTGAACGGGGAGAGAAATCACACTGGCAATCCTCCTCTTGATAGCTGCGCAGGCGACAGGCCGCCGCCCCGGCCGGCACGAAGCTTCCGGCCATCCTCCCCGTGATAGCTGCGCCTGAACCACCGCTAGCTTCCTCTCTGTCTCAGGCGAATGAAAAGGCTTGGATTTAATTCCCTGATGATTGCCGGATCGCGAAGGATCAGAAGTATCTGGGTGCTGAATAATGCAATGTTATGTACTCAACCTCACAACCTGAGCCATTCGACCAAAGTCAGATGTGTTAGCAACCAAAGTCAGAGTATTAGTATACGGACTAACCAATATAATTGGTATGTTTGAAGATTGGAACACCGGAACTTTAAGCGCAAAAGACTCCGACATGAAGTGCAAAAAGTTTCCTGAATTCTTTGATTTCTCTGATTTTACTTGTACATCGTCGTACTTTGGCCAGGCAGCCATCTCATTTAGTACTTGGCCCATTTTTAGGAGCCAAATCAAGGTTGACAGAAAAACTTATATGCAATAAATTCGAGGATACCGTACCGATTTCACGGTGAATTGCACTGCACCTAACGAGAGAGACTTGTGTATGGATAGCAAAAGGGAAAAACGAGAGAACCAGGCGAGCTTCGGATCCTCTCAGTGAAATCACACCATCTCAAATACAGTAATCTTTCTGGCATTTCTTTGCAAATTCATGACCACCTTCTTTCCAACCTAAACATGATGCCGGAGCCGGACTTGACGCCGGCGTCGAGCGGCGGATCTCTCCATTTGATCACTCGCAGACGAGACGAGACGCGACAGGCCCCGTGTCTCGGACAAGAGCTGCTGCAGCCGGGCTGCCCCACCCCCGCACCAGCAAGGACGCCGTCGGGGGTCCTACCCACGATCGGCGGCCGCCCCTCCCTCAGTCACGTCCCGATCTCCATCACCCCCGTATCCGCCGCGTAAACTAATCCGGGGTGGTTCCTTCGGTAATTAACCCCAAACCACAGGCCCCTTAACATGATCATCACTAGCCCAGTCAGTAGCCTCGCCGGCCGCAGCGCAAAGGCACCCCCGCCATTTTTGCAGTCACACCCCTCGGGCGACTTCTCCACCCGCGCCATTTCCTTCGCTCGTTTCGTTCCCCACCCGCCCGCTCGCCGCCTCCTCCGCTTCGACTCCCCCCGTTGCCTTGCTTCCTCGTCACGAGTCGTCGTCTACTCGTCTCCTCTTCGCCGACCACACCGCCCGGCACGCGGAGACGCTCGGAGAGCCGAACCCTAGATAATAGCCGGGCGGGGCGGGGAGGTTGTGGGGGAGGAGAGATGAAGAACCTGTTCAAGAGCAAGATCAGGTGGCAGCACCGGTCCAACGACCCCGCGTCCCCGGCGGGGCAGCCGCAGCAGGGGCAGGGCTCGCAGCAGCCGTCGTCGCCGTCGCCCGCGAGCTCGCCGTCGGGGACCGGGGCGGCCTCGGCGCTCTCGGTCTCGACGGCCTCCTCCTCGCCCCCCTCCGCGGCCGCGACGCCCACGGGGGCCGCGGGGGCGGGGGCGGGAGCGGGAGGAGGGGAGGACTACATATCGTCGGAGGAGGAGTTCCAGATGCAGCTGGCGATGGCGCTCTCGGCGTCCTCCAACGGCGATTACGTGGGGGACCTGGACGGGGACCAGATCAGGAAGGCCAAGCTCATGAGCCTCGACCGCTTCTCCGCCCACCGGGACGAAGGCCACACCGCGGATTCGCTCTCCCGGCGATACTGGGTGAGGCTTCGACTCGGAATGATGAATATAGTAGTACTTAAGTTGAAACTGTCTCTGCTACTTCATACAACTGTCTCGACTAAATGTGGACCAAGGATCGCGATACCAGTTCATTCTTACCAATTCGGCAATCATTTTCTACCATCCGATTTATCTATTCATGCACATTGGAATTTGTTAGTTGCAGAGGCGTATCCAGGATTTGGACATAGGTGGGGCCAAGTGAGAAATACCGATAATGATTATATATAAATGATGGCGTATGCATAAAAGAAATTAAGCTAGTTATTTGCTAATTAGCTTTGAATTAAGCATGCGAAGATAAATAAGATAGCATGTGCTTGTCAACACAAAATAATTGGTGATTAAGATTGAGGGAGCGTAGAGTTTGTGATTTCGCAGCCAAGCTTGTGGCTAGTGCTGCATCCTGGATGGCTGCACCAGTGGGCAGCGGACGGTGGCCTAGAGTCTGAAGAGCGGATAACTCGAGCACCAGCTTTTTTTAGAGGAACTTGAGCAGCAGCTAGCGGTGCGAAAAAAGAAAAGAAAACAGAAGCGTCAATGTCGATAGAAGGATGTTGTCCCTCCACTTTGGCTTGGGATAGTCGAATTCTCATTTTGGGCTACGAAATGCAGCAGCAACACGTCACAAAAGTGGCAACTTAATATGTGATTAGCAGGGAATTAAGAGGGTCTCCTGTGGAAAAGCTGCAGCATTAGGGGGGGCCAGGCCCCTGCGCGCCCCCCTTTTGGCTCCGCCGCTGGTTAGTTGGTTTCAGTAGCTTATGTGACTGTCTAGTTTGCAATTGAGCTTCAGTTCAGCTCACAGCATGGCAAATAACACATTGCAAATAAATGCTAAGTACCATGTATAAGCTTCATGCTGTCTACTGAGCATTGCAATTATTAGATACTTTGTCCTAAGTCAAGCCTTTTGGCTTTGGCAATCAATGTCCAAGTTTCACATAGATTGTCAACAGAAGATTGGAGCTACTAGGCTCATCATAAAAATTACTTTTGTAATATAACACAAGATATTACAGTTAAAGTGTCGTATTGGAGGAAGTACTCCTATTTAGCAGGCCATAGGAATATAAAGGTCCAGGTCGGAGCTCCTGTGAGAGCCAGCAATTCGAGGCTCCGTTGCTCACATAAACTATATTTTCCCTGTACATGGTATAATGATGCCGTTAAAATACTTATGTGCTGAATCATTGCTAATTGCTATGTATGGTGCGTGCTTGAATGAAGTCACCGTGTTGGGGTAGTACCTTGCGTCGCATTTGTTATTAAGAGTCACATCAGTCAAGGACTCCGAAATAATATACGGAGAAGTGAGAATGCTACTTACTATTTAGAGGCTGCATGCATGCATGCAAAAAATATTGATGTATTCAACTATTTGCTGTGATAAAGGATTGGTTCCTGGTGAGCCACTACTAGGAAAGAGAGAGAAATGTTCCCAGCACCACACTGCTAAAAGGAAAAAAAAATAGATAACAAAATAGAAGGCATTTTCTCCTGGGAAATGGATGCAAAAAATAAACAGCCTTGTAGGCTTAGCCAGTGTGTGAAAAACCTAGGTAAAGGAAGGAAGAAGCTGCATGTGTGCTAGTGTGTCATGGAGGTGGAACATAGTTAGCCAAGGAAGGAGATGATCAGGTAGCAGTATTTTGTTTTTCAGCAAATATAGGGTTGCTTGATCATACTATGTTTTCAAGTTTTGTATGTTGTGTTTACGCCAGTCAAATATTTGGTGAGCCCATGCTCTCATTGCAAATCCATATTTATCATAAGCCTTCTTGGACATGGAAGATCAGTCTCTTATAATCAAAAGTCTCTTTGTTCTGTTTGTGTCTAGTTGGCTATTCATAGTACTATTCATTGGTCAGTTTATCACTACCTATGAGGGTGGAGGATCGGGTGCTGACTTTTAACATTCACACTCCATTCTGACTTATGTTTTAACTTCTTTCAGGACTATAACTTTCTTGATTATCATGAGAAAGTCGTTGATGGTTTCTATGACATCTTTGGCTCCTCTATGGAATCCTCTAGGCAGGGGAAGATGCCATCACTAGCTGATCTCCAAACAGGCATAGGGGACCTGGGCTTTGAAGTCATTGTAATCAACCGTGCCATTGATAGTACCTTGCAGGAGATGGAGCAAGTGGCACAGTGCATCCTGTTGGACTTCCCTGTTGCCAATATTGCACTCTTAGTGCAAAGAATTGCTGAGCTTGTTACAGATAATATGGGTGGACCTGTAAAAGACGCCAATGACATGCTCACAAGGTGGTTGGAGAAGAGTACTGAGCTGAGAACCTCATTACAAACAAGTTTGTTGCCTATTGGCTGCATCAAGATAGGGCTATCACGTCACCGTGCCCTACTTTTCAAGGTCCCCTTTCCTCCCTCCCTCTCTTTCCCATGCACACTGTCATGTACTAATGCAAGCAAGAAAGCTAGCTAGCTAGGAAGTTACTGAAAAGTATTGAATTGTCAATCATTGAGCTGAAAAGCACACACTCCTGTACCTCTTCGTGCAGATCCTTGCTGACCGCGTTGGCATTCCATGCAAACTTGTCAAAGGGAGCAATTATACTGGTGGTGATGATGATGATGCTATAAACATAATTAAGATGGATAATGAAAGGTTTTGATGTTTTGATCATTGCACTTTGTTCATAGCATGGTGCATGGATACTTAGTGAAAGATGCTTCCTAGTGTGTTATCCATGTGCTATTGCTGCTTGCTATATTTCAATTTATTTGTTGCTACTGTATGTTTGCTAAGTAGTTTTATTATTGCAATTTTTCTGTAGGGAGTTTTTGGTTGATCTGATGGCTGCTCCTGGTGCTCTTATTCCAGCAGATATCTTAAGTTGGAAGGGAAATTCATTAAATTCTAATAGAAAACTCAGCCTGAATCGGACAGCTGGACCATCGAGTTCCATTGATGCTAATCTGGATCCTAGTGCATTGCCACCCGAACCTAAAGGTGGCCAACTGCCTTTGTTTAGCAGTGATGATTGGATATTAGATAGTAAATCTGGATATGAGACAGCAGCAGTCGCAGCATCTTCTCAAACCTCTTCGAGTGGCACATCATCTGTTCCTGCTGGAAGTGTTTTTGACAGTTCATGGACGCTGGTGTCTCATGAGCAATCAGATGGACCATCAACTTCTGCTGGTACATCATCCCAGGAGAAAGTTGTACTTCAAGGGGAACATCCACGGAATTTAAATCGGCTTCCAGATTTGCAGGAAAATCCAGAGTCCAGAAACCTTTTTGCTGACCTTAATCCTTTTGGGGGTATTGAGTCCAAGAAAACTTCAGTAGCATTCAAAGGGCCAGATAATAGGAACAATGAGCTACAAAAGCGCAGAGAGAATGTAGCCCCTAGTGGTGGTAGACCACAGCAGCGGTTAGTTATGAAGAACTGGTCACCTTACAATGATGTTTCCAACAACAAACAGTACAATTATGTTGAGGATTCATTCGCACGTAGAAATGTTGGCAATAATGCTGCATCACCATCATCATCCCAGATGCCACGACCAGCCACAAGGAATAGTAATCTTAATGCTGGATTGCGTAACGATACATCATATGTGGCACAGCCTCATAATTATGACAACATTATGATTGGTACCTCTGCCATGAAGATTACATCTACAGCTGAGACTGGGAAGGTTCCTGAAAGGGTTCTCCATGGTGGTTTGGACAAAGTCCCTACAAATTCTAGACTGGAGGATCAACATGGCCTGGTTCAACTACCACAAGAAAGACTTCCATGGGATAATCCTGCAGAAGGAAGAGTCCCAATGAATAGAGTTCAGAATCAAGCAAAACAACATATGGAAAACCTTGATTCAAAGCAGGACCATAAGAAATTACTCCCTGATCCAAAGAAATCTCCCCTTGACAGATTCATGGACACGTCAACGCCATCAAGAAACATGGATGTCAGGTCACAGAGGCTTGACTTTGATGATGTGTCTGAATGTGAAATTCCTTGGGAAGATCTTGTGATTGGTGAAAGGATTGGCTTAGGTACTTCTTTGCTACCAAGTTTTGAAATACACTTTGCTGCCTTTGAACTAACAATTTGGGATTGTTTTGGAAACTAATCTTAAACGTGCTAGACTGTATTTCAAGTCGTTGGCATTGTTGGGTTCTATGCTTTTCATTCGTTGAGTAGGAGTGAGCTGGTTGCATGAACTTGCATCTTTGTGTTCTCTGTGAGAAAATGATTGATTGAATTGCTTCCTTCCAATAGGTTCGTATGGAGAGGTCTACCGTGCTGACTGGAATGGAACAGTAAGTAGTTCATTCCCCTGCTTTTGGTTTGTATCTTGAGCTTGGCCGTTTTTCCAAGATGTTCTGTGAATGAAGTCACAAAGAACTTACATGAGAAAACAAAGCAAGTCTTAATGCACTGAAATTTTTTGTTTTATTTGCAGGAAGTAGCTGTAAAAAAATTCTTGGATCAAGATTTCTATGGTGATGCTCTGGATGAGTTTAGGAGTGAAGTAGGTGAACTTTTATCTGTTTCTGTCTTGGAGTTTACTAATACACCATTCAGCGTTCATATTTACTCAGTCCATTCCTGCTGCACTGTTTGATAATACTGATGTACTTTATTTGACAAGGTACGAATTATGCGTCGGCTGCGCCATCCAAATATTGTTCTCTTTATGGGAGCTGTTACACGCCCTCCGAACTTATCAATTGTATCTGAATATCTTCCAAGGTACAGTACTATATTTTTACTACGCAAAGGTGTTTATATTTTGAAATATGTGAATTAAGTATCCCAGTCTAGACAACATGAAAGTTCTTTTTAGCAACTTATAGTTCTATAACAGATTAACGGTACATGCTATTAGATGCTAAATTTTACATAATTGTGCTCACCCGATTGATAAAAAATCTAATGATGTTCATGTTTTATGATTCACTGTTGTTCATGATTATGTCCTTGCTCAGGGGAAGCTTGTATAAGATCCTTCACCGTCCTAATTGCTTAATAGATGAAAAACGGAGGATCAAGATGGCCCTTGATGTGGTATGGATGAATCTCACATATTTGATTGATATGTTTTTTTATTTGTTCCTGCTCATTCAAATGACTATTTTTTCTTAAGGCCAAAGGTATGAATTGCCTGCACACTAGTGTACCAACAATAGTCCATCGAGATCTGAAATCCCCAAACCTGCTGGTTGACAATAATTGGAATGTAAAGGTATGTGCTTTTTCTCACAATTGATACTTGTTCACCTATAATCATTCTTATCAATGTATGCCAAAAAAAACAGGTTTGCGACTTTGGACTTTCACGGTTGAAGCACAGTACATTTTTGTCATCCAAATCCACTGCTGGAACAGTAAGTAGCTAGCATCTGGATGCCACAATCATGTTTTTTCCCTACTTTATTTCCCATGCATTAGGTGGTTTGTTTCTTAATGGAGATTTTTTGGTATTATCTATCAGCCTGAGTGGATGGCACCTGAGGTTTTGCGGAATGAACAATCAAATGAAAAGTGAGTGGTTTTCTGATGCTTTCATTTATCTCGTTCTGGATCATCTGTGTGAAGTTATACAACATTTCCATGGATGTAGGAGTCTTATCTTCCTGTGGAATGCTTGTCCTTGTGTTATTTTGCTCAAAATTTTGACTCCCTGTCCCTGAGTTAACTGTGATATACTGCTTATAATTTTTCATTTGCACAACAGAGAGAATCTGGTGTGTTGGTTTAAAAATTAATGATCAGTACCAGGTAAGAAAATATTTTGAGATATGACTACTTTACAGTCAGCTCCCTGGCTGTATAATTTTCCAACCAATCATGTAGAAACCAGAATTGTAAATGCTAATTAATCTGTCTTCCCTAACCAGAATTAGTGGTTTGACACTTTTTCTTGTTCTCTATCAAGACCTTTCTATACCTCACTGGTTCCTTAATTAAAATCAGTAACAATCTTAACTCATCCTCTGCCTGAATTTTGTGCAGGTGTGATGTTTACAGTTTCGGTGTCATCTTGTGGGAACTGGCAACACTTAGAATGCCATGGAGTGGGATGAATCCAATGCAAGTCGTGGGGGCAGTTGGCTTCCAGGATAGACGGCTTGATATTCCCAAGGAAGTTGATCCTCTGGTAGCAAGGATCATATACGAATGCTGGCAGAAGTGAGTTGTTAAAAATCATTACGTTTTCTGATCCAAGTCTCTCGTCTTGGCCATGGCAATCAATATGTGCACTAATGTGGTTTTCTTATTGCCAGAGATCCAAATCTGCGCCCTTCATTTTCACAGTTAACAAGTGCTCTGAAGACTGTTCAAAGGCTAGTGACCCCTTCTCACCAAGAGACACAGAGCCCCCCTGTTCATCAAGAAATCTCAGTGAATTCTACTCCTTGAGGGGGCCTTCCACTTTCCGCTGTGCGTAGTTTTTGTTCTTGACGTTTGTGTCTCTACAGAAGTCTGCAAATGTGGGCGCACCTTGTAGATTGAGCGCCCCAGGTGGTAGACATCCGGCTGCCGGGACAATGCCTCCCCGACACAATATGTATAGAGCCGTCCATCAAACAGAAATCGGAAGAAGTTCTGTGTGCAGCACCTCATTTTTATGTCGGTGTCAATATGTACATCCAACCGGGTACGAGCCCTCTGGAAAGCAGTGAGAGCTCATTGTGCTGATTGTGGAGTGTCTGATTGTGTCTAAATGGATTGCCGGCTTGCTGCGCAAAAGGCAGCTATATTTGAAAGTTGGAAGTGTTGTAACTCTTTGCAATCAGAACACGTGAATTTAGGATACATTATTATACTGGAAGATGTGTGTTCAAATGACTGGATGAGCTGTTTGTTTGCCTGTGCCTTTGACCAACTGAATAAAATACACTACCTGATTCGTTGTTTGTTTACCTGGAGCATTTTTCGTCCGCGAGATGCCGGGATGGTAATGGTACCTACTATCATATAACTTTTGTCGAGATTTAAATATGCCAATACAACCTTTTCATCTGCATGATGACTGCTAAAACCATTTGATCTTTGGAGTCCAGGGAATTTCACGTAGAACAATATAATCCTCCGCTTTGCCTTTTATACGTAGCATCAGAAAAGTTGAGATTAGGATTGGTTTCTGTTTCACAAAATGCCGTAGGATTTGGATTCCAGAATACATTATTTGGATTCCAGAATACATTATTTTTTCGTGCAGAAGTACGTACTAGTTTATATCATTCAGAAATCACGTGAAAGAGTGAAAAGAAAGGGAATTCCAGACAGGGCCTTCAAGCCCGACGGTTACAGAGGCCCAGGGGCATCTTTCAGTAGATAACCCCAATCCCTGAGCCCAGTCTCCCGCTCCACGCCTCCCTTATCCACAACACACGCATACGTCACCTCCCCACCACGCGTCCCCCGGATCACCGTCCGCCGGCGCCGACAGCCAAGATCCAACGGCCGATGCCCCCACCCCCGCTCGGAAAATCCCGTGCAGCCCGGTCCAGATGCCCCCAAAGGCCCAAAGGAACGTTGCGTGGCGCACGACCCCCGTGCGAGGCGCACGGACTCCACCCGGACCCTATTAAACCCGGCTCTGGGCCGGCCGTTTCGAGTCCGTCGTCGTGTAGCTCTCTCACCGCGTTAGGCTAGTTCCTTCCTTCCACACCACTAACCCCAACCACCGCCACCTAATCGTCGTCCACCTCCCTGCGCCGCGAGCGCGATCTCGTCCCAGATCCGCCCAATCGCGCGCGGATCGATCCTTCCGCCGCCTCCCTCCGGCCCAGCGGGTGGTTTTCTCGGAGATTCCCGCTGGTTGTGGCGGTCGATTTGGTGAGTTGGGGGGCCTGGAGGCTGGAGCTGGCATACGCGCGCTGATTTGAGGGTTTTCATTTGGGAGAGGGTTTGATTGATCGCTGGTGGTGCCGATGCAGTGTCTGCTCGCGGTTCCCTGTGGGTCTGGTTTGGAACGGAGGAGAGAAGCGTGGAGGTGATCGTGTGAGGAGGGACGCCATCAGTGCTCTGTCTGGGGCTCGATCTGTTCGTCGGCTCTAGATCTGGAAGGTATCCACCAGTAGATCCATGTCTCTGTTTTTTATGTTTTGATTTGGCGACCTGTACACTTGAAGCAACCATTTCTGCACTATGATTCACTGCGTTGCCCATTACATCCTCAAATTTCGATTTCTGCTCAGATTTTGTTAGTGCTTCCTTGTTCTGCCATTAAAATGTAGTGTCTGATATGCTTATGTGTTTGATTTTCCCCCCCTTTTGGCACTAGGGCTTAAGCTGTCTCAGTCAGAGCATCTGCACCTCGACCCATGGAGACTCTTGTCATCTCGGAGCAGCGCGGCCACCAGCTCCACCACGCCCCTGGTCGCCGGAAGAAGGCATCATCAGCGTCGCCCCATTTCTCCTCGCCACAGCCCGTGCGCGGCTTCCAAGCCGGCAACTGCCGCGCCTTCCACTCCGGCATCACCATTGGCATCCTGCCGTCCCCTCCCGCACCTGGGGTGGCACGGACCCGCTCCTCCCCTGAGCCTAAGACACCGAAGCAGCAGCTGCGCCACGGGAAAAAGCGCAGCAGAGCAATCTCTATAAGCCCTTCGACATCCCCTCCCTCTCGCCCTGAGCTCTGGGCTGGTCCAGCGTTCTCCAACTCACCACCTCCCAGCTCTCTGCCGATACCCAAGTTCTCCCTCCACCAGAAGCGTAGCGTCTCACTTGAGTTTCCACCTGCTGACCGGTCCGACGAAGAAGAGGTGCCTGTGCATGCCAAGTCAGCACCTTCCTCTCCGACTGCCAGCTCAGCTGTTAGCTTCTTTAGTGGTAATGATGCTGCCATTGCGACAGAGAATCTGAGGAGGATCCTTCACTTGAAAATTGAGGATCACTGAATGGCGGGTCAGCAGTTCTGTGTACATAGGTTAAGGTCTGTATAGGGTAGCTGAGAATAACCACCGTGCACCTGACGGTGGTTGTTCATCAACAGGAGTGCTGTAGGTGGTTAGCAAGCACAGCTAGAAGGTTAGGCAGTATGAAACTGCAGTGAAGGATGTGGTGGTGGTTGAGATTGGTGGAGATGCATGAGGCCACTGCAGTTTATGAGTCACCTTTATAGCTTACCTTGTAGTCACCTTTTAGTATCCAATGTTCCTTTTAGGTGTTGGTTTTTAGGCATTAGATAGTCATTTGCATCCTTGGTACCCATCATTGACCAGTAGCAATAGCCTACATAATCCTTGCTTCTGTAGTTCATGTCAGGCAGGGCATGTAGGTTAGTACTGTTCAAGTTTTAGATAACTTCAGCTTAGACCATGCCATATGTGTAGTCATCTGTAGGATGGCTGCATCTCATTAAACTTGCATTCTGTCTCGCGTTGCATCCTCCTGACTGACTCACCTCCCTTCATAACATCTCCTTGTGTTCTGCAAAGCGCGCGAGGATCTCCACTCTCTGGCACTTCTGTTTTTTGGAAGGAAGATGCTGAGAGGAGTTGTTATGAAGTCCCAATTCAATGTTCATGTTCCTCCTCCTCCATGTGTCTCAACTAACTTTATCTACTCCTTTGTTTCCTCAGTTCTTTGCATCTCTAGCATGCCAAATTGCATTCCCCTGCCATTTTGTATCTTTGCTTCCCAGAGTTGCATGTAGTGTTGCTTCTGCCTTTGTTTAGGCATCCTTTCTACCTCCTTGCCTGTTCATGTTCTTGGAGCATGCCCAGGATTCTAGTCTCCTTCATATGTTCTCATAAAGGGCTTCATATGCTGGAGATCTGCAAGTGCCCAAACTGTCAAACCTGAATATGGTAACAATCTGTTTCCCTTTACCCACTATCATATATATAATGATATAATCTCATGCTTGTGCTAATGTGATGTCTGGTCTTGTTGTGCTGCAGGTTTGCTTATCCAATGCACTTCATGGTACCATGCCCGCAGTCCAGAATTTACCAAATGTCTATCGCTTAGTTATCTGTTTTCTTCATAGCCCAGTATTGTGCCAGACAGTTGGTTGGCTAGTTGTTTGTGGTAATGTCTTAATGTTATGACTCGTATACGATGTCGGTGTTGTTTCATATGGATGCTGTGGCATTCTGTTGCTTTCTACTTAATAACTACTTTAATGTTATACCTTCATGTGAATTTTGGTCCTGTTTCTATGTCTCGTCTGAAGTTTTATTTTATGGCATCGAATTTCCTACAAGACTCTGGTGGTGGATCCATCCTGTCCTACGTTCGGTCATTGTACCTCACAGCTTTCTTGTGGTCTTAATCATTGAGTGACAGTGATGTCTTTTTGAGGATTTATCAGCATATCGTAATGCATGATGATGGCACTTTGTGTTGGGAAGATTATTGATTCTGACCATACAATTTGACCGGGACATTGAAGATCCCTTGCTGCCACTTTGTTCTGTTATCTGTTTTTGGTGTAACTCGTATTCACTTCCTGTTGGTTCAGAGTTGTTGAGATGGGATTAGTTTAATTTTGGAGTTCGTTGAAGAGCTTTTAGTTGCCTGCACGATAGCTGTTTGACTTCTGTTCCGGCTATTATGGTTGGCGGCTCTGTGTGCTCCATTTTCCCTTCCTTCACCGCCCACATGTTCGATCCCACGAGCAATCCTGCTGTGTGATTCCAGTTTATGCATATCCCTTGACTGGACATTCATCATCCTCTCGGCAAGTTGGGCTTGCTGATGGGAACGCCAGCTCTGCATATTGCTTTGCTTGCAGTTGCAGTCCCCACCTGCAAGATTACGCGTTAGGTTGTCATCATATGACGTGTTTGGTGTTCCGGAATGACAACTGAAAGGTGCCAACACGAAGGTACGCAAAACTGGTTGCACTCAAGATTAGCCCACGGACGTGACCTGGCGAGCGACAGCCGACAGGGGTGGGTGCCAATTTGCCATGGCTTGAACAAGGCATAGCGTCGGGAGAGGCGATGGTGAATCGTCAGAAGTCCACAGCGGCAAAGGTAGCTGAAGGTGAGTTCCATTCAACTGGCCATCGATTGCTAGATCACTGGGAGCATGGCATCTGAACTGCTGCAGACCTCAGCTGTCGCTGCAGCCAGCAGTGTCCTGCATCACGTCGATTAGTTACAATCATAGGGCTGCCCGTCCGAATTATTCATCGGGTGGCGCCAAGCTAACGACCGGCAGGAATCCTGCTCGACCGGCACCTCTCACTGTTCGCACGGCTTATCATCATTTCCGAGCGAGGCATCTTCCACCGTACATGCTGGTATCGTGGGTGTTAAATTTTAGCATCTGTCACAACGGATTTTTGATACTAATTAGGAGTATTAAACATAATCTAATTACAAAACTAATTGCATAGATGGAGTCTAATTCGCGAGATGAATTTATTAAGTCTAATTAGCCCATGATTTGACAATGTGGTGCTACAGTAACTATTTGCTAATGATGGAGTAATTAGTCTTAATATATTCGTCTCGCGAATTAGACTCCATTCGTGCAATTAGTTTTGTAATTAGCTCATATTTAATCTTTCTAATTAGCATTCGAACATCCGATGGGATCCCTTCGTATCCAACATCCGGCAACGACGATGCTACAAGCCCTGCATGCTTCTAGAACGGAATGGAGTGGTTAGCTGAGTCTAAGCAACTGCTTTGGCCAAGGTTAGTATAGGCAAAGATCAGTGTGGTCAGTGTAGTAGCTAGTAGGGAGAAGATGGAAAGGACACAGAACAGGACAGGTGCAGCTAGCAGCTGCAAGCCTGAAATGCAGCCGTGAAAGAGACATATCACATCCATCCTCCATTCCAATTTCTTTTAAATTTTAGTGTTCTCGATGATTGTGACTAAGCATGCATGCATGCATGAGCATGAGGCACCTTTCAGAGACAAATGGCAAGCCCACAGTCACCAGATAGATACGAGAACGAGAGAGAGCCAGAAATGGTCATCTTACCCTCTCTCACTGAAAGAAATATGCATTGCAGGAGCACTATTTTCTGCTCCGTGAAAATCATACACGTACTTTACTAGTTTTTGCTTATTGAAACAGTGCTGTAGTCTGAAGCCCTGAAGAATGTACGGACGCCTTCCAATCCTAAGACTCCAATTGCTAACGACGGCACTGATGACTTAGCTAAGATCTACTAGTAGCGTTCTAGCTTAGCTTACAACACCTACGGATATCACTAACACGCCAAAACCGCCGTGCCATTTCCTTCCACATAGTGCTAGCTTACTTGCACAGATAATGGCGTGTTCATCTTGTTCGGCTGTTCGTCTTCTTCAAGACTCGCTAGACGACGCTCTGATCGGATCGACGCCGCGTCGCGCAATGCGATGCAGAACGCAGCGCCGTCACTTGGAGCACCTCCGCAGCATCTGCCGCATGCCGTCGGCGACCCGGAACGCGGGGCTCCGCCGGCACTTGCCGCAGAAGGCCATGTGGTCCCTGAGCGCCTCCTCCAGCCCCGCCGCGCCGGCGGCGCCAGCGCCAGCGCCAGGGCCCCTCGGCTTCGTCGCCGTCGTGCCCCTCGCCGCCTCGTCCCGCACCGCCTCCGAGCAGAGGCCGCAGAGCCACCGCCCGCCGAAGGCGGCGCGCACGCCCAGGATGTAATCACGGGTGCAGTCCTCTACCAGGCCGCAGCACTCGCACTTGGCGCACTCTACTGCTGCCTCCATGGCCGGGCCGGCGAGGTGCGGTGAAGCTGGAGCTGGAAGAGAGCTTGATCAGGATCGGAGCAGGGGGTGGAGCTGTGGTTAGTGGTTGCGAGAGGCCGGGTGCTGTATTTAAGCAGTTTGAGAGGTTGTCACTGCATGTTGATGCTGCACTGCTGCAGTGAGACACAGTGAGGAACCAGGGGAGGGTGTTTGTCTGCAGTGTTACAGTTACAGGGGCTTTACAAATTTTACAGCTCTGGAATTTTACCGTGATGCGTCAGTTAAAATGTGTTGTGTGTTCTGCTTCAGATGAGAGTGAGCTTAGTGAAGTTTACTTGGAGGTGCTACTGTACTATCGTCCATGCTGTGGATTGCACCTGCTCTTTGCCTTGGCATCTGATAAAAACGTTATGATTGGCTCACCTGTGGTTGTGGAAGTCCATTGTTTTAAGAATACAGAGGAGGACTGTGTATCTTTGTAATAGGTAGAGAACTTGGGGAAAATCTTGCAGAGGTAGTCTGATGAATAATGCATTCTGTTAGCTTTGAGAGGTAGCAATGTTACTTGTGAAAGATATACTTGGCATTCTGAAGAGGACCGGTTTGCTAGGAATATTTCGAAGTTCTACAAGATACTGTGGGGATTCCAGCACTAAGAGGTAGGAAAGCAGAAGCGCCAAGGATCTTATCTTGGCGATTCTTATTCTCCACAAGCTCCATAAAACTTTGAACCGAAATCTTAAACAACAGCTTAGTTACTGTCGACCTAGGACCACCCGGCGGCAGAATCTCTTCGTCGCTTGTGCTAGATTTCAGTCACTGTTCGTGATACGACACGCCTGGCCTTGTCGGATCGGTTGTTACGTGGTCGACTCACACTAATGATCCTCCCCTCCCGTGATTTAGTTTGCCATGAACACGCAATTGCTCAACTGCTACCACGCCAAGTGTTCTTGGGGCAGGATCAGTTCCTCTTGGACCTGCATCAGCTACTCTCCAACAACTCAACACAGAGGCCAGGCCAACCCAAACCCTAGTGCCTCATTTGCATACTGGCCATTAGTGTAGGACCCTACCATCCATGCCAAGTGCTGCAATTTTTGGGGGAGACCTGCTGGACCATGTGACATAACCACATGTATGCCATTCGGTCCAGTAGCTTCAAGTGTATATGACAATGCAAGTCTGTACCGAGCTGCAGATTTATGAGCTGCAAAGGTTGGTGGTACAACTTGTTGATCCAAAACCCTTCCCTGCTGTCCGTATGCACAGCTGGGGTTTTTGGTCCATGGCTTGTGAGAATGGGAACACCAGCTGTCATACGTGTACAACCAATGGCTTATTGTCCTAGGATCAAGAAGCAGTTGTACCATGAAGAAGTACACCTATTGCCACTTCTTCTCTACAGATCCCTCGCCCTTTGTCTCTTCCTCATGTGGTATCCCACCAACAGCAATGCATCATTAAGCTTATGGTGAAACAGTTTGAAACAAAGTTGACCAAGTTTTAAGCAAAGTTTCATGTCAGACATCCCATGCTAATTATTCAGAGCTTCAATTTGCTCGTTCTTACCTAAACAAACTGTGAAGTCGCAGAAATGGATGGGAGAAAGGACATTGCAGGCATTGTTGCTGAAAGCATGCAGCATCTGTAACTGCAATTGCATTACAAATCTGACCCTTCTGAGCTCCGGAGCCCCATACTACTAATAACAAGACAATGCTTGATAAGCTGACATGATATTCTCTTACCATTATGAAACTGTCTGGAGACTGCGATGGACAGCCTCAATTATGCTGTTTACAAGTGAGCGTTTGTTGCCCGTCCTCTATCAGAACACAACCCGTGGATGCCAAGTTCTACCGGATACTGATTGCGCTGCGATCCTCCCACATGATCGCCACATGCATATGTCCGGCTAGCTCCCTGTGAATTATAACCTTAGTTAACCTGCAACTCGTTTGTGAATTAGGAGAGGACACCTTAGTTTGTTGAAGATTTGATGTGTTAATTTTTTGTTTGTGTGTTTTACCGGGCCGAGAACCTGGCTGGGCCGAGAAAGTTATTCTGGGCCTTGCGAAAGAGCGCGTCCGTCCGGCAGCCCTACAGAGCGTTAAATGGACGGACAACCAACAGAACGACACAAGCAAAATAACGACACCATTTGCAAGCAGCAAGACAAGTCGAACAGGACAGAAGGTCCTCTCATGTCGCCAACATCAGGTGGACGGCCTAAACGCACAGATGCAAGCAGTTCACTCACTACAACAATTGTCCGGTGGTAAGTCGACTGAACACTGAAGGCTTGGTGCAAGGGATATCCTTCCTGGAAGTTTAGTTCTTTCACAGGGACAGGGTCATCAGCCTCATTTATTCTGCCAATGGCCCCTAGGACGGGCGATTGCAGGTCTGATCAGTCTAGTCCCAGCCTGATGCTGGGATGCCTGAAATGTCGCACCAACCAGGAGGGAAGGTGTACTTCGCCGGGTAAGCATCATGGACCTGGTCGTCATTGGTCGAGCACTGGTCGTTGGGCTGCACGTCTCCCTGCTCAGCCCCTTCCTCGACGCGCTGCTTCGGCATCTCCTCCTCAGGGTCTGCTTCGGCGTTGTTGAATGGCTGGTTCTCATCCTCGGGCAACTCCTCGGACCATTTCGTTCTGTTGTTGGTAGCAGCAGATTTAGCATCATTGTCACCTCTGTAACCAGAGTCAGATGGTTCTTGGTTGCAGTTGTAACTGGTAGCTTCTTGGTTGCAGTTGTAACTGGTAGCTTCTTGGTTGTAGTCCCACCCAGCAGGTCCACCTTGGTCTTCGTCGTACTTGGTTTCGTCTGAATAAGAATAAGACTCAGGTGGTGGAAGTGGGCATCCTTGGTAAGAACCATTATCTGCACAGTATCGCAGGAGCCTATCCCAGTGCCGATCCTACAGTTACATTTGTTAGTTAGGCAAATAATACAAAACGGTGCATGATATGGGACTACAGTAGGGATATAATGATACAGCAGTACTACCTTGGTGATGATGTGTGGGTTTCCAACGATGACGAGCAACGATTTTGCACGAGTGATTGCAACGTTGAACCTTTTATAGTTGCTCAAGAATCCCAGGTTGAAGAATTTGTCAAACTCGTTATGCTTTACAGTTGACCTGACTGTAGAGATGATTATTACTTCCCTCTCTTGGCCCTGGAATTGTTCGACACTTCCAACTTTCAAGTCTGGCATTTCAAATGCCTCTAGGGCTTTCTTTATCTTGGCAACTTGCTGACGGTATGGAGTGATTACTCCTATATCAGCTTCACTAACAGTACCACCCTTTGTAAGGTTTCTGATATACTTACTACTTTACTGACTTCAATTCTATTGAACCATGATGGATTGGTGCCTTCCCTCTCATCACATCCTTGGATTCCAACAAAAAGAACAGGGAAGGACTTGTTAGGAAGGCCAATGCAATCGTAAGCAGGTGATGCCTCATCTTCTTTACAGGCGATCAGTTCACCCCCATAGAAAAGCTCTGATGGTAGCTCTAAGATTGCAGGATGGCACCGATAATTCCTCACCAGTTTTGTTACATAGTTAGGATTCCCTGTTTCGTACGGCTCGAAGTCAAAAAGCAGCCTTTGCAGATATGATATCCCCAGACCATCTTTCTCCGCTTGCTTAGAATAAACCACCGGCCCTAATTGCATCGGATCTCCTGCTAACACAACTACAGTGTTTCTTCCACACAACCCTGACAAAGGAACCATCGCCTCTGGTTCAGAGGCTTGACCAGCCTCATCCAAGAAAATGTGTGTGAAATGCCCTCGGCGAATACCCTCAGCCAGCAGCAGAGATGAGCTCATGTAGGTCGATATAACTATCTTGTACTGCAGCAATGCTTGCAATGGAGGGCACTTGAATACCCGATCTTCAAAGAAGCAAAACCGGATAAAATCCGAATTGACATCCTCATATTGACGGCTCTGAGCATTTAGCCTAAAGATGTCACTTGGGCGGATCAGATAGCTAGCAAGGAGGAGTTTTTCCAGTACATGGTCAGCTGCAGTATTGGAAGCAGCACAAATGAGAATATTTGCCTTCTTCTTGGCTGTATAAAGCTGCAAAATAGCCTCTATAATGGTCATGGTCTTGCCAGTTCCTGGAGGTCCATATATCACATATGGTGGAACACCTCTGCAGCCAAGTATCATTGCAACAGCATCAGCTTGCTCGGTATTTATATGTGGATTCAGAGGCTTAAATGGCCACCTTTTCAAAGCTCTACAAGGTGATTGGCAAGGAAATAAAATGTCAGGTCCCAAAAACTCTGCTTCATGAATCGATTTGTATAGCCTTCTCATGTTCACTCTGTTATATGTGAAGCTAACATGGTACTGGTTCCTGTCATGGTGATTAAGGTGGAACTGGTTGTCAAATTGTAAAAATATCTCATCAGCTTCAACCTTGTGAATGAAACCCTGGAGAACAAACCACAATATCATTACTCACTGAGAGCATATGAACCTATATAAGAATGCCCAAAAAAGTATTTGACTGCCAAGGAAAGGGGACTAACTTGGTAAGGCCGAGAATCATTCCTAGCATATCTAGCAACTATGAAATCTCCTTGGACTAATGATGGCCTTCGTTCTGCCAAACCAGGGACCTCAAGAGACAAAAAGTTCCTACCCCTCCTTCTCATTGAGACACCCTCCATGTCATATGCTCTCATCTCCTCCTGCAAATGGGCATCTGAAGTTAGCAAACCAGGACAAAGCTTAAAACTTTATACTACTACAGGTGTTGAAATACCTCTAAATTAAGTTCTTCCATGACTAAAAGAGTGCTGAAAAATTGTGCATAGTTTATCATGCTCAACTCTTCGGATAGGACATCAGGTCTCTGTTTACTTTCAATGAGCTCTCGGATATGTGCAGGTATTGCAAACTGGGGAAGCTTATATTTGAATCCTTGAGCGTGTTGCCGAGTTGGACGGCAACCTGGCACAATTGGAGCAGGCTCAAATTTCTTATTTTGACCGCGTCTCCTGGAATAAGGTTCTTCTGACAATAAGGCCTTAGAGATATTGTCATCTGCCAATAGAAAAGCCACACGCTCAATCTTCTCATCACCAATATCAACATGCACGATTGATGTGTGCAAACCAATATCTTTTGGCATACAAGAAAGCCAAATTGTAAGGGTATGTCCAGGCAAAAGTGAACGGTCTTCCACTGAGGTCAAACCAAGAAAATCCTGCTTTGCCTCCTCGTTAGCATCATTTAGTGGTGGTCTCATCATTGATAACACATAGCTGTTTTCCGGATTTGAAGAGAATATTCTTACACTCCACAAAGTTACAGATTCAGAAGAGGTATTCTCAATGCTGATGGTGTCAGTCGATGTTTCTCCAACAAGGACAGATTTTGGTTTGCCATCCTCAAAAGGGAAAGGAACTGTAACAATCACAGGACCATCTTCAGATGCATAATCTTGAAGAGTGTCATCATTTTGGTAATCCATGAATTCTACTTCTGGTTTCTCACCAGCCACTGAAAATTCATCATCTGAATAATTCTTCAGATAAGTCCCCATCTTGAATCCTGAGGATTAAAAAAGTTTTACAACAGATTACAACAAGTTCTATAGACCAAAAGTGTTATTCACAGTGGAGTTCGAAAACGAAAAACATTCTAAACACGTGAAGACCTTTTCCCCCATGTACGGTAAGGATAACAAGCATACAAACTGATGTTGCAACCAAAGACCAAATACAATATAATCTCTGTGAATAACTATGGGAAGGAGAAAAGTGTTCGATGGCTTCATGTTTTACTTTCGGAGGAACAGCTGGAAAGAGAGGAAGAGACAGACCTTCCAACAAGTATCAAAGTAACCACAGGATGTGGCCTACCTAATTAAGGAAGACATCCAGCAATATACCAATATCATTGGGCTTCCAGTACTTCCAAGCGTCCTGGACAGCAGGAGGTTTTTGTCTTTCTTTTTGCATTGTATTTTTTTGTTGTTTTCTTTGTGTGGTAGCTTTTCCATTTTCAGCTCCAGTTGTGGTGTGTTAGCTTGCTCTCCATGCGTGGCGATGTTTTCCTGTAGTTGTGGTGCACCTCGTGTTGAGGTGAGGGCATAGTCGTTTGTTTGGTTCAGTCTTGTCGAGTCAGAAGTCATTTGTATTCTCTCTCTTTTCTTTTCTCTCATCTAATAAATCTTGCAGCAAAGATCTTGATATCCTTTCGGGGAAAAACTACGGGAAGGAGACACAGTGATATTCAAACCTGTGGCTATCACCCAGCCACTGAGCGGTTCCCAGATCTATGTATTTTAAGAATTGCTGTTATGTTGTGCTCCCTTAAGTTACTGCATCCCTAGATAGAAATTTCCCCTTCACGCCAACTATACAGAGGCAATTTGCCACTGCATTACTACAATTTCCTTCTTCACGCACATCTTAAATGATGAAACAATTAAGCATTTAGACATATCACTCTATCCCTAAAGAAATCACTCTACATATCCCAAATCGTCCATTACTGATTCCCCCGAAGAAGGAAAAAGAGAAAGACAAGATCCTTCACAGGTTGGGAAGTGCTTAAACTCTACATGATTATTATAACAAACTGTAAAAGGAGACATGACTCGCACTATGTGGCCATCACCCAGCCCTGGCAGGTTCACAGATCTATGCATTTTAAGTGTGCTGTTTTGTTGAGCTTTTCTGCATCCCAATACCCCCCCCCCCCCCCCCCCAAAACAAAAGAAAAAAGAGTTTCTGCATCCCCAAAATAATAAATAAAAAAGTCGCCTTCACACCAACTATTCAGAGGCAATTTTCTGTTACTTCAATTTCCTTCTTTGCGCATGACTTAAATGATGAGACAACCAAGCAATTAGACATATCAGAGGTAAAGTAGCCATTCTATATCCCACCCACACAAACTAGTCACGAGGCAATTTGTCACTACATTACTCCAACTTCTTTGACTTAAATGATGAAGCAACTATGCAATTAGACATCAGAGCTCCAAGTAATCCATTCTACATATCCCCCAATTGGTCCAAACTGATTGTCCCTCTCCGTGAAACAAGGGCAAGAATTTTCACAGGTTCGCAAGGCTTAACACTAATAATCAATCAAGAGAATAACCCGCTTGGGTGCCTTTACACTGACCAAACCCTAACATAATCCCTTCTCCTGCCCCCTACCGCAGCATAGAAAGATGGTTTACGATGATCGGATCAACAAGCTACAGGATCACATCGCAATTTCTACAGTTCTTCAAAGGAAAATCAACGAATCTCTATACCTCCCGGGTTTCCACAGTAGTCCCCTTGAAATTCGGAACAAAAACAAATCGCAATGCGGCACTAATCAAGAGGGGAAAGAAGCATCACCCGTCTCCCGAGGGAACCACCAGTGAGGTGCCCAAGAACCGGGCGCCGGCGAGACGATAAGAGAGGCAGTAACCGCAGATGGATTATCACCGCCGCCCCCACGAGGTTGGTGTTGGCAGGGGCAAGCCTGAGGGGGGTTTTAGGGGAGGAGCACTGGACTGAGGGTGCGTTTGGTTGGGAGACAATGTAGAACGGGACGGTCCCGTTCCAGTTTTTCGGGATGGGATGATCCCATTTCTTGTTTGGTTGAATGGGATGGGATGATCCTATTTTTTGTTTGGTTGGAGAGATCGCTATAGACGGGACAAGCACCGTTTTCTTCTCCTGTTAACACCGTTCGTGGGACCCACCTGTCATACTAACAGGTATTTTCTTCCTCCACCGGCCGGCCGCGGTGGAGCTCGCGCCCGCCGGCCGCTGGCCGCGCCCGCTCGCCGGCGCCCGCCCGCGCCCGACCGGACGCGCCCGCTCGCCCGC
>NC_028458.1:55719994-55739689 GCF_000263155.2 Setaria italica | reverse complement strand
TACCAAGAGAAATCCAAAGTGGAGGTATCAGCGCATCCGAGACAGCCAGCTCAATGTCGGTGACCTCGTCATCAAAAGGAAGCAGAATTGGGACAACCCAGGCAAGTGCGATGAGGCTTGTGAAAGGCCCTTACATTGTCGTAAAGATCGGCAGATCTGGCTCTTTCTATCTCACAGGCGAGCAAGCAATCCCACTCCTCCTCCCCTCGAACATTGATAGCAGTGGAATAGTCCCCTCCCGTCTCACTTCGTCCTCGCAACCAAACGCACCCTGACTGGATGGCCTGTTCCGTGGGTGCCTATCTCCCTTGATTCTCTGCGTTGGTGATGGCTCTAATGGAGGGACTCAGAGAATCAAGGAGAGAGTACCATCATGAAACCGGCATTGATTCTCTGCGTTCTTCCGCAGACGCAGAAGCTGCAACTCCAGGATGCGAATCTTTGTGGGCCTTAAAAGCGAACTCGGCATGGGTGGGGTTCGAACGCCACAGTTTCCGGATCAGCTTTTGACAAATACTTCGTATTAAAATATTTGATAAATAACTTTTAATTACAAGGTTTCATCATTCATCTTATTTAAAAAAGTTATACAAGTAATATTTATTTTATTTATGACTTATTTTATCATTAAAGTCATTTTAACCATAACTTTTGTGTATGCTTATAACAAATTTTTAAATAAGATGAATGGTCAAACGAGGAAAATCACCAACGGCAAATATTTCAATAGGGAGTTTCCTCCAACTTTTACCAACAAGCTTTAAAGGCTGAGGGAGGCTGTTTAAAATTTGGCATACTTGGTTTATATTCATTATGGAATTTCAGTTACCTAAAAAGATAGAATTTGCAAGTTTCTTTAAATTTGAAGATGGCAAATGATGTAGCTCAGTGAGTAGGTAGGATATCAAACGCAGACCTGAGCTATAATTACAAAGATTTGAACCTGTAAAATTTATAACAGTTTTACTCCTTAAATGCTTGATTTTTAGCTATTTCTCAATCACATATACCTACACTAAAACTTGAATTAGGGATCGGGAATTTGGGTTTACAGAGGGTCCCAGGGTGCTGGTTGGTGGCGGAGCGGAGGTGGTGAGGACGCTGCTGGAGTCGAGCGGTGGGGGATCCCTGGTGGGCGGCACATATGTGGTAGGCAAGTATGAGCCAAACGAATTAGCGTTGGACGGCGGCGGAGGTAGTCGAGGCTGCTAGAGTCAGGCAAGAGGTGCTGGTGAGCGTCGCGTCAGGTGTCGGCCAGTTGCGCGAGGAAGGCATGGAGGTAGAAGAGAGTGACGAGGGAGAGAAAGGGAAAATCCGGATCTAGATTTAAAGGTTGTAAACCATTTGATATGAATACAGCTCCCGTCACGTAGCTACCGTCCTTTTTTTCGTTTACCATTCGTTGGCTCATTGGTTACTATTTGGTGGCATTTTACTAGTTTTTTTTATTCGGCTCCGATTTTTTGGGAGGAAATACAAGCACCTTCAATGCCTGATTACGTGTCCGAACTCGTAATGGGCGATAATTTGATTGCCTGATATCTTTTGTAGGCAATTGTTTCGTATATCGGTTTGTTCGTGGTGGTTGTGTTCGGCCGAAGATCCCGCTGCAACGCAGCAGAGGCCGCCGTCAGGCCGCAGCGCGCGCGGCACTGGCCGACCCGCGCGTGTAAGCCAGTGGGCCGTGGCCCAGTGCCCGCCGGTGCCGTCCACTGTTGCCATGTTCGTTGCAGCTAGATCCATGGGCTCTCCGCGCTCTCGGATGGCAACAGTGAACGACCCGCCGCCTCACAGCTCCGAGTGAGGGGAGAACGTGTACGTCATGAGAGAAAAGGAGGGGTCCGATTTGCATGTGGCGCCCGCCGGCGATCGAGAGGTGATCTTGATGCCCAGCGGATCGGAGTGCCGGCCGATCAAGTACATGCACGCTTCTTAGGCCGGCCGGCCTTGGGGACGATGTGACCGTTGGCGTTATCTTGTTGCATTGCTCCGTGTGTGGTTCTCTGGAAGGTAGCGGTAAAAAGACTCCACCAACCATACCATCAACAAGTACCATGCATCTTCACCGCAAGTACATGTACTCTTCTTCCTGTAGTGCCCCCAAAGGCCCCAACTGCACACAATACCCTGAACGCTACTCGCGTACTACACGCGACAGGCGACGCCGACCGAGTGAGCCATCGACATGATCGGCGAGTCCCGTACGTGTCGACTACAAGTAGAAGTGTAGCCGGGCGCCCGGCCGGTGCACTGACACGCATGCATGGTCGAAAGAGTTGGACGACTAGATCACAACAAGTCGTAACTTCTGAAGCAGCATGCATGCATCGATGTTTGTCTAGACACGATGGCACTGCTACTACACTTGCACGGTGCATGCATGTTCCATGCCGTTGTCGTCTGTGGAGTGTGGATGAGTCAGCGTGCATGCATGCAAGGAAGTGAAAGTGAAGGGACTAGAGCGAGGGAGGAGTGACTGAGGCCGGCCGGGTATGTAGGGTTGTGGCCTCTCTTCTGAGTTCTGACAGCTTCTGCCCTACGCAAAAAATGCCCAAAAGGAAAAGGGGTACTAGTATGTAGCTGGGGGAGAGATTCTCTTCCCCACCCGGCTAGCTCATTTCCAATCCAACCGTCTTTTCTCCTGCAGCTGCTGCAGTCCTCTTCCCAAAGCCAAAGGGCGATGTGTAGTGCTGTGTTCAACTTGAATGCCGGCCGATGCCCCCATGCATGCCCAAAGTTCTGCAGCAGATGCTCTGCGGCCCATCTCTTCGGTTTTCCCCTGCAGGTTGATCGTTGCACTTTCTTCTCAACTTTAAATTTGGCCTCAAATTGAAAAAATGCAAAAAATCTGCTAAATCTCAGTTAATCTTGCCAAGCTGTACCCTATATTTGCCCACATCAAAAACCCTACCTTCCCTCTCTCTCTTTTTACAGTCTTGTCTCTTCATGCTGCATGGTGGTGTTTATAGAATTATCACCCGCGCACAAGCACAACCTTGCATGATTGCAGCACGTCGCGGTAACACATGCATATGCATGAACCCTTGCTTGAATGGCACGTATGATCAGTGCATGACGGGACAATGCGAGGCCACTCTTGAATCTTCCATCGTCGTGCTCTCATGCAAGCACTTCTGAATGATGATAGCCATCGAGCTTTAGACTTTAAGCAGGAACGAACCTGTGCTTCCCCCCATGCACGCAGAGATTGTTCGATGCAAAAGTGCACTGTCCATTTGCTATTTCCTCGTCGATCGATCCTGTTCGATTTTTTCCTTCTCTTTATCACTGATAGGTTCTTTGTAATCTTCTGCGCAAGAACCCATAACATGCTGTACTACATCCAGGTCGTGGAGCTGAGCTGAATAGCTGATTGCTTAGCACACGTCATAGAGTAAATAAAGGCTGTGCATTCTTTGCTAATTCTGGAGCGAATGAATTGTTGCTTGCTCTGTCGTGACGAACACTCTCCTGCACTGCACAGTAGCAGTAGAGGTACGTGGTGGAAATGATGGCCATGGTTTTCTGGGTCCTGGGAAGCGAGAGCGATGACATCAGCCATCATCATCATCATGCGCTCCTCGAGATCCGAGCCGCATCAACGGTGACAGCCGGCAGTTGATGCTTCTTGCACGTTGCTGCCACAATGTTGTGATGAGTATCCATCCATGTCTGTCTCCGTACCTACCCTACCCAGGATTATCCATTTCCTTCTCTCCTCTTCAACAAAATTGAAAATTTTACCACATACATTTGTTCGAAAAGAGATTTGAAATTTTCATATTTTTAGCATACATGTTCTTAACCTCAACGAGTTTAAATGGTTGGCCATGTATGCGCGCGCGCACACACTTGCATTGTTGCATGCTGCAAAAAGAGCGGCATGCAGTCTAGTCATGGATGATGCATGAGGCACTGTTTCAGCGGCCGATCCAATGATTAGCCGGCCCGGGACGCAACACAATCACCCCAGGGATGCATGCAGAATCCGATCGTCGTCGAGTGGGAGAAATCTGGCCGGGATCATGAGCCTTCTTGACGACCATTTGCATTGTTTGGGTTGGTCCCATGCAAAAATCCGTCCGTCTCCTCGCTCTTCTTCACCGCGCGGGAAGGCATGAATACCCTCTGGCTCTAGGGCCAGCTCCTTCTCCCTCCCACCGTCGTGTCCTCTCATGCATAGCATATGCTTTTCCACCAATCACCTCAACGCCCAAAGGGCGCCATGGCACAGCCATTTTGCTCCATGCTCATGGAGATTCTTTTATTCCCAGACCTCAATTGTTACATTCACCCGGCACATGAACACACACATATATGCTATAGCTCCTACATGGACGTGGCCCCACGTAAACAAAAACTTTATACTATGAAAGTAGCCAGCACTGCACAGTTATTTACTGAAATGTTAGCTAAGACAGATCATTGACAGGTAACTTGCTTGGTTAACAGTTCCGACACCTTGATAGACAGCAGCTTAGGTTTGGTGGAAGTGGAATTTACAGTTGTTTCAGATCCACACCGCCGCACAAAAGAAGGTGAAAGATGGCTGTCATTTCCTCCCAACTCGCTCTCCTTTTGAGGCTAGGCGCAGTAAGAGTTAGCTAGGTTTATCTTCTGTTAAGGGCTAACACACCAATCAAGAATAACTGTATTGTAAAAAGTGATCAGGTTCTTCGGCAGGAAATGAGGTTAAAGCGGCCTAGAACTCTGCATTTCCCCTGTTGAAACATTGGGGTCAGAACGTTGTGATCTGTTATTACTTGTTGTCAACCGCAACCAGCCCCTTTTTTTCAGTGGACAAAGATTTGCTTCAGGAGAGCAGTATCTGTTAATAAAAAACGATTTCATCTTCAGTAACTCGACAGATACAACAGTGCCTCAAATTTGAGTTCTTCTGCAGTTCAACACTTGATGCCAAAGACTGAATCACACTACATGCGAGGTCCAATGGGAACGGTCTGCACCACTGAAGCATGTTCAGGCTGCACTCAATCTGACCATCATGCAGTGCACACCAACCTGTAGCCAAATCATTCCATGCTAGACCTCATCACGGCGTGCTCTTGCACTTGCAAAGTTGCAATACAAACGAAAAAGAATATCACAGGTGTCTCTGCAGGTTCCAGTAGCATTTTTTTTTACCCCTAGCCCCCCCTGCCAGGAACAGTGAAAAGAGGGGTAGAACACATTTTCCTGCAGGGCGACGGCTGGTGAAAATGTGACAGGTAGCCTTTTTGTCAGCTCAACTGATCCAGACGATGCTCATAAAACAAAAACATGGCAATGATGGCCCACACATCCTTTTTTCCATCCATGGAAATGATACGAGCGATGCAGGCGTTCATGGGCCTTTTTTACAGCTTTAATATAACCAGAGAAGTAAACTATGCAAAGGACTGCTTGTCGTTATTGTCTGAAAATGTTGCCCTACAATGTACAGGTTAAAAAAGAAGCATATATCTAGTGCACGCTTGCCGCTGCTGTCAGTAGTATCTTTGCTGTGACCAAAGTCTTCTGAGCTTATGATTGAATATCGTACTGTCTGCCCCAAAAACGAACGGTTTTGCTGTAAGTCAGTGAACCACGCCCCTTGTTGCAGTATGTAACTTTTGTTCAGAGTTCAGAGAACATGGCCCTCACCTGCAAAAGAGAGAGGAAATAGGCTTGAGTGACTCGTCAGACCTCTCACTCATGCACCAGAAATGTAGCTCTGCTTACATGAAACTGATCATACTCGTACCTTGTCTCGATTACTTAAATATTGCATACCATCCGAGCACTTCTGAAGATGCCCAATGTGCAGGTCTTCCATTTTACTAAATTCAGCCAGTTCTTGATTGCTGAGCGAATCGACTGTACTGATCATGATATATGGATAGCGCTTACTGACTATCAGAAGCTGAAGCTTAGGTCCAATAAATTTTGGATCTTCATCCACAATACAACCTGACATTGTAAATTATCAGTGCATTAATGCCACATATACATTTCAAGTAAGAACCCAAATCCTCTCCAAAGCCTACCTTTTCATCGCTAGTTATAGGATTCAACATTCAGAGGATCCTGAAGACTGAAATCCTTGAACTCTTTCAGTAGAAGTTTAAGTCGGTGTATCCGTAGGGGTTGATGTCAGTGTATCCATATGAGTAAGGCAGCAGTTCTTCAATGTCCAGTTGAGAACTTGAGCAACTCATCTTTTGGATCCGGCTATGATTGATTGATTCCACTTCTGCACTGAAGACGCTGTAGACTGGCCTATGGTCCGAAAAGCGAGATTCACCTCGTACATATGACAGTTGACCAAGGCCTCTTCCATACCATAAGATACGGTCGCACCTGCAGGGCAATATTACTGAATTTACTTGACTGTACAAAATCCGGCAAAAAAATTGGCACTAAATTCTGCAGCTAAAATACCATGCTGGAGTTCTCCTCTTTTCCTTCTGGTTCATGTCATCTCCGGCGTACTTGTCAGAATTGTTCGAGTACTTGTATGTTGGGGGGAAATATATATTCCCCTCACTCCACCCAACAAATACTCGTCCACCTCTTTGCTCGATCCTTAGCTGAAAGTTCCAAGTTTTCATGTCTTTGAGATCATAGAATATTTCGAAATAATTTTAATAATGAAAACAATTGCTCTTTTGCTTTTGCCAAGCTACCAGAAATCTTGTAACATGATAAAGTAAAAGAACGACAAGACTAAAGGCACTGAGTTGCCTGTGGAACAAGAATTTTACTGCTTTCTAGAGCTTCAACGCTACACACACGCATACATTGTGCTCAAGAAGGGTTACCAAGCTCTCACCTGATCTTTCTCCAGCAATGCTTTCCAATTGCGCATCTCCACAAGGGCCTTCACTGACCGATAGGAAAGCGCAATTCGGTAGTTTAGGTCCCCGAGCCAGATGATTCGACTGCAAAGAAAGGAAAAACAAGGGACCCAAAGTTACAAATGTATATGGAACAAACTCCATAAGTCCACTGTAAGGTTCTTTGCTTACTCATGCTCGAAGATGGTTTCTGGTGAACGCTCATACTGCCCATAGACCATTGGAAACCTGGTCTTTCTGATGATTTCCAGTACATCAGAGTTCCTGCGCAGCTCATCACCTTCCTTCTGTCCTGAAGTCAGGTGGCTGCAGACGAAGCAGAAGCTTGTTTGGTGCAATGACATGCTAATCGAAATTGAACCCTGGAAAACAAATTCTTTACCATTGAATATTTAAGCTAGCAAGATTTCTTGTTTGTGATCAAGTCATATAAGGTAGACTGGAAAAGCAATAAAATTCACGTGATCAAGTAGTACTAGAATACTATGACTAACCTTATTCCCAAGGTAGCCCATCAGTCCTCTCCCAACACAAGAAACCTTCAGATTTCTTATGTCATCCCTTATGTCTTTCCGAGCCCAAATCATCAGAAACAATCCCACCATTTGTTTGCTTGCCACCAGACAGTATCTGAACATCCAGTCACCACAAAAATGATTCACTAAACTAAATATCATGACTTTAGCTTCAGGAATGAAAACTTCGAAATTAAAACTTACCTAGTATGACCAGCTCGTCTCTGACTGTCTTCCAGAGAGGATGTATTACCATATCCATATGACATTGGTGAATACACTGTACTCGGTGACTCTCCGGTATTATTTTCATCATCTGATGATCCACCCCACCGGCAGGTGTTCTCATAGTCACTAGGCCTATGGCCATAGATTGCTCTGTCACAGACACTGTACCGACGTTCCAGCCTTGGCTGGGGAGCAAGAATGTCGCCCTCCATCCTCAAACTCCGGCTAAGCCCAGCCTGGAAAGACCGACGATGAAAGAATGGTGCATTGTTCTGCCTCGACGACAAACCCTCAAAGTCATCATCTATCTCCACCACTGGGTTAGGTGCCGGAGACGGTGTCCGGAAGCTCCCATTGCCACTAGTGCCTGGCAAATTGTTCAGTGTCCTCCTGACCAGTGACACCCACCTCCTTGCTGGGCCATTGTCCTCTGTCCCAAGAACGTTCCCAGCATTCAGCGGGACGATTTCTTGAAACCTAAACACAACAGCGTTGACAGAATCAGTATTATCTTACTTGTAAGCACTGTCACAAGAATTCAGATACTAACACAGAGGTGTATCAACTATCAAGTACCCGAGGACATAGATGTCGGCAGGAGGTGCAGCATGGAGCCAGTCCTCAAGACTCATGTTATTTGGTGGGGAACGGCCACCAACATTCCATGTAGCAACAAATATCCTACTTCAAGAACAAGAGGAGTTATTTACGGTCCAAATATGGGATTGGGTATGAGCACTAACATTGCAATGCAGAAGTGTACCTATAGTCCAATGTCACTGTAGCTTCAGCGGCGTCAAGGTCAATCTTGCCCCGCCTCGAGTGCCCATTGCTCCTTCTCGAGGACCTCTCTGAATCAATATGCCACGCGGCAAAGGAAACAATTCAGAAATGTGTCCGTTGAGATAACAAAGATGAAGCCTTTGGTAGTTGCTCACCTGTCTTGCTCTTCTTGACTGTGCTAGGCTCCCTCCTGGTGAAGCTGCTGCCCCTCCACTCATCATCGCCCCCTCCTGCAATCGAACCAGGAAACCATCGATCAGGCAAGAGCTGGTAACGAGCTTGGGAAAACTGGAAAGTTGGGAGCTTTCTGCAAGTGGCAAGAAAAGAGAAACAAGACAAGGACAGACGAGAAGATGAAGAAACAACAAAACTGATCTTCAGGAGACAGAGAAAGACATGGCGAGCTCACTGTTGGAGCAATGGGGAGCAATCAGGCCCACTGATAGAAACACACACAGCGAACTCACAGAAATACGCACCTGTCCTCCCAACTGCAGCTACATCGTCGGCATGGAAATCATGGGCCTTGCTCCTGATGTTGAACCACTTCCTCACCAAGCTCTTGGACCACGAGAGCTGCAAGTCACAGCAACACATCAAGGGGAAGCACGGAGGAACAAAACAAAACAATTAATTTCAGAACGCAGAGCTCAGTGAAGGTCCTGGAATGGAAGATACCCTGCTCTTCTTGGTGGTGTTGCTGCCATCTCTCATTGTTGCTCGGGGGAACACTCATGCAGCCGAAGAGACTGTTGCTTGCTGCAAAAATGGACAGCCGAAGCAGGTAGAAGAAGCCAAGCAGAGGCAGAGACAACTGTTTGTTTTCTATAAACAAAGCTTGTGATTTGATGGACAGAGAGAGGGAGGGAGGGAGGGAGAGAGATGAGAGAATTGAGGATGAGAACAAAATCTGGATTCTGTTTGGAGGAAAGAGCCCGGTAACACCAATGTCCTAACTGCCTCCTGAAGCAAAGGAAGAAGAACAAAATGTGATGCTATGCTACCACTAGTCTAAGCTTTCACAGGGCTTCTTGTGTGTCTCTGTATGTTTATGTGAGCGTGTGTGTGAAGGGAGGGAGGAAGAGCCAGAAGGTAAAGTTGGAGGAAGGGAGGAGGGAGAGACTGGACTGGAGGGCTCTGTCTATCTCCTTCAAAAACCTGGGTCTTTAGAGGTGAAATTGTGAGTAGCCTAAATACATGTGAAGCTGGGAGAGAATAAAGTGTGGAGGAATCTTAGGATTGACAGTCCCTGCTTTTATGCTGGTCTTGCAAAACCAATGAGGGTAATACGTAGAACTGTAGAAGGGCAAACAATGCATACAGGCACAGTACCCTTCCATGGAAAAGTACTGCAGTATTTAGCATGTGACGACTCCATGAAGCAAAAAGGACCACTTACTCAACCACCTTGCTATTGGCATACTGTACTGCACTCATTTAACTCCTAAAATTTGCACCAAATATGTACACAATTTTTTTAAAAAAATCTTTAATGCGCTCGGCCACAAAATTTTATATAAAATAAAATAAATTTATTTCTCCCAAAAGGAAAGAACTCCTAACAGCAGTGCATGTAATGCCAGCTATTTCAAATATGTAGCGTCACTTATGGTATTCTGGAGGCTCACCCCTAAAAAGGATATTGTGTGCAGCAGTGTACTAGTGCTGCAGTGCTGGCGTGTACCTTTGATCCCTCTCCCTCCACTGCCCACTCACTCGTCACTCGTCAGGCACCACAGCAGAGAAAGAAACCAAGAGCGGTTGGGGAGGAGCAGAAAAGATAAAGTCAGGAGAGGAGAGGCTGCTCACGCTTCACAGAACCCTCCCTGCTTTTCTCCCTTCCAAGGCGTTTTTCCCTGTGTTTTTCGGCAGCCGATATGACACGGCCCCCTATTTCGTTTGTTTTTCCTTGTTCCTTTCTTTTGATATGCTTTGGTACTTCGGCTCGAGGAGATTGGTCTTTCCCTCTTTGGCCTGCTGGATCTTGTGTCCCTGACTCCCCTGTACGGCAAGGAGAGTGTGAGTTGGAATTCCAGACGCTTTTCATTCAAGGTGCTCTTCTTAGCAGTTCACATGGAAAATTTTGTTAGCTCAATGCGAATAAATGGGCAGCATTTACCTGGGTCTTCACGGGTACAAATGTCAGGAGGCTACTTGGAATGAAGGTACCAGTCACAGCCACATGGATGTTGGAGGACTCTTGTTCCGCGGGTACCTGGGTCACGGTGCGTGCCTTTTTGAGTTTTGAGAGCGACCCTGGAATCTGAATGGAGGTGATTGCACATTAGTCCCTACTTCCTAGATTTCACTGGGAATGTTGGCTTGTCAGCACCTTCAGTCCAAGCGATTCACTCTTCTTTTCATGTGCCCAAGAATCAAGTGCGTGTCGTCTTGGTAAAAGAAAACAAAAAAAAAAGGGAGAGCACTTAATTTCTTTTCTGATCCTTCCTTTCTTTCCTAAGAACCAGTGACTGACCAAATCAGATCGAGATTGAAAGAAATGAATGAACTGAATAAAATACAATCCTCTTGACGCAAAATCGCCACACCTATATGCTACATCTGTTTTGGTACTACCACCCTCTTTGTAAAAATGCTAGCACTATAGAGTATAGCCTACAGCATTACGGCAAACTTTTATTTTGTGAGACTGTTTATAATCGTGGTACTTGGCAAAGAGATAACACCTGGGACCAACTTTCCACCGGGTAATAAGTCAGCTTCAACGTACTTACCAAAGGACGCAGACTGGGGGGGCTCTCAGTACGGACATGGAAGATAAGGGAGCTGATCTCACCAGTGAAACAGCCGGAGGTTGATTCTTCTGTGCCATTTTGACTGACAAGGTTTGGGTGTCACCTTGGATGGGAGTTACCTACCCCATTCACATGTTCTTTCTTCGTACACTGCCAAAACAGTCATTATATTGTTTCAGTGCAGGTAACAACCGCCGTGAGGCTTACTTGTAGGGGGAAAAACATTCAGGACAGTGCATGGCCACGTATCATGAATTTCGGCAAAAAAGCAGTAATTCTTTTTTATTTTGTTCATACATATGGTAGTAGATCAAATTTAGCACAGTAGTTTCTTGAAAACTGACCATGATATCAACCAGTAAGGAATTGCCTTGAGAAGAGGACAGCAAAAATGTTCCTGCCAATCACGTGACATCCATTCTCAATGATCATCTGCTCAGATAGCAGGACGGTCTTACCAGAAGTGGCCAATCCGTCTGAACTCCGAGCCAGCCAATAATTAACAATTAGCATCATAATCCTGGAACCAAGAGATTACGACCAGGGTTACCTCCGTCAAAAGCCGAGCAAAGCCCCATCCTTTCTGCTTAGTTTATCCAGAATTCCCACGGGTGTATGGCAGCTCAGAGAAAGTAGACCTGAGTAGGAGCAGATTTGTTATTGATCTCTCTGTTCCAAGTTCATACTGATCATGAGTTAAATAGCATGCTGCCAACAGGATACTTACTGCCCCAATCATGGCCAAGCAAACAACTTTTGTCTTTAACAACTGCACACACACTAGATTCATATGTACAATGCGGTGTAGTATATACCAATGCTATATCTACATGCCTACAAGCCAGGTAGGCAGATACATATGGCAAGCTGAATTCATGGTCCCACTGTCATAGAAATATTGCACGAGTGGGTGGAAAAGATAGTCAGTTTTTAAATGATCACTTAGGACAGCTCTAAGCATTGGTACAATCTGTGATTAGAATAGTGCCTAGGTTGATTAATCAATCAAAAAGTACATTCTTGGCTAGTTGTTGTGGATATTTCCTCCCTTCCCCAAGACAGGGCCAATCTTCTTGAGTTGAGAGCAGACTTGACCAAGAATAAGAACATATGGGAACTACTAGCCCTGCAAGCTGTGCATCTGATTGGTAGCCCCACTCAGCATATTATAATGTTAGAGAACTCCGAGCCTTGTGTTCAAACTTGAAACAGCACAAGAGGGCACTTACATTAGTCTATCTAGGAGATTAGGTTCATTAAGCTTGAAATGATTGACTGCATAGAGTACATGTGTCAGGTTAATGACAGGGCAAAGCAGGTTTCAGGGTCTAGATTAGCTATAAAGGCCATATTGGGCACGCAGGCTCTTCCCTAATCTCCAGAAATGGGAATCCCTACATATTCCTTTTTCGTTGATGAGGCATCCATATTGGTTTAACTCAGAAATAATGCATTAGTTCTGTCAAGATTTCTGCTCTCATATAATTTCCATAATTATTTAGAGATAACTAGGTCATCTAACAATCTGTACAATCACTATATTTATATAAAACAATCAAAATGCCAAACTGAATGCTTACTAGGCTACCAGTACAGATAATGATTTTACCCATGATAGCCAAGTTTTAAATTCTAGTATGTTTTCACTACTCCTAATAAGTGTTAATGGATGGTAGATTTGAATAAAATCTACAAAACTGGGGAAGAAGCAGAAATAGCACGACTGCAGAATTTGCCTAAACTTCGAAGGAAGTACTCCCTACTGATCTAAAGCGTGCTAACTGCTAAGTGCCTAAGTTGCTGAAATCGAAATGAGGAAATGAGAAGGTGTCCCCTGTGAACTGTGGAGTCAGTCAAAACAGGATCCTCGTTCCATGCTTTGGCCAAAGTGCTCATCTTTGTCTTTTGCTTTTCAGCTTTGCAGCCCCTCAGGCCCTCATTTAGTTCTACCCCCTCCCTCCCTCTCTTTCTCTGGCTAACGGTAACAGAAGAAGTCTGCAAGGTAGGAGCAGGAAAAAATTGAACAGCATGCTTCAAAAGATTGACATACATACTGCTGTGAACCTGTTATGCATCTTGCACAAAAGTGTACGGCATTTCTTCGGCAGCTAAGCTAGCTAGATTTAAGTGACGAACATCTCCCTTTCAATCTCTCCCCAACACACTTCCCTCGTGTCATAGTCTGAAAGCCTCTAGTGATAGAGATGTACACAGAGGACAACTCCAAAGCATCTTTGAAGTGAGGATCGTTGCTGACTTGCTGTTGTTGATCAATCTACCACATACTCTCTGTCTCTCTCCATCAAACCCAAGCAAGCCATGCACACAGCACACTATCTCTCTTTCTCTCACCATCCTTTTCCCATGCACACACAGTCACACACTCTCTGCTGCCATTCCACCCTTTTGTCCCAATCCCTACAGCTCCCTTTCTCTCTCTACCTCTGCACCACCCTGCATAAACCATTTCTGTTGTTGTAAAGGGATCTCTCTCTCCAACTGGACCCCCCAGTATCGATAAACGAATCAAATGACCATCATTGACAAAACCTTGTGGAATCTGGCCCACAGTTCATGGCGACATGAGCGTGCCATACTGCCATGAAAGCCCAAAGTGTAGCATGTACTATGCCCTTTAGAACATGTATACTCTCATACCCCAATCTAAGTCTAACAGTAAAAGAGCATGATATTTCAATACATAATAATAACTAGCAGATCTTATAGCACTCAGTTCCTACTTCCTATAGTTATAGTGTTGCATAAAACCTACGGGATCTGTAGCCACATAATCTAGAAACCCTTACACAGAAAGAACAAAAACTGTGGTATGAATTCTATGAGCCTGCCTATGAATATGATTGTAATTTGCAATTGTAACCTGTCGGCACACCCGGTAAGGCCCATACTGAATGAACACAATAGAAATTATCCTAGGAAAACATCAAGCTGCTTCAACAATGAGAAGAACGTAAACCAAAACTAAAGTTGCAAAGTTAGAGTAACTCGTATTAAGCGGCAAGGCGACAGTGTTTCCTCACCTACTGTGTTTCTGCACACGTACAGCCACGCGAGTGCTGGATTCTTGCCATCTCTGAACCTTCCAAAGAAAAACGTCTCGAGTGGTCCATCCAAGTTCTGCAGCTGCCATGCTCCTGCTTAAAAGAGAAAACCAAGCCTGCAACTAGCAATGTACGCAAGGACTAGTTACATATGTCGGGCGTGATCAAAATCCAGGACCACATGAATAGTAACATTGTAACAAACCTGACTTGTTATAGCATGGACAACTGACCAGAAATCATACCTCTGAAGTGCACCAACCTTGTGAGAGAGTGGGAAGATTTGATTCCCAAACGCTCAACAAGGATTCGTGGGCTTTGAAGCTTGAGATGCTTGATTTCATCAGAAAACGAACTGTTGTTGTTCACAATTTTTTACATCACTACATCAGCAGTCAGGATGGTAAAAGTAGGTTGAACTAGAAAACAGACTATCATACATAACATGGGGATCTAGGATACTTGGAGAAATTGTATTGTAAATCTGCTAACAAGATATGAGCACAATCTTGCCTAAAACAGACTAGACACCAATAAACAAAATATTCTGTGAGCATAGGGGCAGATGCCCACCCTCACCGTCAGCCTTCAGATTGGTCCAAGGCAGATGCCCAACCTCCAATTTGCTTTCCAAAAAAGAGATAAGCCAAGCAACTCTCCTGTTAGAAGGTGCTGAGAGTCCTGTGGAATGAATGATGCTTCTTAAAGAAAAATCCAAGACATCCACAAGACAAATGACAATTGTTGACCTCTGAAGTTGTACGTGAATAATGTACTTTCTAAACAATAATCTTCTGCTCCACAATAATTTTTACCCTATCACATCTAACAGTTCACTGATATAGCCTCGCAAAAAAAAAAACCATTCACTGATATATGATGAGTACAAAATTGTTGACAGTAGAAAGGGAACATCAGTATACCTTCCCAGGCATGCACTTCAATCAGAATGACAAAGTGGTAAGCAAAGAACATAGTTGGGCCAAACGAAAATTTGTTGGGGAGTATAATCTTCAAATTTGATAGACAGGAATGAGTAGATCCAAGGAAATAATGCATCTAGAGAGCTTACCGCACCCTCGCATGATGTATGCAAAGGTCACAAAGCTCTCAGCAGCAGTTCTTAACTTAATTGGGAGGATAACACAAAGACCAATAAGAGCCTGCTCAATAAAACGTAAAACGAGCTTGTCTGCAGGGACAGTAATAAGGAATCATCGTGTAATCACTTGATTGGTGCTGTCCTTGGTACTCACATTGGGCACTGAAAATATAACCATGAATATGACAACTCTTTACTAATTGTGATCCCTATATAATACTAGCCATTGGTGAATTTCTGAGATGAATTTACATCATACAGAACTGCATGGAAGACCAAGCTAGCTTGCTCTTACAATGTGATGAATTTTCTGGTTACTGCATTCAGAGATCAAAATAAAAACTAGGACTTTAAGGAACTTACAGAAATTCATTTTCCTCCCATCATGAAAATTACGCCCTCTGCAGAGAAAGAAAGTAGAATATAGAAGAAGAGGGATGAAGAATTACCAAATGCATTAAAAGTTCAGCAATAACATATTAACACTGTCTATTTCCTCAATTGTGACATATACGATATGCCTCACCATCGATCAGTAAACCAGCCGCTGCCATTTACCGTCCAGTAACTACCATATCAAGCATCAATACACCTGCTGCTTATCCAAGTAACTGAAAATTGGGCTTGATTTCCTCCTTGAGAAGACTAATTGGAATGCAGGCCGCTACCGATGTCAGGAGTTCAGTTAACTGGAGGCCATTCAGTTGGGAGCTGAGCCATTCAGACTTCTTTCAGCAGGCGCAAGTGGAAGTCGGCACCAGACATAACGTTTCAGCGACTTCAACAGAATCGTCCATTCGCCATCCGACGGCTGGGATCGTTTCCTTTCACGCTGTAGCTTTTCATCCTTGTTTTCTTACCGATAACAGTGTTCAGTTAGAGCAGTAATAGCTCTTTTACCGTTAGCTGGGATTGTAAAAGGACTCGACCTGTGGTCATGGATCCTTATCGAAGAAGAACCTGTTCTAGACTCTATCTTAGATAAACTGTAGCCATGGGAGCCACTAGGGCGAACCCCTGTAAGTGAATCTGAAGTTATCTGAATCCCAAATTGCTACTACTCTCTCTGCATTCCATTTTCTGTTCGTCAGTCCTTGGTTCTTCTTCCTCCTTTTCCTTCGTTTTACTTCCTGGTTGTTTTCCTCGCTTGACAACCGATTCTGCAACCAGCGCCTAGGGCAAGGGAGGCGACGCCCTTGGCAAGTGATGACTGGCGCTTCCAGTCTCCGTTCAGGGTGTATGTGGAGACACGAGAGGTGGTGCAAGGCCGGGCCAGCGACGGCAAACCCTCGCCGCCGGTCGCTGCCGCCGCCGCCCTCCATTGCCTCACACTCTCACTGCCTCTTCTGAGCAGCGAAGGGGGTGGCCGAAACAACCGATCTGGGCGCAGATCAAATCTGACGGCCCATATGGACTTGGCCAGACGGCAACAGGCCGGCCCACATGGACCTTGACACAGGTCGGATTCGATTGGATTTATGTGATTTCCTTGGCAATGCACCAGTACATTACTCACTCGAGATGAAGGTATATTGATCTCAGCTTGCTTGTTGACAACTCATGTTGTCAGCAATGTACGAAATAGCGGGCTATAGCGACGCTATAGCGGTTGATGCTAGCTGCCGCTACAACAATGTTGTACTAATTAGCGGAGCGGCGCTATAGTGGGCTATAGCAGAGCTATAACGGTTGAGCACAGCTCTACGCTAAATCCCATAGTCCGCTATTTTATACATTGGTCGTCAGGCTCAACTACTAGTATTACATTTGCACACACAAACACACACACCGTGTCGCCGTCCTCCTGCCAAATCAGACCATGTTCCCATGGGCTGCCGCACTGTCCATGACCGCGCCCGGCTTGTGCGAGTGCAGCACGTAGTCGCACGACGATACCGCCTCGCCCACCGTCGGGAAGATCCACTCGTGGCCGATCAGCTCCAGCACCTTGGAGCTGTACAGCTTCTTCATCATCTCGCTGCCAGGGTTCGCCAGCACGATCTGAAAGGAGGACATTGGAAGAGAGGACTGAATCAGCCAGGGTTCATGTCATGGCATTTCAGAATTAACTCTCTTCAAGTTCTGAACTGTGTAAATTATTGCTTTTGCTCTTACCTGCATGCCCCTTCGCTCCAAGGTCTTCTTGAGTTCATCCAGCATGCTCGTCCCGCTCGTGTCGATGCTACCGACGGCTGCAGCAACCAGAAAGATAGATTCAGAAACATGCAAAATGCTTCAGGTGTTTGTTTCTGATGCAGAATTTCAGAGTTCAGACAAAAGCCAACAATTAACTCACCACCCATGTCAAGGACGACGTACTGCACGCCCATCTCGCCCTCACCCTTGGCGCGCTCCTCCTCCTCATTGATCCAACGCAAGATCCTGAAACACGAGTTTGATCAGGGTAAGATCTCCAGATCGCCCTTGCCATCCGTTCTGAAGAACTGCCTTTGATTTTCTCAGTTCATCAGTCGCTTACCTCTCTCGGAGGTAGCTCGCGTTGGTGAAGTAGATGGGCGCGTCGATCCGCAGCACGAGCACGCCGGGCACCGCCTGCGCTTCGGTGTACTGGTCCATCCTCCGGTAGATCATGGAGTTGGGCATGTTGCCGAGCACCGTCGTCTTCGGCCTCGCGACGAACAGCAGCACCCGGAGGATGGAGATGGAGACGGCGACGACGAGGCCGATCTCGACGCTGCCGAAGACGACGCCGAGGTAGGCGCCGAGGCAGACGCAGAAGTCCACCTTGTCGACATGCCACAGGTGGATGGCGCCCTGGTAGTCGATCAGCCCCAGCATCGCCGACATGATGATCGCCGACAGCACCACCAGCGGGGTGTAGTGGAACAGCGGCGTCAGGAACAGCAGCGTCAGCATCACCGCCAGCGACATGATCACGTTCGACATCGCCGTCTTGCACCCGGCGTTGTAGTTCACGGCGGACCGCGAGAACGGGCCTGGCATATGCATCATCACAGAAATGGTTCTGTTTAGCAACAAGGTATGTATATTCTGAATCCGAGACTTGTTTTATTATGATCCTGACTGAATCCTGCACCGGAAAATGGGTGTTTATATTACCGGTAGTGAGGTAGCAGGATGTCAATGACCCGACGATATTCATCGTTCCGATGGCGGTCATCTCCTTGTTGCCGTCGATGTTGTAGTTCTTGAACATGGCGAAACTCCTCCCAACGGCGATGCCTTCCTGCATTTGACAGAACGAGCAAACCACTGTAAGTACTTCGGTTAACGCGATGAAAATCTTGCAGGCTTGTAACTAGTGAGACAAGCATAGTAGGCTTACAGCGAGGGCAATGACGCCGGTGATGATCCCGGTCTTCAGCGCAAGCATCATGTAGGGTGGGGAGAATTGCAGGCTTGTCACTGACGGTGGGTTCAGACCCTTCTTCAGGTGACCGATCTATGATGTAGAAAGAAAAACAAATGTCATAAATTACCAGTCCATTTTTACTGGATGTTCCTGCATTTCTTGTTGACAATGTGATGCTAGTATTATCAGACAGAACTCAGAAGTTGCGCTCACCACTTGGATGCCATGGTTTTCAGCATGAGTGAGGTACACCAGAACACTCCCAAGGATGACCGACGTCAGCGGCGCCGCCGCGGCTATCCAGAATAGTTTCGGCCGCCTCTTGCTCTGAAGAAACAAGTAAGGTTACATTAAACTTTACAGCTTTTACATTACAAAGTCCCGTGATGAAATATGCAATAATCGGGTTTTAGTTCTTGATCACGCCAAGAAAAAGGACAACTGAGAAATTTGGACTAATCATCCAATGATGCATACTTTCAGAATAACTTCTGATTGCGATAATATAGAGGGGGTCCATTTTTCTGCTTTTTTTTTCAGAGGGTTCTCATACGAAAAAGTTGATACACTACAACACAGTTTTTTCTGGTGGACCTTGGCCTTTTGCAATTATTGCACATTGTTTTCACTACCCATGAACCTGGATCCGGCCACTTTAGAAAACATAACTGATGCACAGGGAAGTCAAAAGCTCTTTTCTAGCAAAAAAAAGCTGCTGCGCATGATGCAATCATGCAACGGCCCCTCCTGTAGCCGCACGGGCACGCTCCTAAGTTGTAACTTCTAAGCCTGAACCACATAATTCAGTGCCTCCTCCACTATTAGCGCACCTTGAACAAGACAAGGGTTGTTCCTGTTTGGGGGGGGGGGGGGGGGGGGGGGGGGGCGTCAAGTTTAATCCCGTGATCCTTATACGGCAGTTCTTCCTGGATATACGCGGTAGAAATTTTGATTTGCGCTACTGTAGCCTACCTCGTATCCCAACAAGTCCGAACCTATGACTCGGAGCTATATCATCGGGCAGTCGCGGATGCCGGGGTGGGCGATTTTCGAGAGTTTGATGGTACTGATACTGATGG